>NC_029781.3:32280261-32286690 GCF_000817695.3 Arachis duranensis
GAGCTTCAAACTTCTGAAGGCTGGGCGTTAGTGACAGATGCAAAAGAATCACTGGATTCTATTCCGACATGATCGAGAACCGACAGCTGAATAGCCGTGCCGTGACAGGGTGCGTTGAACATTTTCACTGAGATGACGGGACTGTAGCCATTGACAACGGTGATGCCCAACATACAGCTTGCCATGGAAAGGAGTAAGAAGGATTGGATGAAGACAGTAAGAAAGCAGAGAGATGGAAGGGACAAAGCATCTTCATACACTTATGTGAAATTCTCACCAATGAATTACATAAGTATCTCTATCTTTATCTTTATGTTTTATTCATACATCATCCATAACCATTTGAGTTTGCCTGACTAAGATTTACAAGGTGACCATAGCTTGCTTCATACCAACAATCTCTGTGGGATCGACCCTTACTCGCGTAAGGTTTATTTCTTGGACGACCCAGTACACTTGCTGGTTAGTTGTGCGAAGTTGTGATAAAGAGTTGAGATTACAATTGTGCGTACCATATTGATGGCGCCATTGATGATCACAATTTCGTGCACCAAGTAGGTTCTCAAATTCCCAATATTCAAATAAATTAGAAACATGATACATTCCCTTATTAACCCATGTTCCCACAGTTTCCCCACACTTAGTTGATGCACAATATCTATCTTAAGCTATCTAAAGATTCACTTGGGGTATTTAATTGTTTTTCTGCTTAAGGCTAGTGATGTGGTTATAGAACAGAAGGGGATTAAAAAGCTTAAAGTGGCTAACAAGGGTGACATATAAGGGTAGGCTTATTTGGGATAAGTTAGTTAATAATCAAATATGGCCTCAATCATATGCAAGCATGTAAATACACTAAATAATGGACATATAGACTGGAACAAAATCTAAATTACAATTATAGAGAAGAAAAACACACACGAATAAAATTTTATGGTTAAATAATATAACCATATAAATAAGCTCAAAATCTCACGGGTTATGTGTTCTTTGGCTCAAAAACCATGTTCCAAATACAACTTTAAACAAATTTAATAGAAAAGTTTTAATTTAAATTAGTGAAATTTTTCAAAAATAGAGTCCTAGAAAGAAACTTATTATTTTTCAACCAAGTAGTACTTAAATGCAAACAATCAACTACACATGCAATCTATTATGCAATGCAACAATGAACTAATAAAGAAAATAAGACATTGGTGTTGAGAAGAGAATAATTAACCCATGGAGATCGGTACCGACCTCCCCACACTTAAAGATTGCACCGTCCTCGGTGCATGTTAAGATGTGCAAGTGGACGGGTTGTTTCAACTGATGTTTTTCTCCAAGGATTGTGCAGATGGACTTGTTTGTCTCCACATGAAGAAGCTTTTCCTCTTTTTCCTTCTTCGGTGGCCAGCCTGAAAGAAGAGAAAAAGAAGAATAGGAACCCAAAAACAATGATAGAAAACAAATAAAATATGAGTGGGTAATGCCGAATAATAAGGGTCTCAATTACATCGTAGCTACAACATGCAAGAAAGAAGACAGTAGGAGCAAACGACATATCAATAGTGCACGAATTGCAACAAAAGGGGAAAGTGTTGGTAATGAAAGACAGTGTAAGTTCATGTCAATGCAAAAGGAATACAGGTGTCGTAAAAGATTGACATTGACAGGAAAATAATATCACCCAACATTGGAAAACAAGTCATTAAGCACCAAAATAATATCAGAAAAGATATAACAGTTGAATATGAACAAGTAACACCAATGGAAAGATAATAAATTTAGAAAAGAAAATATAAACATGCATAAAGTTAAAATGAAATGAATAAAAATATGCAAACAAATTAATTAAATAGAATGAAAGATAATAAGTAAGTAAGAAAAGATGAAGGAAAAGTTAGGATTGGGGAAGAAAAGATAGGATTTTTTTGGCGCTGATTTGGATAAGCTGTGCGGCGCAAGTGACGCGGACGCATGGAGCATGCGTTCGCGTGGGGCACGCATACGCGTGACTTGATTTGTGCCATTGGTGTGAGAGTAGCCTCGCGTTCGCGCAACTTTCTGTTTCGTTTGCATATTGCCAAAATTTTGGGTGACGCATTCGCGTGGGTGACGCGATCGCGTGAATGGCCATATTTGCAAAACAATACGGACGCATGGGGCACGCGTTCGCGTGATAGGGCTTGTGCTTCCTACACCATTCCAGCCCTAATCCACCATAACTCTCTGCCATACACCCATTTACGTCGATTTTGCAGGGGCACGCAGTCGCGTGGGTGATGCACACGCGTGGGAGGCTATTTTTCAAAATGACGCGGACGCGTCAGGGACACGTTCGCGTGGGCATGGTTGTGCCTAAGGCACACCTCCAACCACGCTCTCACGTGACTCTCTGTTTCTTTTCTTCCTTGTTTCTAATGCACTAATGACGCGAATGCGTCAGCGACGCCTACGCATCGCGTGCATTTTTCTTTTTTCTTTTTTATTATGCAGTATGCAAATGCAAATGCAGGCTATATGCAGATGACTATGCAGAAATTATGAATGAACACGAATGAAAATAAAATAAAATAAAACTAAGAAAAAAGGAAAAGAATATACCATGGTGGGTTGTCTCCCACCTAACACTTTTAGTTAAAGTCCTTAAGTTGGACATTTGGTGAGCTCCTTGTCATGGTGGCTTGTGCTTGTACTGATCCTTGAATCCCCACTAATGTTTGTAATTCCAATGGCCTCCGGAATCCCAAACTAGGCGCAAAAAGTCTTCAAGAAAGTTAAAGCAAGTGACATGGCCCCAGGAGTATTGATTGCTAGATTGAATTCCGGGGTCCCAAATCTTGCTTTTGCACCCATCTTCTTGTTGATTATCATGATTCCTTCCAGGTGGCAAGCAATTGAAATTCTCACTAAGGCATCCAAACAGCTCCCTAAACCCATTCAATTGAGCTTTACACCAAACCTTGCATTTCAACTTGGAGCATACAACCATGTTGAACCTTGCTTGACAACTCCAACCACTAACCATCTTTCTCTTGCTCTTAATACCACAAAGAACTCTAAGTTGACCATCCGTCTCTAGAAGCCCATATTCAAGTGGGAAAGTAAAGGTTAAGGATAAGAATTTTACCCACTTGAATGTTGTATTGGACGGTAATGGCTTTGGGAGAGGTGTTTCTAATGATCTTGCAAGCTCCACTCCCTTGTGCTCTTCTTTGACATCTTGCACCTCTTTGCAAGCTTCTTCAATATCAATCTCTTCCTCTTGGTAGCTTTCTTCCAATTTAATTTCTTCTTCATTGCTCACCAAGGGCATGGGAGGTTGTGCTTCTTCTCTTTGAATCTCCATCTCTTGATTAACCTCTTCCAAGTCTTCAACCATGATATGCCTTGGAGGTTGTATACCCTCCTTAAAATCAATTTCAAATGTCTTTGAAGGAGGCTCTATAACTTGACTTTCCCATGGAGGTTTAGCATCTCCTAAGTCTTCAACCACTTCTTCCTCTTTAACTATTATGGCTTCCTCCACTTGTTCCAATACAAAGCCATGTTCCTCATTGTCCATTGGAGTTTCTACTGTCTCCTTCATGCTACGCTCTTCTATTGATTCTCCACATGTAGCCATTGGAGTATTTTGAGTGTCCGAACGTTGGGAAGCTAATCAATTTACTACCTCGGTTAAGGCAATCACGAATTCTAGTGTATCCCTTTTTATCTTCGCTTGCCCTTGAAGAAGACCACGAAGGATGTCATCCATTGGAGATTGGGGTGGATACAAGGGTTCATTATTTGGGAGGAAGGGTTCATTATAAGAGGGTGGTTCCTCATGATAAGGATGTGGTGGTTCATCACTCTCCATCTTTTCCACTTGTTGCACCACACACTTCAGTTCCTTGTTTTCGAATTGAGAATCTTTAGCCATGAGAGCTCCGCGTGCCATTCGGCTTACCGCTTGGTCCAATTGACGAAAGGTTGCTTGAAATTGATCCACTGTTTCCTTGAGACGATCCCTTGACTCTGGTTCTGCTTGGGTATCATAAGTAGGACCATAAGGCTCTTGGATTGATGGATATGGATGCGGTGTATATGGAGGAGGTGGTTCTTGGAAATAATTGGGTTGGAATTGGGGTGGTTCTATGCATGGCTCATATGGCTCATAGGGTGGTTGATATGGTGGATAAAGGTTGGGGTCATATGGGGGTGTTTGGTGGTAAGGGGTTGTGAGTATGGTGGTTCAAAGCTATGTTGAGGAGGGGGTTCATAGGCGTATGGTGGTGGTTGTTGATAATCAAAAGAGTGCTTGATGCATGGAAACTTGTCTCTCAACAAATCTCCCTTCGACAAGTATACTGAATTGTTGTCAAGTAAAAACTCACAATAGAGTGAGGTCGAATCCCACAAGGATTGATTGATCAAGCAACTTTAGTTGGAAGAATGTGCTAGTTGAGCTGAGCAGAAATTGAGTTGAGAATTGCAGAAATTTAAATGGCGGAAAAGTAAAGTGCAGAAAGTAAATTGCAGAATCTTAAATGGGGATTTGGAGAGACGAACATGAAAATAAATGGCAAAAAGTAAAGAGAATGGGCAATATCAGAAATGGGGAATTCATTGGGCTTAGGAGATGTTGCATTCTCCGGATCAAGTTCATTCTCATCTCTTCCTCAATCATTGCATTCATTGATCTCCTTGGCAATCTTAAGTGATTGGATCCCAATTCCTTGGCAATCCAATCTCTCTAAGCTTGAACAATTGCCCAATTCCTTGATTTAATTGCTCATGGGAAGAGATGAAGTATGGTCACTGATTATACCACATGTATTTCCAAATCAAAGTGTTGGGAGGATTACATGTCACTATATCCGTCCAAACCCCAATTTGGTCCAACATGAGAAAGCAATTCTAGCATGATCTCCTCATCCCTTTTCCAAGGCTCAGAGGAGATCTAATTATGGAGAGTTTCTTTTCCAAGACAAAAAACCAATTGATTTAAGATCGAAAGCTTTCTAGTAAATCAAGAGACAAGAAAGAAGAAGAAGAATGAAAACTATAGTTGATCCATTAAATTATAACAAAGCTCCCTAACCCAATGAAAGGGGTTTAGTTGTTCATAGCTCTGGGAACAGAAAATGATAGAGAAGAGTCCATTCTCCAGTAACTAGAAGTTGCAGAAAAGTAAATTTACAGAGTGTAGTTCTCCAAAATGCCAAGCTTCTCTCTAGTTCAAAATTACTCCTATATATACTACTCTTCTTGATCTTCTAGTTAGTTCTTCAAGTCTTGGATATGGGCCTTTGATCTTGAGTTGAAGAAGTTACAATATTCAGTGGGCTCAGCTTTGCTTGCAGAAAAAGTGTGAGTTAGGCATGGACGTTAGTTAGGATGTTAGTGGTGTTAACGTTAAGTGAAAATGTGGGTTCGAGAGCATTAGTGACGATCACCTTTTTCACTAACGTTCCAAACCAAAATGATCCACGTTAACTTCAACGTTAGTAGCACTAACGTAACCACTAACGTTGCCTCTTGGTCCTTCGCAAACGTTATTGGCATTCACCTTTTCCAACAACGTTGCTATTTGCCTCTTTTTCCCACGTTAGAGTTCACGTTAGTATAACTAATGTGACCCTTAATGTGGGCATGCCTAAGCTTTGAGAGCGTTAGTGACACTGATGAGCGGATAATTTATACGCTTTTTGGCATTGTTTTCAGTATGTTTTTAGTATGTTTGATGTGGTGACAATACTTTTTGTTTTCTGAATGAATGCTTGAACAGTGCATATGTCTTTTGAATTTGTTGATTTAAGAATGTTAAAATTGTTGGCTCTTGAAAGAATGAGGGAAAAGGAGAACTGTTATTGAGGTTCTGAAAAAATCATCAAATTGATTCTTGAAGCAAGAAAATGCAGTGATTCAAAAGACAAGAAAAAAAAACAACGAAAAAAATAGAAAAGAAAAAAAAGGAGAAATAAAGTTGTGATCCAAGGCAAAAAGAGTGTGCTTAAGAACCCTGGACACCTCTAATTGGGGACTCTAGCAAAGCTGAGTCACAATCTGAAAAGGTTCACCCAAGTATGTGTCTGTGGCATGTATGTATCCAGTGGTAATACTGGAAGACAGAGTGCTTTGGGCCACAGCCAAGACTCATAAAATAGCTATGTTCAAGAATCATTATACTTAACTAGGAGAATCAATAACACTATCTGAGTTCTGAGTTCCTATGGATGCCAATCATTCTGAACTTCAAAGGATAAAGCGAGATGCCAAAACTGTTCGGAAGCAAAAAGCAAATAGTCCCGCTCATCTAATTGGAGCTAAGTTTCTTTGATATTTTGGAGTCTATAGTATATTCTCTTCTTTTTATTCTATTTTGATTTTCAGTTGCTTGGGAACAAGCAACAATTTAAGTTTGGTGTTGTGATGAGCGGATAATTTATACGCTTTTTGGCATTA
>NC_029781.3:32286803-32287459 GCF_000817695.3 Arachis duranensis
TGTGATTTTAGGTATTTTCTGGCTGAAATTGAGGGTCCTGAGCAAAAATCTGATTCAGAGGCTGAAAAGGACTGCAGATGCTATTGGATTCTGACCTCCCTGCACTCGAAGTGGATTTTCTGGAGCTACAGAAGCCCAATTGGCGCGCTATCAACGGCGTTGGAAGGTAGACATCCTGGGCTTTCCAGCAATATATAATAGTCTATACTTTGCCCGAGATTTGATGGCCCAAACCGGCGTTGCAAATCAGCTTCAGAATTCCCAGCGTTTAACGCTGGAACTGGCATAAAAATTGGAGTTAAACGCCCAAACTGGCATAAAAGCTGTCGTTTAACTCCAGAAAAAGTCTCTACACATGAAAGCTTCAATGCTCAGCCCAAGCACACACTAAGTGGACCCAGAAGTGGATTTTTACGTCATTTACTCATTTCTGTATACCCTAGGTTACTAGTTCACTATTAATAGGATCTTTTGACATTGTATCTGTACCTCATGACACTTTTTACGTTTCTTTGTGTACCTTCTACAGCATGAGTCTCTAAACCCCATGGTTGGGGGTGAGGAGCTCTGCTGTGTCTTGATGGATTAATGCAATTACTACTGTTTTTCATTCAATCATGCTTGCTTCCATTCTAAGATATCACTTGTTCTTAACT
>NC_029781.3:32287509-32305529 GCF_000817695.3 Arachis duranensis
GCAAAAGAATCATTGGATTCTATTCTGGCCTGATTGAGAACCGACAGATGGATAGCCGTGCCGTGACAGGGTGCGTTGAACATTTCCACTGAGAGGATGGGAGGTAGCCACTGACAACGGTGAAACCCTTGCATACAGCTTGCCATGGAAGGAGCCTTGCGTGCTTGAAGAAGAAGACAGTAGGAAAGCAGAGATTCAGAAGATGGAGCATCTTCAAAACCTCAACCTGTTCCCCATTACTGCAAAACAAGTACTTATTTCATGTTCTTTTACTTTTCACAATCAACCCTGATAATTATTGATATCCTGACTAAGATTTACAAGATAACCATAGCTTGCTTCAAGCCGACAATCTCCGTGGGATCGACCCTTACTCACGTAAGGTATTACTTGGACGACCCAGTGCACTTGCTGGTTAGTTGTGCGGGGTTGCAAAAGTGTGATTGCAATTTCGTGCACCAGACACTTACCTTTGTCACTAACGCTCCAAACGCCCCTCCTTCCTACGTTAGAGTTCACGTTAATTGGATTAATGTGACCACTAACGTGATGGTGATTGGCATCTCCAACGTTAGTGACAAAGGTGAGTGTCACTAACGTTGCCTATCATGCTTAGCTTCACATTACTCTTTACGTTAGTGGTCTTAACGTGACCACTAACGTGGGCAATGTTGGCTTAGTCCAACGTTAGTGACAAAGGTTAGTGTCACTAACGTTGGCAATTTCCTCTTCCTCCCATGTTAGAGTTCACGTTAATTGGATTGATGTGACTCTTAATGTGGCTAAGTGTGCCATTTTGAAACGTTAGTGGTATTCACTTTTACCACTAACGTTAGAGCTCCTTTTTTCCTCCACGTTAGCTACCACGTTAATGTAATTAACCTGGCAACTAACGTGCGCTATGATGGCTTCAAAGGCGTTATTGACGATCACTTTTCTCATTAATGCTACAAGCTTATTCCCATTCCACGTTAGTGGTCACATTAATTAGACTAACGTGGCTACTAACGTGGCTCTTCTTTGCTTCCTTTGTCCTGAAATCAGGCAAATAAAGTGCATCAAAGCTCTATTCCAAGTCATGAGATCATGCATTATCCAATTTGTCATTCAATTCTTGCATAATTCTCATGAAATCATGTAAAGTTCACAATGTTTGCTTAAATCAAGATGTAAGTGTATTTTCATCCAAAACTTGCTTATTTACTAAGAAAATGCATGAAACTACCCTAAAACAATAAAGAAAAGGTCAGTGAAATTGGCCAAGATGCCTTGGCATCACAACACCAAACTTAAAGCTTGCTTGTCCCTAAGCAAGTACTGAAACATAGGAAAGATGAATGAAAGAACAAGATAAACAATTCATTATTGTAGAAGTTAAGTTCCTGGTTTATGGAGTTTCATGCATAGCAACTTAGGTTCATTCCTTCACTGGCTTCCAGGTCCTTATCATGCCCTTGAACACTCACTTGATTGCACCCTATGAAACCTCTTATTTATTGATTCTCCCTTCTTTTTCAGGGTTTATTGCATTCTTGTTAGGCTAAGTGCTCTGTGAGAGGGCGACTCTTTAAGATAAGCTTTCAGCCAACACTCCCAAACCAGTTGGTTCAAGGTACTAGGTGTTAAGACACCCCTAAGGACTTACTCCCTCAAGTCTCTTTTCCCCATACATGCACATCACAAGCACATGGTTTGTTAGTTTCTTTCTTGAGACCTTGGTGTCCAGCACCTCTTTGGGTTACTAAGTGCTCTGTAGCAAAGGTTGCTCTTGATAGTGGACTTTCAGCTGATAATCCTGGGTTAGTTAACCCAAGTTACCAAGTGATAAGGCACCCCTGGGAGCTTATTCATCCAAGCATATCCCTTGCACAGAAGCACCACAGACACATCCCTCAATATTCAAACCCTTGGTGCCTAGCCTTATTTCTTATTGTTTTTCTTTCCTTTTCAAACTCTTATTGTTCTTTCTCTTTTCTTATTAGGATCTTGTTGTTTGGTTAGTCTCAATCGGATGTGTTTCAAGCATGTGATTTAGAGCATATAGTTGCCTATATACCTTGTTGGTGAACCAACTTAGCTAATCAATCACCATACCACAAACAATCAGAATTTACTTCACAAGATAAACCCCACTCTTGTTTTTCATAACATTTTCTTTTATATTGACTTAAGGGACAAGCATACATGTAGGCATGATGAAAATGAAAGCTAGGGACTTAGACCCACACACTTAGACCTAAACAATGAAATTTTAAAGGCAGATTTGAAAGTTCCTAAGCTACTTTGGAAGCATGTTCTATTTCATACATGATTTTCCTTATTTAAAACTTGAAAAAGATAGAACGAAGAGGGAACTCGACCACCTTTTACTTATTGGAATGCTCATGCTCTCTCTCTTGTTTGTCTTCTTTGTGTCCACTTGCACTTCCCTGCATCCATGCCATTCTGGCTCTCTTCCAATCTTCTAGTGCCTTATTTACTGATTCATGACTCCTTTCAGCTCTCTCTCATTCCTCTCGTGATCATATCTTGTGATCCCAGGGTGCAATACAGGCAGTTATCTGACTAAGTATATGAGCCTAGCTTGAGTGTTTACATGATATCTGTTTCGAGGGTTACCTAAAACTGTAGGTCGATCTTGGACGAGATCTTCTGTACTGGTCGGAGCTGTTGTGTCCGACTTGATGATGGTGGCTGGAGCTGCCGTGTCCGACTTATCGGACTTGGTGGTGGTGCTGATCCTTCGTCCCCGAAGGGTGGGGGGTACCTGCAAGGGACTCCGATGCTTAAATTAGCAAGGGTATTAAGCAGGTTTTTAGTAGAATCAGAGTATGAGTTATACCTGCATGCTCTAGTGTATTTATAATGATGTGGAGTGACCTTTCTGGAGATAAGATAGTTATCTTATCTTATCTTATCTTATCTTTGATTGAGGTCATCTTATCTTCAAGGGGACCACCCTTATCACTATAGGCTTGGGCTGCCTTAGGATTTGGGTCGTGTTCTTCTGTTTGGGCCCTTTATTGGGCTTTCCTGGTAGTTTGGCCGAGCTCTTTGACGAGAGGTCGGATTGTCTTGACCTGAAGAGGTCTGTCACTTTGTCAGTAGAACATCCCGGGTTGGATAGCTCGACCCAGGGTATGAACAGTACCCCTGCTCGAGCTCGGTCTTTCTTTTGAGGTTGAGTCTTTAGTTTTAGGACTTTGATCCTTCTTGGGTGAAACCGAACTCGAGCATTTTGTCGATTTTGTCTTTGTAGAGTTCCTTTTTGAATGCGAAATGTTTCTGTTCCGTTTCCTCTGAAAGTGCACGCTTTTGCATTAGTGTCCTGGTTTTTGATGTTCCATTTCCTTTGGCCTTTATTTTGAAATTTACTCTTCAAGAAACAGTTTTCTCTTCTCTTTCTTTTTTGCCGTAACTTCCCCTTTTTTTCTTTTCTCCTTCTGTTTTCGTCTGAAAACTTGCGTTTTTGGGTTTCTCTTATGACGTCGCTTTGGTAATTGTTGACGCTTTTACTTCGAGGAGTCATCCTTTCATCGCTTCGTCTATCAGCCCATTCAAGTTTTTCTCCTTTCTCCAGGTTAGTTCTGCTTCCTGTTCCCTTATTTCTTTCGTTGCTTTACCTTCGATTTTTGATAAAGCTTTGATTTTTAAATACACGCGGGAAAGTTTGATCCTTTTTGTATCACTGTGCGCCTGCTTCGTTTTATTGTTCGCCGATTTTTTTCTTGCTCTTTGAGATGACCCCTCTGTGTTCTACGGTTCATACTGCTTGTTTTTCTTCTTTTGTGTACTGCATGAACTTGCTTACTTTTCTGGAAGATTACTCCTTTGCAAGTTTGATTAGCTTTCTTGCTGATGAATCCCGTAGAAGAACTTTTTCTTTTGGTGGCTCATTTGATTTTTCTTCGCGTTGTTTTTCTTTTTGTTTTGTTGATAAGCTAAGATTGTGAATTTGGGAGGTAGTTATCTTGATGAACTTCTGGTGGTAATGACTTTCTTTTTTTCTTTTTGGGATGTTGCTTTCCGAGAAAGGGTTTCTCTTTGTCTTTGCTGCGAGTTTTCTGTTGGGACATTAACCTTGTAGATTTTCCTGAATCCTAAATCTTTGTTCCCTGATTGCCTCCAAAAGATGCCCCTGGACCTTTTTGGTGTGGGTCATGGGGTTTCTTTTTGTTGTTTGTACTGTGTTGGACTGTGCTGGCTGAGTTGTTTTGATTTTGTCCGAGATGTTTTGTAATCCACTCTCTTTTTCTTGTTTGTAGGACTAGTTGGCTATGTCTTCTCGCAAAAATATTATAGAGACGTCCTCTAAGGTTCCTGAGGGTATGTCCGATTGGTTGGACTCCCTTCTTTTGATGTGTGTTTCTATGGTCAATGCTAAATTCTATGTGGAGCTTAGGAAACATCACCGTCTTTGTAAGAGTAGAGATCAAGAGAAGAATTATGAGTTGGTGGCACCTGACTCCGAGGTGAGGGTTTGCTTCCCTGTCCTGACCCAAGGGGAGCGCCTTTTCTTTTATGCTTATGACTATTTCTTCAGCCAGTTGGACATCACCTTTCCCTTTACTTCGTTTGAGACCGACTTGTTGTGGTCTTGTAATGTAGCTCCGTCCTAGCTTCACCAAAACCCCTGGGGCTTTATTAAGATTTTTCAACTTCTTTGTCAAGAATTGAATGTTATCCCTTCTCAAACTCTTTTCCTTTATTTCTTTGTTTTGACTAAGCTTGGAATTTCTTCAAAAAGGAAAGCCTCGTGGGTTTCTTTTAGATCTGCACAAGGACATAATTTTTTTACCATGTATGATGAGTCCTTTAGGGACTTCAAGAATTATTTTTTCAAGGTTCGAGCTGTTGAGGGAGCTCGTCCCTTTTTTCTGGAAGCGAATGGGGAGCCATCCTTCCGTTTACATTGGCAGCAGAATGTAGTAGTATCCCGCTATACGTGGGAGATGCTTGATGAGGTCGAACAGGTCTTTGTGACAGTTTTGGAGGATCTTTGGGGGGAACTTCCTCATTTGGATACCAAAAAATGTTTGGGAGACCCCTCCCTCGTCCAAGATATATTGGGTATTACTTGATATATACTCTTTCTTGTTTCTGCTTTTTTCCCTTTTTCCCAGTCTATAAAACTGTTGTTTTTCATTTTTTCAGAGATGGCCAAGAATAATGATGAGATGAAGGCCTTCAAAAAGGCGAGAAAAGCTACTGCAGCTCAAAACACCTCGGCCCAGGTGGACGGGGAAGGGTCCTCTCAGATTCCATTGAAGCCATCTGTGCCGAGTTCTCTTGGCCCGAGGAGAATGATCTCTACTCCTCGGGTTCGTTTAGTGGATCCTCCACAATCTTCTATTGCTACTGTGGTTTCTTCTTCGGCTGTTCCTCCTCCCAAAAGACCTCGAACCGTCGAACCTTTCAATCTGGATGCCCCGGATTTTGACCCTATTGGCTTTGTCGACCAACAGATTGCACCATATGGTGCCCTCTCCATGGATGATATTTCTCTCCTTCATCACTTAGATTTTATAACTCGAAGCAGCATTAAGATGGCTCATATGGAAGCTGCTCTGTATCGAACTACTCAAAATCTTCCTCTGCATGCTACCAAAGCCTTTATAGAGGAAGCTAAGCGAGAGTGCGATCGAATGAAGGGTCTGAAGAAGGAGCTCAAAGTGGAGGTGACTAAACTGAAGAAGGAGCTGGAAGGAGAGAAGGTCAGCTCTCTTGCCTTGGTGGCCTCTGTGCAGTTGGCTGAGGACACAGCATTGAAGCACAAAGACAACTATGTCACGACTTACTGAGAAGTGATGCGTCTCAGGGAGGAGTTAGAGTCGACCCGGGTTGATTATTCTGAGCTCCAGGGTCACCTTGTACGCAGCGTAACTGCTGCTTATGAGAACTTGAAGGAGCAGGTTCAGGTTCTTGCCTCGGAGGTCGACCTTACTTTATTTAGTTTGGATAATATTGTGAGGGATGGCAAGATCATCCCAGATGATCCTGATGATGACGACGTTGAGCCTCCCTCTGAGCCTGTTGCCAAAGCTTCTGTCGTGTCGGCTTCTTCAACTCCTGCTCGTTCCGAATTAGATCCTGATTGCCAGATATTGAATCGAGATGACGGGACAGTGGATGCTGTACCTCTCCAAACTCGCCCTCCGTCACCCCATGTTGATGCTGCTGAGAAGTCTTCGGGTGTTTAACTGATTTCTATAACTATTTGTGTAGATAGCCCGACTTATGGGCTTTTGAACTCTTTATTTTGCTCACTTTTGGCACTTTTTTAGTTGCTGGTTTAGCAACTTATTTTGATAAACAAAGTAGTTTCCAGGCTTTGGTGGCCTCTGAAGCTGGGTATTATTATAACTTTGTGCGTTTATATCATGTCTGTCTACGGTTGTCTTGGTATCTTCGTAGGCTTTAGGAGTATTGGAATTTTGTCTGACATGATCGGCTTGATTCCTTTGCCTGATGCTGCTTTTAGCAATTCGTTTTGTTTGAACTTTGTTCAAGTCTTTATTAGAAATTATAATGCCAAGGTTGCCGACTTCTTCAACTTGGTTTTTGTCCGAGTTGTTATTTGTAACCCTCTTTTTTGGACCTCATTTAGGTCTCTTTCAGGGGTAGCTTTATGTTTTGGGTTGACTTTCCCATGTCGAGTCCTCCTAAGTTATTTTGTAATCATCTTTCTTGGACCTTGTTCAAAATCTCTTTTAGGGATTACTTCTACAACTTATATACCTTGGGCTGACTTCGTCATGTTGGGCCTTGTCGAGTTACTTGGTAATCCTCTTTCTTGGACCTTGTTCTAGTCTCTTTTAGGGATTATCTTTGTAGCTTTATATTTTGGGCCGACTTCGTCATGTCGGGCCCTGTCGAGTTACTTGGTAATCCTCTTTCTTGGACCTTGTTCAGGTCTCTTTCAGGGATTATGTTTGTAACTTTATATTTTGGGCCGACTTCGTCATGTCGGGCCCTGTCGAGTTACTTGGTAATCCTCTTTCTTGGACCTTGTTCAGGTCTCTTTCAGGGATTATCTTTGTAACTTTATCGTGGGAGTCTGACTTCCTCGTGTCGGGCTCTTCTAAGTTATAGTAATCCTCTTTTATAGGGTTGGCCAAACCTCTTTCCAGGGCTTTACTTATAACTTCAGTTTTGGTGGCTGGTCCGACTTTTTTATGCCGGCCAGTCTTTAAGTTATTTTATAGCAATCCATTTTATTAGGACCTCGTCAGGTCCTTTCTATGGATCACTTTCTATAACTTCTTGCATTATTCTATTTTCATCTTTGCCGATTTTGTAAAGTTTGGGGTTTAACCCTCGTTTGGTTGACCTTTTAATGAATTTAGTTTTCATCTTTGGTCTTTATCATGATCGTGCAGTGAATTTGATTTTCACTACCGGCCGACCTGTAGCTTTATAATCGGACGATGAATGTTTCAGAATAATGCGGCTTAAGCATTTGTAGAAAATCTAAACAGCTTTTATTAAGAGAAAATGCAAATATATACATGCAAGGGGTTAATTTCCTAAGTCAGGTGATTCGTAGGTCTTGGCTTGGCGCCTCGTTAAAAAACCTTTTCAGGAAAAAGAGTGCGCCTTGTCCAAGGTCCTTTATCATCCCTAACTATAGTACCTTCTTTGGTTACAGGTGTGCCATGACCTGGGAAGCTCTCCCCCGTCGAGTTCGGAAAGCCTGTAGTAGCCCTTTCCCAGCACTTCTATGACTCGGTAGGGTCATTTCCAATTTGTTGCCAGCTTTCCTTCTCCAAGTCGAGTTGTTCCAATATCATTTCAGATTAGGATAAGGTCGTTCTCGGCAAAAACTCGATGTACTACCTTTTGGTTGTATCTTGCAGCCATTCATCGTTTTAATGCTTCCTCCCTGATCCGAGCTCTTTCTCGGACTTTTGGGAGTAGGTCGAGTTCTTCCTTTTGAAGTTGGGAATTGGCTTCTTCACTATAGTAGGCCACTCTAGGCAACCCTTCTTCGATCTCCACTGGGATCATTGCCTCCATTCCGTACGCTAATCGGAAGGGTGATTTCTTTGTGGTGAAGTGTAGCGTTGTTCGATATGCCTATAAGACTTGTGGGAGCTCCTTGGCCCAGGCTCCCTTTGCATCTTGTAATCTCCATTTCAGCCCGGCCAGTATGACTTTGTTGGCAGCTTCTGCTTGTCCATTGGCTTGGGGATGTTCTACGAAAGTGAATTGCTACTTTATATTCAAGTTGGCCGCTAGCTTTCTGAAGCCTGCATCTGTGAACTGGGTACCATTGTCTGTGGTGATGGAGTATGGAACCCCAAACCTTGTGACGATGTTTCTATATAAGAATTTTCGACTTCTTTGAGCAGTGGCATTAGCTAGGAGCTTTGCTTCAATCCACTTTGTGAAGTAGTCTATTCTCACTATGAGGAATTTGACTTGTCCCGATCCTTGAGGAAAGGGTCCGAGAAGGTCGAGTCCCCATTTTGCGAATGGCCTAGGTGAGGTTACGCTGATGAGCTCCTTTGGTGGGGCGATGTGAAAGTTGGCATGTTTCTGACACGATGGACATGTCTTTACGAACTCTGTGGCTTTCTTTTGTAGAGTTGGCCAGTAAAACCCTGTGCGAAGTACTTTTTTGGTGAGTGCTTGTGCTCCTAGATGATTGCCACAAATGCCACTGTGTACTTTATCTAAGACTTCCTTTGTGTTAGAAGTTGGTACGCATTTTAACAAAGATGTTGAAATCCTTCTTTTGTATATAGTATTGTTTATGATAGTGTAGTAATGTGCCTCCCGTTTCAACCTTTTTGCTTTTTTTCTTCTGTGAGGAGTACTTCTGTTTTGAGGTAGTTAATTATGGGAGTCATCCATCCTTGATCCTGACCTATTATGGTCAGGACTTTTTCTTCTTCCGAGATTGATGGATTTTGTAGAATTTCTTGGATGAGGCTTCTATTGTTGCCCCCTAGTTTGGTGCTGGCTAGTTTTGAGAGTGCGTCAGCTTGGGTGTTCTATTCTCGGGGTATATGACGGATCTCATATTGTTTGAGTTGTCTGAGCTGTTCCCTGGTTCTATCCAAGTGCTTTTTCATAGTGGGGTCTTTGGCTTGATAACTTCCTGCTATTTGTGAAGTGACTACCTGTGAGTCACTGAAGATGATAAGCTTTTGAGCTCCAACCTCCCTAGCCAGCTTCAAAGTAGCTTACAGTGCCTCATATTCCACTTGGTTGTTTGAGGACGGGAACCCAAATTTGAGGGAGAGTTCGATTTAGGTCCCTTGGTCTTTCAATTATCACACCTGCACCGCTTCCAGCTTTGTTTGAGGACCCGTCCATGTAGAGATTCTATTCTATGGGGGTTTCCGGTGTATTTGTAAATTCTATAATGAAGTCGGCCAGGTATTGTGATTTGATGGCTGTCCAAGCTTCGTATTGAAGATCGAATTCAGATAACTCAACTGCCCATTGCAAGATTCTGCCTACCAGGTCCGTTTTCTATAAGATCCCTTTTATGGGCTGGTTGGTCCGGACCCTGATGGTGTGGGCTTGGAAGTATAGGCGAAGTCACCGAGATGTTAGTATGAGAGCGTAGGCAAACTTCTCTATTTTTTGGTAGTTTAGCTCGGCTCCCTGTAGCGCTTTACTGATGAAGTATACGGGTTGTTGCCCGTTGTCGTCTTCTCGGACTAGTGCTGAGGCTACTGCCCGACTTCCTACTGCGAGGTATAATATGACTAGTTCTCCTTCCCGTGGCCGAGTTAGGATAGGTGGCTGTCCCAGGAACCTTTTGAAATCTTGGAAGGCTTGCTCGCACTCCGTTGTCCATTCAAACTTCTTTCCCTTCCTTAGAGTGGTGTAGAAGGGGAGAGATCTTATTGCCGATCTGGCTAGAAATCTGGACAAGGCTGCCAACCTTCTGTTGAGTTATTGTACCTCTTTGACACAAGTTGGACTCTTCATGTCGAATATGGTCCGACATTTATCCGGGTTTACCTCGACTCCTCTCTGTGTGAGCATAAAACCCAGGAATTTGCCATCTTCTACTGTGAAGGTGCATTTTGCGGGATTGAGTCGCATGCCATGCTGTCTTATAGGGTCAAACACTTGGGTTAGGTTAGACAATAGCGTCTTTTCTTTTTGTGTCTTTATTAGCATGTCGTCTATGTAGACCTCCATGAATTTTCCGATGTGATCTGAAAAGACCTTATTCATTAATCTCTGATAAGTAGCTCTCACATTTTTAAGACCGAAAGGCATGACGACATAGCATTAGTTTGCTTTTGAGGTTAAGAAGGAATTTATATTCGGAGGAGGCATCGACTAGTGCGTCGATACTTGGGAGTGGATAAGGATCTTTTGGGCAGGCTTTGTTGAGGTCGGTGTAGTCAGTGCACATTCGACACTTTCCGTTTGATTTTTTTACCAAGACGATGTCAGCAAGCCATAGTGGGTATTTGACTTCTCTTATGAATCCTGCCTCGAGTAGAGCTTGTACCTGCTCTTCCACAGCTTGAGAGTGTTCTGGTGTGAGCTTTCTATGCCTCTGCTGTACTGGCCGAGATCCTGGGTAGACTGCTAGCTTGTGGCACATTAACTTGGGATCTATGCCTGGAATGTCTGCGGCCTTTCACCCAAGAGGTCAACGTTATCTCGTAAGAACTGTATGAGTGACTCTTTTAGGTCTCCTTTTAGGATTGTACCGATATTGGTCATTTGGTCCGAGGTGTCCCCGATCTGGACTTTCTCTATTTCACCTTCAGGTTGCGGGCGGAGTTCTTCGGCGCGCCATCTTTTTGTCTGCCTTTATTGTAGCTATCCCTTCTGCAGTTGCGAATTTCATGCATAGATGCGGAGTCGAGACTATTGCCACGAGCTGATTCAATGTTGTCTGACCTATTAAGGCGTTGTAGGCTGAACTTACGTCGACCACGATGTAATCTATCTTGAGTGTTCTTGACTGGTTTCCTTTTCTGAAGGTCGTGTGTAGCGAGATGTATCCAAGCGGTTGAACCGAGGTGTCTCCTAGTCCAAACAGATTGTTTGGATATGCTCTCAGTTCTTTTTTCTTCCAAGCCGAGTTTATCGAAGGCAGTTTTGAACGGAATGTCGGCGGAGCTCCCTTGGTCTATCAGTGTACGGTAGAGATTTGCGTTTGCCAGTATAATAGTGATGACCATGGGGTCGTCGTATCCTGAGATGATACCAGATGCGTCTTCTTTGGTGAAAGTAATTGCGGGGATGTCGGGTGCTTCCTCCTTCCCCTCAACATGATATACTTCTTTAAGATAACTTTTTTGAGCAACATGGTATATGTTCATACCCTGGGTCGAGCTATCCGACCCAGGATGATTAGAGATAAAGCGATCGACCTCTTCAGGTCCGACTAGCCAACCTCTTCTCAAAAGAGTTCGGCCGAATCGACAGGAGAGCCCAGTAAAGGGCCCAAACAGAGGAACACGACCCAAATCCAAGGGCAACCCAAGCCTATAGAGATAAAGGCGGTTCCATTGAAGATACGCTGACCTCAGCTCAAAGATAAAAGATAAGATAAGATAACTAACTTATCTTATCCAAAAGGTCACATCTCATCATTATAAATACGCTGGAGCACCCAGGTACAACTCATACTCTGATTCCACTCAATACCTGCTTAATACCCTTGCTAACTTAAGCATCGGAGTCCTTTGCAGGTACCCCCCACTCTTCGGTGATAAAGGATCAGCAGCATTCTCAATTCCACAAGTCAAACACACCAGCTCCAGCCGCTATTCACCAGCCGGACACATCAGTTCTGACCAGCACAGAAGGTCTCGTCCGAGAATGACCTACAGTTTCAGGTAACCCTCGGAACATTGGCGCCGTTACCGGGGAACCTGGAAGTCATCCCATCACCATGGCGGACGACCATGACAACGACCACGATTCAGGTCTGGAGGATCGGACACCGCACAAAAACGCGGATGTCACGCTACAAAACACTCCGAAAACCAACAAAGACAAAGACTCACTAAATTCAGGGGCAATAGAAGCGCTCCTGGATCTCCTAAAACAACTGGAAAAAGAAACCCAACAACAACGAGAAATTGGAAGAGATCTCCAAAGAGAGGTGCGGCGACGTCGAGAGTTGGAAGAAAAACTACAGCAATTGGAAGCCGATCTCAAATCAAAAGGCCCCCGGGCTAATCTCGAGGAAAATTCACGCAAAGAGCAAGACCCGTTCACCAGGGAAATCATGAAAACCAAAATTCCAAAAGACTTTAAACTCCCGGACATGACCCTGTATGATGGCACCACGGATCCCAACCACCACCTCAGCAACTTCAGAAGTAGAATGTACCTCACTGACGCCCCAGATGCTGTTCGCTGCAAGGCTTTTCCAACAACTCTCACAAAGACAGCGATCCGATGGTTCGACAACCTAGCCCCGAAGTCCATCTCAAGCTTTGATGAGTTAGCTAAAAAATTCCTAGCCAGATTTTCCATTCAGAAAGATAAAGCCAAGCACGCCCCCAGTTTACTAGGGATCAAACAAGTAGATCGGGAGAGCCTCCACAACTACATGGAGAGATTCAACAAAACATGCATGGACATACAAAGTTTACCAATGGAGGCCACCATCATGGGACTCATCAATAGCCTACAAGAGGGACCTTTCAGCCAATCTATATCAAAAAAGTACCCGACCTCCTTAGACGAAGTGCAGGAGGGGCAGAAAAGTATATCAACATGGAGGAAAACGCTCGGTTAGGAGAAACCTCAAAATCGGGGGCCTCCAACCGAGATAAAGACAAGGAATCCAAAAGAAAAGAGGATCAACAAGGGCAGAAGATCAAAAAATACCATAACTACACCCCTCTCAGGGCATCCCTGGTCGAGATATACAAAGAAGTTTGCCATACAGAAAAAATTCCCCCAGCACGGCCACTCAAAGGCAAAAGGGGAGGAGGAAACCGAAAGGAATATTGTGAATACCATCGAGTCCGAGGACACTCCACAAACGAATGCTTCGACCTAAAAACATCATAGAAAAATTGGTGAGAGAAGGAAAATTAGATCGATTCCTGGCCACCCGAGAGGATGATCAAAGAAAGAGACGAAGGGATGAAGATACCGAACGAACAGAACGATCACCTCGGACACCAGAAAGACATGTCCACATGATACACGGCGGATTCAGAGCAAGTGGGATCTCCAAATCCTCTCGCAAAAGATATCTCAAAGAAGTATATCATGTCGAAGGAGAGGAGAAAGCACTCAACATGCCGGTAATTACATTCACTAAAGAAGACGCATCCGGCATCATCACAGGACACGATGATTCGATGGTTATCACCATCATATTGGCAAACGCCAACCTACACCGCACTTTAATAGACCAAGGGAGTTCTGCCGACATCTTATTCAAAACAGCCTTTGATAAACTCGGCTTGGAAGAAAAAGAACTTAAAGCATATCCGAACAGCCTGTTTGGGCTAGGAGATACCCCGGTTTGACCACTCGGATAGATACCACTACATACAACCTTCGGAAAAGGGGACCAATCCAGGACCCTCAGAATAGACTACATCGTAGTGACGTAAGTTCAGCTTACAACACTCTCATAGGGCGAACAACACTCAACCAACTCGGCGCAGTAGTCTTAACCCCACACTTATGTATGAAGTTCCCGACTCCAAAAGGGATAGCCACGATAAAAGCAGACCAGAAGACGACACGTCGCTGTTATAATGAAAGCCTAAATCTCAGAGGCAAAGGAGAAGAGTTCCACACAATCGAGCTGGGCGGAGTTCTCCGACGAGAAGAACTTCGTCCCCAGCCAGAAGGCGAGATAGAAAAGATTCAGATCGGGGACACCTCGGAAAAAACAACCAATATCGGCACAATCCTAAAAGAGAATTATTAATACAATTCTTGTGAGATAACGTCGATCTCTTCGCGTGAAAAGCTGCAGACATACCAGGCATAGACCCTAAGCTAATGAGTCATAAGTTGGCAGTTTATCCAGGATCTCGATCGGTGCAGCAGAGACGAAGAAAACTTGGGCCAGAGCGATCCCAAGCTGTGGACGAACAAGTACAGGCACTACTGGAAGCCGGATTCATAAGAGAAGTCAAGTACCCGTTATGGCTAGCCAATGTTGTTTTGGTGAAAAAATCAAATGGGAAGTGGTGAATGTGCACCGATTACACTGATCTCAACAAAGCTTGTCCAAAAGATCCATACCCACTCCCAAGTATTGACGCTCTAGTAAATGCTTCCTCCGGATACAAATATTTCTCGTTTATGGACGCATACTCGGGGTACAATCAAATCCCCATGTATCCACCAGATCAAAAAAAGACCTCATTCCTAAGACCAAAAGCAAACTACTGCTACATCGTGATGCCTTTCGGTCTTAAGAACGCAGGAGCTACTTACCAAAGGCTAATGAATAAAGTCTTCTCAGATCACATCAGAAAGATCATGGAAGTCTACGTGGACGACATGCTAATTAAAACAAAAAGTGAAGAGACATTATTGTCTGACCTAGCCTAAGTGTTCGACACCATCAGGAAGCATGATATGCGACTCAATCCAGCAAAATGCACATTTACGGTAGAAGCAGGCAAATTCTTAGGTTTTATGCTCACACAAAGAGGAATTGAAGCAAATCCAGATAAATGCCAGGCCATACTCAACATGAAGAGCCCAACCTACGTCAAAGAAGTACAGCAACTCAACGGGAGATTGGCTGCCCTATCCCGATTCTTAGCAGGAGCCGTGATAAGATCCCTCCTCTTCTATGCTACTTTAAGAAAGGGGAAACAGTTTGAATGGACGACAGAATGCGAGCAAGCCTTCCAAGACTTTAAGAAGTTCTTAGGACAACCACCTATCCTATCCCGACCATGAGAAGGAGAACCACTCATATTATATCTCGCAGTAGAAAGCAGGGCAGTAGCGTCAGCACTGGTCAGAGAAGACGAAAACGGACAACAACCCGTCTACTTCATTAGCAAAGCACTACAGGGATCCGAGCTGAACTATCAGAAAATAGAAAAATTTGCGTACACTCTCGTTCTAACATCTCGACGACTCCTCCCTTACTTCCAGGCCCACACCATTAAAGTTCGAACTAACCAGCCCTTAAAAGGAATATTGCAGAAGACAGATTTAGCAGGCAGAATTCTACAATAGGCAATCGAGTTGTCCGAGTTTGACCTCCAATATGAAGCTCGGACAACCATCAAATCACAATACCTGGCCGACTTTATCGCAGAATTCACAGATGCCCTAGAAACCCCCATAGAGTGGAATCTCTATATGGACGGTTCTTCAAATAAAACGGGAAGCGGCGCATGAGTGATAATAGAAAGCAATCAGGGAACCCAAGTTGAGCTCTCCCTCAAGTTCGGATTCCCGGCTTCAAATAACCAGGCGGAATACGAAACACTGCTAGCTGGTTTGAAACTGGCTGAAGAGGTGGGAGCTCAAAAACTTAACATTTACAGCGATTCGCAAGTGGTCACATCACAAATAACAGGGAGTTACCAAGCCAAAGATCCCACCATGAAAAAGTACTTGGATAAGACCAAGGAATAGCTCAGACAAATCGGAGAATACAAGATCTGCCACATACCCCGTGAGCAAAATGCCCGAGCTGACGCACTCTCAAAACTAGCCAGCACCAAACCAGGGGGCAACAATAGAAGCCTCATCCAGGAAATGTTATAGAACCCATCAATCTCGGAAGCAGAAAAGTCCTAACCATAACAGGCCAGGACCAAGGATAGATGATCCCCATAATCAACTACCTCAAAACAGGAACGTTCCCCACAGAAGAAAAGAAAGCAAAGAGGATAAAAAGGGAGGCACAATACTACATCATTATAAACAACATCCTGTACAAAAGAGGGATCTCAGTACCATTACTAAAATGTGTGCCGACCTCCCACACCAGGGAAGTGTTAGAAGAGGTACACGGCGGCATTTGTGGCAATCATCTCGGAGCACGGGCTCTCGCCAAAAAGATACTTCAGGCAGGGTTTTATTGGCCAACCTTACAGAAAGAATCTACAGAATTTGTAAAGACATGTCCACCATGTCAGAAACATGCCAACTTCCACATCGCCCCGCCAGAAGAACTCATTAGCGTGACTTCGCCTTGGCCATTCGCAAAATGGGGACTCGACCTTCTCGGTCCTGATGACATGTCATCATATACCTATTTTTCTATGCTTTTTCATACAAGAAATTGATGAATTGTGCTTAAATATTGAATGCTTTTGTACTTAAATGATATATTTTCTTGATATTTTAATTTTATAAATCTTATAGAAAATAAGAAGAAAAAGAAGCAAAGAAGCACAAAAAAAAGGAGAAAAAAAGAGCTTTGGGGTATACTTTGAAGTTGGGGTACACTTTGGAGCCTTAGGCCACGCTTTTAAAAGCGTGGCCCATGACCAAATCAAGGAAGGAAGCAGCCAGCACGCACACTGCCCTGCCCTTGCAGAATCGTGATGCACATTGAGGTTGGAAGCAAGAATTTCGCTAAGGTAAAATCTGGGCGCTCACAGCATGACCATGCCTTCTTCAAAGGGCTATAACTTGAGCTACAGATATCCAATTGATGTGCTTCCAGTTGCGTTGGAAAGCTGACATTCAGAGCTTTCCAACGATATATAGCAATCCATATTTGGCGTACAATTCAGGCAGGAACGAAAGGCATCTTTAAGGGCCATGAGGAAGCAAGAAACTAGGCCTTACTTCGGTGCCAAGAAAACAAGGAAAAGAAGTAGCGTGTGCATCGGCCAAGTCTCGAACACGATACTTCAATTTGGAAACACTGCCCTGCCCTCCGCGAGGGCAGGGCAGGATTTTGTTATGGCACGGCCAGCGCACCATTCTGGCGCACCAAGGAACAATTCGGCAGCACCAGCAGCGCGCACAGGCACCAAACTGGCGCACCAGAATTTTCTGCCCTGCTCTCCGCGAGGGCAGGGCAGCATCCTACAGCACACACCAACGCACCACGCTCGCACCAAGGCTGCACGCATCCATTTTCTGCCCTGCCCTCCACAAGGGCAGGGCAGCCTCCTGGGAACACCCATGGGTCAAAATTCAATTCAAATTCCCTTTGAACTCAAATCTTCACCAATTGAACCAAGGCCATCCAAGACCCATCTCTCCTCAAATCCAAAGCAAGCAAAGCCCACTCAACATGACTCAAAGGCACATGGATCAATTAAATTAGGATTTTCATTTTTGTAATTTGTTTTAATTTCATTTTTATTTTTTATTTTGTAAAGCCTATATAAAGGCATCAATTAGAGCTCGGAAAAGGGGGGCTCCATTAGAAAGCTCTCTTAGTTTTCATTCTTGCTTTGGATCTTGGGTGAAGAATTGAAGAACTTCTGTTTCAATCTCACCTTGAGATCTCTTCTTTAATTTTCTGCATAATTGAATTCTACTTTCTGTTCATTTCTTCTTCTTCTGCGATTCTGAAATTTGCTTTCCTTTATTTCTTTTGCAATTGTTCTTGTTGGATCAAGGAAGGATTTGAGATCTAGACTTGTTATCTAGTCTCCTCCACTCCTGAGATCTTCAATCACTTTTAATTTGCTGCAAATTAAGCATCGCTTTCTATTTTTAATTCTTCAAGCATTTTTACTTTTCTGTTTGGAATCTGCTGTTCTTCAAGGCATTTTTACTTTTCTGTTAAGATCTAGTTCCATTGAATCAATTCTCTACTCTTCTACTTGTTGCAATTTATTTTTCTTTAATTAATTTCTGCAATCCCACATCCCTGACCCATTTAAGATTCAAGCAATTTACATTTCTTGTCATTTAAGTTTCTGCAATTTACATTGCTTGTTCTTTAAGCTTCCTGCCTATTTACATTCTGCACTTTAAGTTCATTGCTATTTACATTTTGCTGCCACAATTCTCACTTAAATGTTAGCTTGACTAAACTAATCACCCACTAAAGTTGCTTGATCCATCAATCCCTGTGGGATCGACCTCACTCTTGTGAGTTATTACTACTTGATGCGACC
>NC_029781.3:32306038-32307337 GCF_000817695.3 Arachis duranensis
TGGAATTCTAATGCTCCATATGATATTCATCCAAAGATATCATCACTTGACCATGCTTCAACAGAAAGCCTCTTTCAAAACTCACCACCCACACAAACTTCCATGAACCAAAGCCTCTCAAAGCTTGAGACCATGTTTGAAAAATATGAGAGGGAGGCACAGATATCGTGGAACGAGCAAGAAAATTTATTCAAAAATATGGAAATAATGTTAGCTCAAGTGGTGAGTGCAACAAGGAAAGAGGAAGGGCAAGATGAGGAAGCCTCTGTGTCAAGTAAAATTTCAATGAAAAAAGAGGTGGTGGAAATATTTGAACCTGAAAATGCACTTGAGATGACAAAAGAACCTGAACACTCACAACCTCCTCAAACTCCCCTGGACCAAAGATGCTCAACACTGATCGAAAAATATGAAGAGGAGATGAAGAAAGCTTGGGAAGATCAATAAACCTCCTCCATGAAAGAGCTATTAAAGCAAATGTTGAGTGTAAAAGAGGAAGTGAAAGAACAAGCTAGTGAAGAGGATACTCAAGAGAAGTCAAACTCAAGTGAAGCAGAGAAGTACATAGAAGAAAAACTCATGGAACCACCAATGCAAAAAGCCCTGGATGAATACAAAACTCCAATAATCACACAGCAAACAAGTCTTGAAAAACTCCAATAATCACACAGCAACCAAGTCTTGAATTCAAAGAAGTGAAGGCAACTAACAAGAGCACCAATTCTGTCCCTAATCCAGCAAGCAAGATCAATCAAGCCATTTGCAAAAGGAAGCTTGCTGAGGAAAGGCCAAGGCAAGGGACAGTAGCTAAACCTTCTCCCCATTTGAGGTCATTCCTCTTAACAAACTGGAAGAAGAGGAAGAAAGTGAAGAACAACATGTCAAGCTAATGACACTAAAAGAGCACTTGTTGGGAGGTAACCCAACCGTAGGTAACATTTCTTCTCTGCTTTGTTTTCGTTCTTTACTTTGTTTAAAATCAATAAATGGGCATATGGTTACATTCTAAGTTTGGTGTTGTCTTGCAACAACTTGTTTTCAATCTTTTTGGATGATTGCATCAAATCAAAAATAAAATGAAAGTAACACACCAAGATTCTAAGTTTGGTGTGCCACCTATTTTTCTATGTAAATCATTCAGCAACATCACTTATCTGCATAACCATAATGTCTTTGCAGTGTTAATTTTCTTTCAGTTTGATATTTTGTCATTCTGTTTACTTTAGTTAATTCTTTGTTTTTAATGCTTTCATTTTAGTTTGCTTATTTACTGTGTTTGTTAATACATTACCAAGAGAG
>NC_029781.3:32307967-32308481 GCF_000817695.3 Arachis duranensis
AAACACATGTACTACTAACATTTCATTGTGTAAGACATTCATGATCCATCTTAGCCCCATATCCATTGTTCTAATTGTTGCTTGAGGATGAACAAGCATTCTGAGTTTGGTATGGGAAGGAGGAAAATGGGAGAAAAATGACAACAATGGAGAAGATGAACTACAAGGTTGTAAAGTTCCTTTTCCTCTCATTTGTTTCATAAACTGCATGATTGTCTTTACCTTCTCTGTTTACATGTGTGTATGAATAAAGCATAGCTTGAATCTTGATTTGTAACATGTTGCTGTGGCATTATAACTACCAACTTGAGCTTTGTGAATTCAAAAGCAATAAAGCATCATGATCATAAACAAACAAGGAATTAAAGAAGATTTTAGCACGTGCATACAAGTATTCGAAAGCTAGTATGATTAATTGTTGCTCAATTGCATTGGATTTTATTTAATTGAAGTTTTTCATCTAGTACATTTTGTGAAATCTTTTGAAATCATGAAAACCTTGAAGAAGCAAATA
>NC_029781.3:32310154-32318270 GCF_000817695.3 Arachis duranensis
TTTACTCTTCAAGGCATTTTTACTTTTCTGTTAAGATCTAGTTCCATTGAATCAATTCTCTACTCTTCTACTTGTTGCAATTTATTTTTCCTTGATTAATTTCTGCAATCCCACATCCCTGACCCATTTAAGATTCAAGCAATTTACATTTCTTATCATTTAAGTTTCTGCAATTTACATTGCTTGTTCTTTAAGCTTCCTGCCTATTTACATTCTGCACTTTAAGTTCATTGCTATTTACATTTTGCTGCCACAATTCTCACTTAAATGTTAGCTTGACTAAACTAATCACCCACTAAAGTTGCTTGATCCATCAATCCCTGTGGGATCGACCTCACTCTTGTGAGTTATTATTACTTGATGCGACCCGGTACACTTGCCGGTTGGATTTGTGTGTTGGAAATTCATTTTTCCACAAAAACACCATCAGGTCCCTTTCCCCAGTGATCAGGGCAAGTTAAATTCCTCATAGTAGGGGTAGATTACTTTATAAAATGGATCGAGGCAGAACCCCTAGCCAATGCCACCGCCCAAAGAAGCCAAAAATTCTTATATAGAAATATTGTCACGAGGTTCGGAGTCCCATATTCAATAACCACAGACAATGGAACCCAGTTCACAGACGCAGGCTTCAGAAAATTAGTAGCCGACTTGAATATAAAGCACCAGTACACCTCTGTCGAACATCCACAAGCCAATGGACAGGTCGAAGCCGCCAACAAAGTCATATTGGCAGGGTTAAAACGAAGACTGGAAGACGCAAAGGGAGCCTGGGTAGAGGAGCTTCCACAGGTTCTATGGGCATATCAAACGACGCCAAATTCCACCACAAAGGAATCCCCTTTCCGATTAACATACAGAATGGAGGCAATGATTCCAGTAGAAATTGAAGAAGGATCGCATAGAGTAGTCCATTATAATGATGGAGCAAACTCCCAACTTCAGAGGGAAGAACTCGACCTACTACCTGAAATCCAGGAAAGAGCCCGGATCAGAGAAGAAGCTCTAAAACGTCGAATGGCTTCCAGATATAATCAAAAAGTAGTACCAAGAAGTTTCACTGAGAACGATCTCATCTTAATCTGAAATGACATTGGAACAACTCGGCCCAGAGAAGGGAAGCTAGTAGCAAACTGGAAAGGACCCTACCGAGTCATAGAAGTACTTGGGAAGGGCTACTACCGACTGTCCGAACTCGATGGACGAGAGCTTCCCAGATCATGGCACGCCTGCAACCTAAGAAGGAACTACAGCTAGAAAAGACAACGGATCTCACTAGTGGATGTGCTCTTTTTCCTGAAAAGGTTTTTTAATGAGGCACCATGTTGAGATCTAGGTCATGCCCGACTTAAAGGGATAAGAAAATTCCCACATGTATATATTTGGATTTTTTCTTTGAATAAAGTTTATTTAGATATTCTACAAAGAATCCAAGACGCATTAATCTGAAGTATTCATCGTCCGATTATAAAGCGACAGGTCGGCAAAAAGTGAAAAACAATTTCACTGCACGACCACGATAAAGACAAATCGTCTGATAAAGGTGAAAACGCGATTCACCCAAAGGACGATCTAAAGATGCCAACCACTTTCTACAAATCGGCGAAGGTTAACACAGAATAATGTAAGAAGTTATCAAAAGCAATCCAAAAAAGAACCTGACGAGGTCTTACAGATCGCTAAAATAATAACTTAAAGACTGGTCGAACGTTAAGAAGTCGAACCAAGTCAACCCAAGTTATAAGTAAACCCTGAAAAGAGGTCTGGCCAACCCTATTAAAGAGGATTACTTTAACTTAGAAGGGCCTGACATAACAAAGTCAGCCCAAAACAAAAAGTTATACAAGTAGTCCCTGAAAGTGATCTAACAAAGATCCAAGAAAGAGGACTACAAAAAATAACTTAAAGGAGACCGACATAACCAAGTCAGACTCCTACCACTAAAAAGTTATACAAGTAGTCCCTGAAAGAGATCTGACAAAGATCCAAGAAGAGGACTACAAAAAATAACTTAAAGGAGACCGACATAACCAAGTCGGACTCCTACCACTAAAAAGTTATACAAGTAGTCCCTGAAAGAGATCTGACAAAGATCCAAGAAAGAGGACTACAAAAAATAACTTAAAGGAGACCGACATAACCAAATCAGACTCCTACTACTAAAAAGTTATCAAAGTAATCCCTAAAAGAGACCTGACAAAGGTCCAAAAAAGAGGATTACAAAAATAACTTAGAAGAGGACCAACGCAATGGAATCGGTCATAAATACAGAAAACCGAGAAACAAGTTGGACCTATACAATCACAGCCTCAAAGGTTCCGAGATATAAGCAATAAAACGAAATAATCCAAGGAGGTCGAGCTACAAGGTTCCAGCATTATCAGAAAGCATAAGAGAAAACAAGACAAAAACCTTCATATAATCCACAAAGTTATAAAGCCTCGGCGGCCATCAACACCTGCTAAAGATAGCGAGCTACTTTTTGTTTTTCAAAATAAAGTTGCTAAAACAAGCAACTAGAAACCGTCAGCAAAACAAAAAAAGTTTTAAAAAAAGCCCACAAGCCAGGCCAACTACATAAATATCTAGAAAGAGATCAGCAAGCATCAGGAACCTTCTTGGCATCATCAGGACAAGGAGAAAGAGGACGAGTCTGAATAGGCATGGCATCTATAGTTCCATCCTCCCGGTTCAAAACCTGGCACTCCAAATCAGGTACAACCGGAGGAGCAGAAGAAGTCGACACTTTGGCAGAGGACACAGGAGGAGGATCAGCATCATCATCACCATCGTCATCAGGGACAATCTTGCCATCCCTGACAACATTGTCCAGGCTGAAAGGGGGTAAGATCGGCCTCGGGAGCAATGACCCGAACTTGCTCCTTCAAGTTCTCGTAAGCAGCAGTCACGCTACCAACAAGATGACCTTAGAGCTCAGAATAATATTCCTGGGCATCGTTCAACTCTTCCCTCAGGTGCATCACCTCCCGATAAGTCGTAACGTAACTCTCCTTATGCATCAAGGCTGTGTCCTCGGCCAACCTCAGAGAAGCCGCCAGTGAAAGGGAACTTGCCTTCTCATTCTCTAGATCCTTCTTCAACTTGGTCACCTTTAATTCAAGCTCCTCCTTCAGCCCCTTCATCCGGTCAAACTCCTGCTTTGCCTCCTCCATAAATGCCTTGGTAGCATGGAGAGGAAGATTTTGAGCAGTCCGGTATATAACAGCCGACATATATGCCATCCTTACATGATTTCGGGCCATAAACTCCAGATGATGGAGAATGGACACATCGTCCATGGAGATGGAACCATAGGGCCCGATTTGTTGATCTACAAACTCAATGGCATTGAGATCAGGGGCATTGAGGTCGAAGGGCTCAGCCGTCTTTTGCTTCTTACTTGGAGGAGCAGCAGATGGAGCGGCAGAAGTAGGGTGAGGATCCACCAAATGGACCCGAGGTGTTGGGATCACCTTCCTCACCCCGGAGGAACTCGGCACTGATGGCTTCTCGCGCACTTGGGAGGACCCCTCCCCAGCCGCATTGGCAGCAATATTTCTGGCAGCAGTCGTCTTCTGCGCCCTCTTAAAAGCATTCATAGATTCGTTATTCTTCATTGCCTCTGCAAATGAAACAGAAAGCTAAGCTACAAGTCGGACAAGTTGGAAAGACAGCTACAAGCAACATAAACAGATAATAAAGGAAACACAAGATACCCAGTTCAGTTTGAAGAAGAGAAGGATTGGTTAGAAATTTCTTTGTATCAAGATGGGGAGGTTGACCCCAGCGTTCTTCCAAAACAGTAACAAAGGCTCGCTTAGCCTCATCCAACATTTCCCAAGAATACTGATGGTGTTTTTGCTCTTTTTGCCATTCCAAGGGAAAGGCAGGCTCATCATTTTCATCGCAAGTATACCGGGTCGCATCAAGTAGTAATAACTCACAAGAGTGAGGTCGATCCCACAGGGATTGATGGATCAAGCAACTTTAGTGGGTGATTAGTTTAGTCAAGCTAACATTGAAGGGATATTGGATGAAATGTAGCCAACAGAATTGTAAATGATAGGAAATTTAAAGTTGCAGAAATTAAAATTGGCTGAAACTTAAAGAACAAGAAAGTAAAATAGCTGAAACTTAAATTGCAAGAAAAGTAAATTGCATGAAAAGTAAAGGGGGTTGGGTGCTGGAAATTAAAGAGAGCAATAGATCAAAACTCAGAAACTCTTGCAGAAAGCTTAACTTGCAGGAAAGTAAATTGGGATCATAAACAGAAATGTAAAATGAAGAACAAGTGCAGAAAAATTAAATTGCTTGAAAGTAAATTGAAAACCAATGGAATAGTAAAAATAGAAGAGCAGCCAAGAACTCAATTCAATTGCAAATAAAATTGAAGATCTCAGGGAATCAAAGAGACTAAAAAACAAATCTAGATCTCAATTCCTTCCTTGATCAAAGTAGAAAGCAGATTGAAGAAGAAAGAAAGATGAAAGCCGTAGAGAAAAACTTGGATCCAAAACTCAATTCACTGAATTATGCAGAAAATCAACAAAGAGCAATCTTAGATCAAGAATGAAATAGAATTCCTTCAAATCTCAATCCAAGATTCAAGAAAGAAATGAAAATTAAAGGAGAGAGCTCTCAAATCCTAATGCTCCCTAGTGGAGCTAGCCTCCCTTTCAATCGAGCTCCAATTGATGCCTTTATATAGGCTTTACTAAATGAAAAATGAAAATGAAATTAAAACAAATTACAAAAATGAAAATCCTAATTTAATTGATCCATGTGCCTTTGAGTGATGATTTGGGCTTTGCTTGCTTTGGATTTGAGGAGAAATGGGTTTGGTTGGCCTTGATTCAATTTGGAGAGAAATTGAATTTAAATGGAATTTTGGTTGAATTTTGGCCCATGAGTGTTTGCTCCCAGGAGGCTGCTCTGCCCTTGTGGAGGGCAGGGCAGAAAATGGTGCGTGCGTCCTTGGTGCGTGCGTGTTGGTGCTGCAGGATGCTGCCCTCCCCTTGTGGAAAGCAGGGCAGAGTTTTTTGGTGCGCCAGATTCTGCTGCCCGTGCGTGCTGATGCTGCCGAGACCCCCTTGGTGCGTGCCAATCTGGTGCGCTGGCTGTGCACCACAAAATGCTGCCCTGCCCTCGCGGAGGGCAGGGCAGTGTTTCCAAAAGTGAAGTTCCAAGTTCGAAACTTGGTGGAGGCGCACGCTACTTCTTTTCCTTGGTTTTCTTGGCACCAAAGTCACGCCTAGTTCCTTGCTTCCTCATGGTGCCGTGTTCGATCCTTGGTGAAAGCACTTGAGGAGCAATTTTTCCTTGATTTTCCATGAAGAGAGCACGACATTGCCCTGCTCTCCAAGAGGGCAGAGCAGAAAATTAAGCGCTACTTTGCTTTGGAGTGAGGCTCCAGCTTCGAGCCTTGGTGGAAGCACTTTGGTCCATTTTCGCTTATTTTTGGCCCTTAAAGATGCCTTTCACTCATTTCTCAATTGTGCGCCAAATATGAATTGCTCTATATCGTTGGAAAGCTCTGAATGTCAGCTTTCCAACGCAACTGGAAGCACATCAATTGGACGTAAGTGGTATATGATGACTTGTCATCACAACACCAAACTTAAACCTTGCTTGTCCTCAAGCAAGAAAAGAATCATGCAGTAGTGATTGACAATCCAAGGTAAGAAGAATAGCAACTCAATGTTCATGGCAAGCTAGTTTTCTATGCATGCTACAATTACAAAAGAGATATAAATGTTTGATGCTTCTATCTAGCTTATTTTATGAAATCTTTTTCTTATAATTCTTCCTTGAAACAAGCTTTTGATTTTTTTTTTATCTTCTCCTTTTGGGTGCTTTGCCCCATGAGTTAATAACAAAGCTACGACTTCTAAATGCTTTGTTTTCAAGTATTACCACTTGATACATAAGCACCACAAGCATTTAATTAGAGGACTTCATTAAGCTCATCATTTTTTTTCTTTTCTTGACTCTCTAATCATTGATGCTCAGAACCTTGAGCTTTGAGGGAGTGCTTTTGAACTTGAGCCTAGCCTTGACTTCTAAGTGTTTTGTTTTCAAGCATTTGGCTTGATACATAAACACCACAAGCACTTAGCAAATAAATTGCCATTGGTACTCAGAGCCTTCAGCTTTCTCATTCTTTCCCTTTGCCATTGGTACTCAGAGCCTTTAGCTTTCTCATTCTTTCCCTTTTTCTTTTCTTGCTTTAATTGTATTTGCTTCTTCAAGGTTTTCATGATTTCAAAAGATTTCATAAAATGTACTAGATGAAAAACTTCAATTAAATAAAATCCAATGCAATTGAGCAACAATTAATCATACTAGCTTTCCAATACTTGTATGCACATGCTAAATTCTTCTTTAATGCCTTGTTTGTTTATGATCATGATACTTTATTGCTTTTGAATTCACAAAACCCAAGTTGATAGTCATAATGGTACAGCACCATGTTGTAAATCAAAATTCAAGCTATGCTTTATTCATACACACATGTAAACAGAGAAGATAAAGACAATCATGCAATTTAAGTGCTGGAAACAAATGAGAAGAAAAGGAACTCTACAACCTTGTAGTTCATCTTCATTATTGTTGTCCTTTTTCTCCAATTCTTCCCTTTCCCTTGCCAACTTAGAGTGCTTGCTCATCCTCAAGCAACAATTAGAACAATGGCTATGGGGCTAAGATGGATCATGAATGTCTTACACAATGAAATGTTAGTAGTACATGTGTTTCAAGCAAGCAAAATTGAGGATAACAATCAAGGCACGGAGAAACAAAAACACTATGATTGCAAACATAAGATGGTGTGCATGATACATTGCATAAAAAAAAAATAAGTGGCACACCAAACTTAGTGTGACACTTTCACTTGGAATTAATGCAAGTATCTTGTAAGAATTAGAATAAAATTTTGTTGCATAGCAACACCAAACTTAGAATGCAACCATATGTCAATTTTATTTGAAATAAAACTAAACAAAAGAAACTGTTATTTGTTGAATACAATCACCAAGCCAAAAATCTGTCATGAATGAGGATCTCTTGATGCTGTATTAACAAAAACAGTTGATAAAAGAAAACTTAAAAATAAAGGGGTGACTAAAACAAGGAGAATGCAAACGAACTATCAAAACAAAGAAAAATAACAATGTAAAGGCAATATGATTATGCAGACAAGTGATGTTGCTGGATGAGTTACATTAAAAATAAGTGGCACACCAAACTTAGAATCTTGGTGTGTCACTTTCATTTTTGATTTGATGCAATCATCCAAAAAGATTGAAAATAATTTGTTGCAAGGCAACACCAAACTTAGAATGCAATCATATGCAAATTTATTGAAATTTAAACAAAGCATGGAGAAGAAATGTACCAACTGTCTACCTATTATTTACTTTCTTCCTCTTTTTCCAGTTTGTTAAGAGGAATGACTTCAAGAGGGGAGAAGTTTCAGCTATTGTCCCCTGTCTTGGTCTCCTTTCAGCAAGCTTCCTTGTGCTTCCCAAGCTTTCTTCATCTCCTCTTCATATTTTTCGATCAGTGTTGAGCATCTTTGGTCCAGGGGAGTTTGAGGAGGTTGTGAGTGTTCAAGTTCTCTTGCCACCTCAAGTGCAGTTTTAGGTTCAAATGTTTCCACCACCTCTTCCTTCTTTGCAATTTCACTTGATATAGGGACCTTTTGTTTTTCCATTTTCTCCTTCCATGCTTTCGACAATTGGCCTAACTGCACTTCCATATTTTTGAGAGAGTTCTCTTGTTCTTTCTGGTACTTCTCTTTCTCCTCCGTAAATCTTTTGAGCATGGACTCAAGCTTTGAGATTCTTTGGCTATTGGAAGTTTGTGTGAGTGGTAAGTTTTGAAAGGGGCTTTTTGTTGAAGCATGGTCAAGTGATGATAACTTTGGATGAATATCATATGGAGCATTAGAATTCCTTTCTCAGCCACCATTGGAATTATGACTTGCATCATTTTGTGGTAGAGGGAAATATCCCATATGGTTTTCTTGCTCATCTTGTGTTTGTGAAGCAAATCTCCATGGATTGAAGTGCTTAGAATTTGTATTTTCTTGGTGATATTCCCAAACACCATTAGAGTT
>NC_029781.3:32319154-32320295 GCF_000817695.3 Arachis duranensis
TGAGGTCGATCCCACAGGGATTGAAGGATTGAGCAATTTTAGTTCAGTGGTTGATTTAGTCAAGCGAATCAAGTATTGGTTGAGTGATTTTGTATCCAACAGTAAGTAAATAGCAGGAAATGTAAAGGGAGAAGGATGAATTGCATAAATTAAAGAGAACTGAAAGTAAAGGTGCTGAATCTTAAAGAACAAGAAATTAAATGACTGAAACTTAAAGTGCAAGAAATGTAAATTGCAGTAACTTAAATTGCAAGAAATGTAAATTGCTTGAATATAAAAGGGGAATTAAGGATTGGGAATTCAGAATTCCAGCAAGAGAAAGTAAATTGCAACAATTAATAAAGTAGAAGATGAATTGGAATAAACTAAAATTCAAACAGAAAATGAAATTAAAGTGCAGCAGGGTTCCCAGAAGAAACAAAAAAAAGAAAATGGGATCTCAGGACTCAAGAGACTAGATAGCTAAGTCTAGATCTCAATTGCCTTCCCAGATCCAAGTCCACAAAGCAATTAACAAGAAATTGAAGAAGAAGCAGTAAAGGAAATTGAAATTAAACTCAGTTGTGCAGAAAAGAATTAAAGAGATTTTGAATGGAGATTGAGACAGAATTTCCTCAATTCTTCACACCCAAAACTCAAACAAGAAAAGTAAACAAGAACGAGGAAGAAGAGAGATCAATTCTCCTCCCCAATTCTCTGAAATCTTAGTGAAGTCTCCAAGAGAAAATTTCTGGTGCTCCAATTTGGTGCCTGTGCGCGCTGCTGGTGCTGCCGAATGAAGCTTTGGTGCGCCAGGTTGGTGCGCTGGCCGTGCCACAACAAAATGCTGCCCTGCCCTCGCGGAGGACAGGGCAGTGTTTCCAAACTGAAGTCCCGCATTCGAGACATGGCTGAAACACACGCTACTTATTTTCCTTGGCTTTCTTGGCACCATAATGAAGCCTAGTTCCTTGCTTCCTCATTGTCCCGTGTTCAACTCTTTGTGGCAAGCATTGGTAGGCTTTTTCCTTTTATTTATTTTCCATGAAGGCTGATGAGCGGATAATTTGTACGCTTTTTCGCATTGTTTTTAGTATGTTTTTAGTATGATTTAGTTAGTTTTTAGTATATTTTTATTAGTTTTTAGTTAAAATTCACTTTT
>NC_029781.3:32320494-32321720 GCF_000817695.3 Arachis duranensis
ATTTTCTGGAGCTACAGAAGCCCAATTGGCGTGCTCTCAACGGCGTTGGAAAGTAGACATCCTGGGCTTTCCAGCAATATATGATAGTCCATACTTTGCCCAAGATTTGATGGTCCAACCGGCGTTCCAAGTCACCCTCAGAAATCCCAGCGTTAAACGCCGGAACTGGCACCAAAATGGGAGTTAAACGCCCAAACTGGCATAAAAGCTGGCGTTTAACTCCAGGAAGAGTCTCTACACGAAAATGCTTTATTGCTCAGCCGAAGCACACACCAAGTGGGCCCGGAAGTGGATTTTTATGTCTTTTACTCATCTGTGTACACCCTAGGCTACTAGTTTTCTATAAGTAGGACCTTTTACTATTGTATTGAGATATCGGGGTAGCTATCTTCATTTTATGCTATCTTAGATCATTGGGAGGCTGGCCATTCAGCCATTCCTAGACCTTATACTTATGTATTTTCAATGGTGGAGCTTCTACACACCATAGATTAAGGTGTGGAGCTCTGCTGTACCTCGAGTATTAATGCAATTACTATTGTTCTTCCATTCAATTCCGCTTGTTCTTGTTCTAAGATATCACTTGTTCTTCAACTTGATGAATGTGATGATCCGTGACACTCATCAACATTCTCACCTATGAACGTGTGACTGACAACCACCTCCGTTCTACCTTCGATTGAGTGAATATCTCTTGGATTCCTGATTGCACGATGCATGGTTGATCGCCTGACAACCGAGTGCTCGCCTGACAAACGAGCTAGCCATTCCGTGAGATCAGAGTCTTCGTGGTATAGGCGAGAACTGATGGCGGCATTCAAGAGAATCCGGAAGGTCTAACCTTGTCTGTGGTATTCTGAGTAGGATTCAATGATTGAATGACTGTGACGTGCTTCAAACTCCTAGCAGGCGGGGCATTAGTGACAGAGAACCGATGGATTCTATTCCGGCCTGACCGTGAACCGACAGATGATTACCCATGCTGTGACAGAGCATAGGCGACGTTTTCACTGAGAGGATGGGAGGTAGCCATTGACAACGGTGAAACCCTACATAAGCTTGCCATGGAAAGGAGTAAGAAGGATTGGATGAAGACAGTAGGAAAGCAGAGAGACGGAAGGGAAGGCATCTTCATGCGCTTATCTGAAGTTCCTACGAATGAATTACATAAGTATCTCTATCTTTACCTTTATGTTATTTTCGTTCATCACCATATCCATTTAAGA
>NC_029781.3:32321986-32323970 GCF_000817695.3 Arachis duranensis
TTTTGGCGCCGTTGCCGGGGATTGTTCAGTTTGGACAACTGACGGTTTATCTTGTTGCTTAGATTAGGTATTTATTTTTTTCGAAATTCTTGAAGATGAATTCTAGAGTTTCATGATGATTTGTTGAAGTCTGGCTGGCTGAGAAGCCATGTCTAATCTCATTGGACCGTGGTTTCAACTTATCATCACAAGAGCTTGTTGATCTTTATCAATCTTGCTTTCGGAGCAGTGATCTGCTAAGGCTTGGCTGGCCATTGGCCATGTCTAGTGTTTTGGACCGAAGCTTTCTTTGAGAGCTTGGCTGGCTATGAAGCCATGTCTAATTCCTGGACCGGAGTCTTAGACTAGCATTGCACTGATTCCTGGAATTCTCATTAAGAATTTTGATACCTTTTTCCACTTAATTTTCGAAAAAACACAAAAACATTACAAAATCATAAAACCCAAAATTTCTTGTTTGAGTCTAGTGTCTCATCTTAAGTTTGGTGTCACCTGCATGCATTCATTCATATGTCTTAAGGATCTTCAAGTAATTCTTGATGATTTCTTGCTCTGATCTTTGAATTCTATTGACTTGAGTGTTTTGTGTGTCTCATATGCATTTTCATTCTGTTAGTGTCAGTAGTATACAAACTGCTAAGTTTGGTGTCCTGCATGCATTGTTATTTGATTCTTGTTGCATTGTGATTTTTTTTCCTTATTATTAAAAATCCAAAAAAATTTTTAATTTGTGTCTTTTCAAGTCAATAATACAGAGAATTGAAGATTCAGAACATACAGCAGAGGAATTGCACAGAAAAAGCTGGGCGTTCAAAACGCCCAGTGAAGAAGGACAGACTGGCGTTTAAACGCCAGCCAGGGTACCTGGTTGGGCGTTTAACGCCAGCCAGGGTACCTGGTTGGGCGTTTAACGCCAGCCAGGGTACCTGGTTGGGCGTTTAACGCCAGCCAGGGTACCTGGTTGGGCGTTTAACGCCAGCCAGGGTACCTGGTTGGGCGTTTAACGCCCAAAAAGGTATAGTTTTGGGCGTTAAACGCCAGAATGTGCACCATTCTGGGCGTTTAACGCCAGGATGGCACAAGGGGGAAGATTCTATTTTTCAATGCAATTTTTTCCAGGTTTTCAAAGTTTTTCAAAATCAAATCTTTTTCAAATCATATCTTTTCAATCAAATCTTTTTCAAAATCAATTTCTATTTTCAAAAATACTTACTATCAATTAATGATTTGATTCAACATTTCAAGTATGTTGCCTTTTCTGTTGAGAAAGGTTTAATGTTCGAATCATATCTTTTCTTGTTAGTCAAGTTTTTAATTTTTTTCAAAATCAAATCTTTTTAAAATGTTTTTCAAATCATATCTTCTCAATCACATTTTTTTTAAAAAAACAAATCATATCTTCTTAACCACATCTTTTTCAAAATAAGTTTTCAATCATATCTTTTTAATTTCTAATTTCAAAATCTTTTTCAAAAATCACTTGATCTCTTTCCCACTCTTGGTTTTCGAAAATTAAGTAATGTTTTTCAAAAATGTTTTCAAAATTTCTACTTAATTTTCGAAAACCACTTCCCTCCTTCTCATATCCTTCTATTTATGGACTAACACTATTCCTTAATGCAAAATTCGAACTCCATCTCCTTTGACAAGTTCGAATTTTCTACTTCTGTCTTCTACTCTTCTTTTCCTCTGACACTTCAAGGAATCTCTATACTGTGACATAGAGGATTCCACATTTCTTGTTCTCTTCTCTCTCATATGAGCAGGAGAAAAGACAAAGGCATTCTTGTTGAGGCTGATCCTGAACCTGAAAGGATAGACTAATGGGGTTGACCCTGAGGTCTACAGACTTATGCTATTCCCTTTTGCTGTAAGAGACAGAGCTAGAACATGGTTGACTCTTAACCTAAAAAAAGCCTGGACTCTTGGGAAAAGCTAGTCAATGCCTTCTTGGCAAAGTTCTTTCCACCTCAAAAATTGAGTA
>NC_029781.3:32324070-32324497 GCF_000817695.3 Arachis duranensis
TCTATGAAGCTTGGGAAAGATACAAACAATTAATCAGAAAATGTCCCTCTGACATGCTTTCTGAATGGAGCATCATAGGAATTTTCTATGACGGTCTCTCTGAACTGTCCAAGATGTCCTTGGATAGCTCTGCTGGAGGCTCTCTTCATCTGAAGAAGACGCCTACAGAAGCTCAAGAGCTAATTGAAATGGTTGCAAATAACCAATTCATGTACACTTCTGAGAGAAATCCTGTGAACAATGGGACTAGTCAGAAGAAAGGAGTTCTTGAGATTGATACTCTGAATGCCATATTGGCACAGAACAAAATATTGACCCAACAAGTCAATATGATTTCTCAAAGTCTGTCTGGAATGCAAAATGCACCAAGCAGTACTAAGGAAGCTTCATCTTAGGAAGAAGCTTATGATCCTGAGAACCCTTCAAT
>NC_029781.3:32325444-32326495 GCF_000817695.3 Arachis duranensis
AGCCCCCACAGTCAAACTCTAAGTTTGGTGTTGGGAGGCCTCAACCAACTTCTAAGTTTGTTGTTGAACCCCCACATTCAAACTCTAAGTTTGGTGTTGGGAGGTCCCAACATGGCTCTGCATATCTGTGAGGCTCCATGAGAGTCCTCTGTCAAGCTAAAGACATTAAAGAAGCGCTTGTTGGGAAGCAACCCAATGTTTTATAATTAATTATTTTCTTTTGTTATTTTATGTCTTTTGTAGGTTGATGATCATGAGAAGCCACAAAATTAATGAAAAAAGCAAAAACAGAATGAAAAACAGGAAGAAAAATAGCACACCCTGGAGGACGCACCCACTGGCGTTTAAACGCCAGTGAGGTTAGCTGGTGGGCGTTTAACGCCCAGTCTGGCACCATTCTGGGCGTTTAACGCCAGAAAGGGGCACCAGATTGGCGTTAAACGCCAGAAAGGGGCAAGAAGCTGGCGTTAAACGCCAGAAATGGGCACTAGCCCGGCGTTTAACGCCAGAAATGGCACAAAACGTGATTTTGCATGCCATTTGGTGCAGGGATGACTTTTCCTTGACACCTCAGGATCTGTGGACCCCACAGGATCCCCACTTACCCTACCACTCTCTCTCTTCTTCACCAATCACCTCAACACCCTTCCCCAAAAACCCCTCACCTATCAAATCCCATCTTTCTCTTCACCACTCACATCCATCCTTCATAAAACCCCACCTACCCTACCATTCAAATTCAAACCACTTTCCCACCCAAACCCACCCTCAAATGGCCGAACATCCCTTTCAAATTCAAACCACTTTCCCACCCAAAACCACCCTCACAAGGCCGAACTCCCCTCTCCCCCTCTCCTATATAAACCCTCTTTCACTCCTTCATTTTCACACACCTTAATCACCATTTCTCTCCCCTTTGGCCGAACACATAGCCATTCCCTTCTTTCTCATTTCTTCTTCTTCTACTCTGTTCTTTCTTCTTTTGCTCGAGGACGAGCAAACATTTTAAGTTTGGTGTGGTAAAAGCATTGCTTTTTGTTTTTCCATAACT
>NC_029781.3:32326756-32326972 GCF_000817695.3 Arachis duranensis
GAGGTTGGGAAGTTCTTACCAACCCCATTCAACAAGTCGGAATCTTGATGGTTCAAGAGTTCTATGCCAATGCATGGATCACCAAGAACCATGACCAAAGTGTGAACCCGAATCCAAAGAATTATCTTACTATGCTTCGGGGGAAATACTTGGATTTTAGTCCGGAAAGTGTAAGGTTGGCATTCAATTTGCCCATGATGCAAGGAGATGAACATC
>NC_029781.3:32327098-32327597 GCF_000817695.3 Arachis duranensis
CTCATCTCATTTGTCACCTCTGTTATTCAGTTGGAGTTGACATAGAGGGAGACATCCCTATTGATGAGGACAAGCCCATCACTAAGAAGAGGATGGAGCACACAAGAGACCCCACTCATCATGAGATCCCTGAGATTCCTCAAGGGATGCACTTTCCTCCACAAAACTATAGGGAGCAACTAAACACCTCCCTAGGAGAATTAAGTTCCAACATGGGACAACTAAGGATGGAGCATCAAGAACACTCCATCATCCTCCATGAGATTAGAGAAGATCAAAGAATCATGAGGGAGGAGCAACAAAGACAAGGAAGAGACATTGAGGAGCTCAAGCACTCCATAGGATCTTCAAGAGCAAGAAAGAGCCGCCATCACTAAGGTGGACCCGTTCTTTGATTTTCTTGTTCTTTATTCTTCTGTTTTTCGAATTTTATGCTTATATTTATCTATGTTTGTGTCTTGTGATCATTAGTGTCTTAGTGTCTATGCCTTAAAGTTAT
>NC_029781.3:32329916-32330247 GCF_000817695.3 Arachis duranensis
GTAAGGTTTATTACTTGGACGACCCAGTGCACTTGCTGGTTAGTTGTGCGAAGTTGTGTAATGCCATGGTATTGAACACCAAGTTTTTGGGGTTCATGACCGGGGATTATGAGAGTTGTGAAAAGTATTGTTCACAATTTCGCACCAAAGGCCCGATACTGCCCTTGTGGAGGGCAGGGCAAGGTTTTGTTCTTCTTTGATCCAAGGCACAATTTTGTGCTCTGCCCTTGTCGTGGGCAGGGCAGAGTTGCCTTTCAAGCCTTGTTTGCTTATGTTGCCCTCCTAGAGGGCAGTGTGCCCTTGTGGAGGGCAATGCTTGCTTCCCTCCTTC
>NC_029781.3:32330341-32333064 GCF_000817695.3 Arachis duranensis
CAACCAAAACAACCACTCAAAGTATCACTAAATTCACAAGGCTTATAAATCAATTAAAATTCAATTAAATTTAGCTTAAACCTCATGAGTTAGCATCAAATTAATGGTAGTTGCTTGATCTAAAGAAGTTATGCATTTTCATTCCAAATCATTTACTTAGGATGCAAGAAAGTGCATAAAGACTAATAAAACAAGTGAAATTAGCTTGAAAAATGGGTATATGATGACTTGTCATCACAACACCAAACTTAAATCTTGCTTGTCCCCAAGCAAGCATCAAAATTAAGCGCAATTGAAATGAATTAAGAAAAGAACACATATCCTTATTAGGCATATAGCAGAACTTGATTTATGGAGTCTTTATGCAGACAATGATAACTCAATTATTGTTGCTGTTACATAATATACATCTTTCCTCAAAGGCTTGCTAAACTTGCTGTTATAAGACTTACTTTTTAATTACTCCCTTGCTAACTTTTCTTTCTTATAATGCTTAACAAGCTTATTCTTTTGGAGGTTTGGTGTCTAATGTTGCAGCAATAGCCTTTGGCTTTATATTTTTTTTCTTTTACTCAACATCTTTCCACCACAGACACATGGCTCACTAATTCTTCCTAGGATCATTGATGCCCAGCATCTCTTTGGATAACTAAATGTTCTGTATCTAAGTTGCTCTTTATTGTGGACTTTCAATTGGCCATCCCAAATCAGTTGATCTAAGTGACCGGGTTTTAAAATACCCCTTAGAATTTACTCATCCAAGCATATCTTAGTACAAGAACACCACAGGCATATGTCCTAGGGTCCAAGCTATTGGTGTCCAACCTTTATTCTTTGTTTTTCTTGCCACTTTGGCTTTTTCTTCTTCCTTTTCTTTCTGTTTTTGTTCACAAGGGCTTTTTCTTTTATTGATAAGAATCTTTACAACAGCAAGCTAACTCACATTTGAATGAGAATGATATTATGCAATAATTATTTCATGAGTTATGCATTTAATCAAACATATATACCACCATTAACTTTCATTCTTACTTATGCAACATTGGATATTTCTCTTTTCAATTCAAACAATTCTCTTTTATTCAAGCATGTGGAAAACAGATCAAAATTTTAGCTAAGTGATGGATAACAAGCATTATGCAGATTTACCATTTTTAACAAACAATTTCACTTGCAACTAGATAAACACTTTAGCAAGACATACAATGGTTTCCAGATTCAAAATATTTCACAGCAGCAAGGATTAAGTTTAGATGCAACCTTCGAAGTTGTAGCCCTTTGATTCTTCCTTCTGTTGTGTTCTCTTTGAGTTAAGATGCATAATGTCTTCAATTGTTGACTCATGTCCTGCATAATTCTCAAAGTTGCTTGCTTCTCAAGCCCTCAATTGTATGGTTAGTATGCATAGCTGAGTGTGGTTTCTGGATTTACTTTGGTGTGGGAACACCAAACTTAATTGTTTGCCATTGCCTCTTATGCAACAATTTAACCATATGTGAAACCTTGTGTCCTTGCTAAAGGTTAATGAAATTAAAGCTAGAAAGCAATTAAACAGTTGAATAATGTGTTTGGTTACTTGGAGCTATCATCATGCAGGAGGTGAGAATGTGTTTTTGAATGATATTTTTGGTGGAACACCAAACTTAGATTCTTTCATTCTTCCCTCAAATTGTTTTGGTGTGCAACACCAAACTTAGCTTCTTGCAATCCATATCAATTATTCAACATTTTTATTGAAAAAGCTATGAAAAGAAAACTACCTCAGGTTGGGTTGCCTCCCAACAAGCGCTCTTTTATTGTCACTAGCTTGACATTCCTCCATTCTGCTGATCATGAAGATTGAAAATCACAGTGTCTTAGCTTGTCTTTCTTCACGGTGAACTTCCTTCCGGTTTCCTCTTTGATGACCTCTATGAATTCCTGTGGAAGGATCTTGGTCATAATGTAGTGATCAGACAGCTGTGGGGACACCTTCATGGTTTGACTGTTTATCATTACTCTATCCCCTAGTGAAAATTTTCCAATGGGGACTTTCTGCTTTTCTTTAATTCTATCCTCTGTCTCTCCTTGTAAGAATTCCTTGTGGTGTTTTTCTTGGTTGGTATTTTCTTCGTCCAAGGTTTTCTTACTTTCCTCTATGATCTTTTTCCATCCTTCCTTCCTTGCAGCATCTTCATTGTTAGTCAGTTTGTCTTCAGTGGCTCTGGGGAAAACATTTACCCTCTTCTCACCCATTTCTGCAAAATGCTTCACTAGTTGAGCTAATTGCCCCTCAATTCCTTTGATTGAGATCTCTTGGTTCTTTGTTATCTCCTCTTGGTGTTTCAGCATTCTCTCCATTAAGATCTCCAAGTTAGTGATTCTCTGAGAGTCTTGTGAGATTGGTTGGTTGTGGGATGTTAAGGTTTGGTGGGGTGGGTGTTGTGGTGGCATGTAGTGGTTGTTGTTACTATAATGGTGTTTTTGTTGGTTTGTGAAACTGGGGTTGTTATAATTGAAGTCCCTTGGTTTGTGATTTTGGTACTCGTTCCTTCTCTAGTTGGGATGAGTCTGGGAGTATCTGTGTTGTGAGTATTGGCTTTGAGTGGTATTAGTGGGTGAGTGATGTTGATTGTTTGTGATTATGGAATTGCCCTGGTTGAAACTTCCTTGTTCTTGATGTTGAGACTCCCTCATTCTTAGATAAGAATGGGGTCTCCATGGTGGAAATTGGACAGTCACTG
>NC_029781.3:32334775-32339055 GCF_000817695.3 Arachis duranensis
GGCAGTGTTTCCAAATTGAAGTCCCGTGTTCGAGACTTGGCCGATGCACACGCTACTATTTTTCCTTGGCTTTCTTGGCACCATAATGAGGCCTAGTTCCTTGCTTTCTCCTTGTTCCGTGTTCGACTCTTGTGGCAAGCATTGGTAGGCTTTTTCCTTTGATTTATTTTCCATGAAGGCCCGATACTGCCCTTGTGGAGGGCAGGGCAAGGTTTTGTTCTTCTTTGATCCAAGGCACAATTTTGTGCTCTGCCCTTGTCGTGGGCAGAGCAGAGTTGCCTTTCAAGCCTTGTTTGCTTATGTTGCCCTCCTAGAGGGCAGTGTGCCCTTGTGGAGGGCAATGCTTGCTTCCCTCCTTCATAAGCCATGCCTTTTTCTCCTTTGGCCACACTTTCTTAGGCCACGCTTTCTCTTTTCTTCTTTTCTTCACCTACAATCAACCAAAACAACCACTCAAAGTATCACTAAATTCACAAGGCTTATAAATCAATTAAAATTCAATTAAATTTAGCTTAAACCTCATGAGTTAGCATCAAATTAATGGTAGTTGCTTGATCTAAAGAAGTTATGCATTTTCATTCCAAATCATTTACTTAGGATGCAAGAAAGTGCATAAAGACTAATAAAATAAGTGAAATTAGCTTGAAAAATAGGTATAAGATGACTTGTCATCACCTCCCTTTCAATCGAGCTCCAATTGATGCCTTTATATAGGCTTTACTAAATGAAAAATGAAAATGAAATTAAAACAAATTACAAAAATGAAAATCCTAATTTAATTGATCCATGTGCCTTTGAGTGATGATGTGGGCTTTGCTTGCTTTGGATTTGAGGAGAAATGGGTTTGGTTGGCCTTGATTCAATTTGGAGAGGAATTGAATTTAAATGGAATTTTGGTTGAATTTTGGCCCATGAGTGTTTGCTCCCAGGAGGCTGCCCTGCCCTTGTGGAGGGCAGGGCAAGAAAATGGTGCGTGCGTCCTTGGTGCGTGCGTGTTGGTGCTGCAGGATGCTGCCCTGCCCTTGTGGAGGGCAGGCAGAGTTTTTTGGTGCGCCAGATTCTGCTGCCCGTGTGTGCTGATGCTGCCGAGACCCCCTTGGTGCGTGCCAATCTGGTGCGCTGGCTGTGCACCACAAAATGCTGCCCTGCCCTCGCGGAGGGCAGGGCAGTGTTTCCAAAAGTGAAGTTCCAAGTTCGAAACTTGGTGGAGGCGCACGCTACTTCTTTTCCTTGGTTTTCTTGGCACCAAAGTCACGTCTAGTTCCTTGCTTCCTCATGGTGCCGTGTTCGATCCTTGGTGAAAGCACTTGAGGAGCAATTTTTCCTTGATTTTCCATGAAGAGAGCACGACATTGCCCTGCTCTCCAAGAGGGCAGAGCAGAAAATTGAGCGCTACTTTGCTTTGGAGTGAGGCTCCAGCTTCGAGCCTTGGTGGAAGCACTTTGGTCCATTTTCGCTTATTTTTGGCCCTTAAAGATGCCTTTCACTCATGCCACAATTGTGCGCCAAATATGGATTGCTATATATCGTTGGAAAGCTCTGAATGTCAGCTTTCCAACGCAACTAGAAGCACATCAATTGGACGTCTGTAGCTCAAGTTATAGCCCTTTGAAAGAGGCATGGTCATGTTGTAAGCGCCCAGATTTTACCTTAGCGAAAATTCTTGCTTCCAACCTCACTTTGCATCACGATTCTGCCCTGCACTTGGCAAGAGCAGGGCAGTGTGTGTTGATTGCCTATTCTCCTTTAATTTGGTCATGGGCCACGCTTTTAAAAGCGTGGCCTAAGGCACCAAAGTATGCTCCAACTTCAAAGTGTGTCCCAAAGCTCTTTTTTTCTCCGTTTTTTGTGCATCTTTGCTTCTTTTTCTTCTTATTTCCTACAAGATTTATAAAATTAAAAGATCAAGGAAATATACCAATTAAGTATAAAAGCATTCAATATTTAAGCACAAATCATCAATTTCTTGTATGAAAAAGCATAGAAAAATAGGAATATGATGACATGTCATCAAATACCTGGAGACCCTCACGTCTTTTTGCCATTCCAAGGGAAAGGCAGGCTCATCATTTTCATCCAGAAAAAAGGGCCGAGTTCTTTCAATAGCTCAGACCTTGAAAAAGTAGTTTTTAAAATCGCGGAATGACTCGTCTAACATGGAAAAGACCTTCTTTCCTTGGGTGGAATGAAAGGAGACCCAAGCTGCCTTCTTTTTCACTACTCCGGGCTTAGTCAAGACAAACAAGTAGAAAAAGAGAGATTGGGAAGCAGGAATACCAAAACCATTACACAACAATTGGAAAATTTTTATGAAACCCCAAGAATTGGGGTGAAGTTGAGAGGGGGCAACATTACAAGACCATAACAGGTCGTTTCTGATGTGTGGAAAACGATCCAACACAAAACTCACCGGCAAGTGTACCGGGTCGCATCAAGTAATAATAACTCACATGAGTGAGGTCGATCCCACAGGGATTGAAGGATTAAGCAATTTTAGTTTAGTGGTTGATTTAGTCAAGCGAATCAAGTGTTGATTGAGTGGGTTGTATTTAACAGAATATAAATCGCTTGGAATGTAAAGGGAGAAGGTGAAATTGCAGTAAATTAAAGAACAGGAAAGTAAACTTGCTGAATCTTAAAGAACAAGAAAATAAATGACTGAAACTTGAAGTGCAAGAAATGTAAATTGCAGAAACTTAATGTGCAAGAAATGTAAATTGCTTGAATATAAAAGGGGTTTGAGGACTGGGATTGCAGAATCTAAACAAAGAGAAAGTAAATTGCAACAATTAATAAGGTAAAAGATGAATTGGAATAAACTGAAATTCAAACAGAAAATGAAATTAAAAATGCAGCAGGGTTCACAGAAGAACCAAAAGTAAAATGGGATCTCAGGTCTCAAGAGACTAGAAAGCAAAGTCTAGATCTCAATTTGCCTTCCCAGACCCAAGTTCACAAAGCAATTGACGAGAAATTGAATAAGAAGCAGTAAAGAGAGTGTAAATGTTTTCAATTATGCAGAAAAGAAATTAAAGAGATTTTGAATGGAGATTGAGACAGAATTTCCTCAATTCTTCACACCCAAAACTCAAAACAAGGAAATTAAAAATGCCCAAGCAAGAACGAGGAAGAAGAGAGATCAATTCTCCTCCCCAATTCTCTGAAATCTTGGTCAAGTCTCTTAAGGAAAATTACAAAAATTCTAAGCTCAAAGAAAGTGCCAAATTCAAAAGTCAAGTGAAAGGTCCCTAATTACATCAAACTAGCTTCTATTTATACACTTTCTATTCTTGGATTTTGGGATTTGGATGGGCTTTTGATTTGGTGAAGAAATGAATTAAATTGGATTTTTAATTCAATTTTTGGCCCAAACTAGTTTGCTCCCAGGAGGCTGCCCTGCCCTTGCGGAGGGCAGGGCAGGATTTGGTGTGTGGTGCGGCTTTGGTGCGGGCTGGTGCGGTCTTGGTGCGCAGAACGCTGCCCTGCCCGCGCGGAGGGCAGGGCAGGAAAAATTGGTGCGCCAGATGGGCTCTTGGTGCGCTGCTTGGTGCTGCCAGATTCAAGCTGTGATGCGCACTGGTGCTGCCAGGATCGTGCCTTGGTGCGCAGAACGCTGCCCTGTCCTCGCGGAGGGCAGGGCAGAAAAACATGGTGCTACCAGGATCGTGCTGTGGTGCGCGCTGGTGCTGCCAGGGTAGTGATTTGGTGCGCCAGAAATGTCCTTGGTGCGCCAGATTCATGCACCAACAAAATGCTGCCCTGCCCTCGTGGAGGGCAGGGCAGTGTTTTCACTTTGATGTCCCAAGTTCGAACCATGGCCGAAACACACGCTACTTAATTTCCTTGGCTTTCTTTTTGCTTATTTTTGGCCCTTAAAGATGCCTTTCGTTCCTGCCCCAATTGTACGCCAAATATGGATTGCTATATATCGTTGGAAAGCTCTGAATGTCAGCTTTCCAACGCAACTGAAAGCACATCAATCAGACGTCTGTAGCTCAAGTTATAGCCCTTTGAAGTAGGCAAGGTCATGCTGTGAGCGGCCAGATTTTAACTTAGCGAAAATTTGCTCCAACCTCACTTTGTTTCATCATGATTCTGCCCTGCCCTTGGCAAGGGCAGGGCAGTGTGCATGCTGGCTGTTTTCCTCTTTAATTTGGTCATGGGCCACGCTTTTAAAAGTGTGGCCTAAGCCTCCAAAGTATGCTCCAACTTCAAAGTGTACCCCAAAGCTCTTTTTTTCTCCTTTTTTTGTGCTTCTTTGCTTCTTTTTCTTCTTATTT
>NC_029781.3:32341970-32343216 GCF_000817695.3 Arachis duranensis
CTTATTATTAAAAATCCAAAAATATTTTTAATTTGTGTCTTCTCAAGTCAATAATACAGAGAATTGAAGATTTAGAATATACAGCAGAGGAATTATACAGAAAAAGCTGGGCGTTCAAAACGCCCAGTGAAGAAGGACAGACTAGCGTTTAAACGCCAGCCAGGGTACCTGGTTGGGCGTTTAACGCCCAAAAAGGTATAGTTTTGGGCGTTAAACGCTAGAATGTGCACCATTCTGGGCGTTTAACGCCAGGATGGCACAAGGGGGAAGATTCTGTTTTTCAAATGCAATTTTTTTCAGGTTTCAAAGTTTTTCAAAATCAAATCTTTTTCAAATCATATCTTTTCAATCAAATCTCTTTCAAATTCAATTTCTTTCTATTTTCAAAAATACTTACTATCAATTAATGATTTGATTCAACATTTCAAGTATGTTTCCTTTTCTGTTGAGAAAGGTTTAATGTTTGAATCATATCTTTTCTTGTTAGCCAAGCTTTTAATTTTTCAAAATCAAATCTTTTTAAAATGTTTTTCAAATCATATCTTCTCAATCACATTTTTTTTAACCCAATCATATTTTCTTAACCACATCTTTTTCAAAATAATTTTCAATCAAATCTCTTTGATTTCTAATTTCAAAATCTTTTTCAAAAATCACTTGATCTCTTTCCCACTCTTGGTTTTCGAAAATTAAGTAATGTTTTTCAAAAATGTTTTCAAAATTTCTACTTAATTTTCGAAAACCACTTCCCTCCTTCTCATATCCTTCTATTTATGGACTAACAGTATTCCTTAATGTAAATTTCAAACTCCATCTCCTTTGACAAGTTCGAATTTTCTACTTCTGTCTTTTACTCTTCTTTTCCTCTGACACTTCAAGGAATCTCTATACTGTGACATAGAGGATTCCACATTTCTTGTTCTCTTCTCTCTCATATGAGCAGGAGCAAAGACAAAGGCATTCTTGTTGAGGCTGATCCTGAACCTGAAAGGACCTTGAAGAGAAAGCTAAGAGAAGCCAAAGCACAACTCTCTTTAGAGGACCTAACTGAATTCTTCAAAGAAGAAGAACATATGGCAGCCGAAAACAACAACAATGCCAACAATGCAAGGAAGGTGCTGGGTGACTTTATTGCACCTACTCCCGATTTCTATGGGAGAAGCATCTCTATCCCTGCCATTGGAGCAAACAACTTTGAGCTTAAGCCTCAATTAGTTTCTCTAATGCAACAGAATTGCAAGTTCCA
>NC_029781.3:32344358-32345164 GCF_000817695.3 Arachis duranensis
CTGGAGGATCTCTTCATCTGAAGAAGATGCCTACTGAAGCTCAAGAACTGATTGAAATGGTTGCAAATAACCAATTCATGTACACTTCTGAAAGAAATCCTGTGAACAATGGGATTAGTCAGAAGAAAGGAGTTCTTGAGATTGACACTCTGAATGCCATATTTGCACAGAACAAAATATTGACCCAACAAGTCAATATGATTTCTCAAAGTCTGTCTGGAATGCAAAATGCACCAAGCAGTACTAAGGAAGCTTCATCTGAGGAAGAAGCTTACGATCCTGAGAACCCTTCAATGGAAGAGGTGAATTATATGGGAGAAGCCTATGGAAACACCTATAATCCTTCATGGAGAAATCATCCAAATTTTTCATGGAAGGATCAACAGAGACCTCAACAAGGTTTCAATAACAATAATGGTGGAAGAAACAGGTTTAGCAATGGCAAGCCTTTTCCATCATCTTCTCAGCAACAGACAGAGAATTCTAAGCAGAATTCCTCTGACTTAGCAACTATAGTCTTTGATCTAATCAAAACCACTCAAAGTTTCATAACTGAAACAAGGTCCTCCATTAGAAACTTGGAGGCACAAGTGGGTCAGCTAAATAAGAAAGTTACTGAGCTCCCTCCTAGTACTCTTCCAAGCAATACAGAAGAAAATCCAAAAGGAGAGTGCAAGGCCATCAACATGGCCGAATTTTAGGAGGACGAAGAGGCAGTGAACGCCACTGAGGAAGGCCTCACTGGGCGTCCACTGGCCTCCAATGAGTTCCCCAATGAGGAACCATGGGAATCTGAGGCTCACACT
>NC_029781.3:32355604-32356290 GCF_000817695.3 Arachis duranensis
TTGCCATTTGGTGCAGGGATGACTTTTCCTTGACACCTCAGGATCTGTGGACCCCACAGGATCCCCACCTACCCTACCACTCTCTCTCTTCTTCACCCATTCACCAATCACCACAACACCTCTTCCCCAAAAACCCTTCATCTATCAAATCCATCTTTCTCTTCACCACTCACATCCATCCTTCATAAAACCCCACCTTCCTCACCATTCAAATTCAAACCACTTTCCCACCCAAACCCACCCTCAAATGGCCGAACCCTACCCTCCCCCTTCTCCTATATAAACCCTCCTTCACCCCTTCATTTTCACACTTCCTAAACACCATTTCTCTCCCCTTTTGGCTGAACACAAAGCCATTCCCTTCTTCCTATTTTCTTCTTCTTCTACTCTCTTCTTTCTTCTTTTGCTCGAGGACGAGCAAACCTTTTAAGTTTGGTGTGGTAAAAGCATTGCTTTTTGTTTTTCCATAACCATTTATGGCATCCAAGGCCGGAGAAACCTCTAGAAAGAGGAAAGGGAAGGCAAAAGCTTCCACCTCCGAGTCATGGAAGATGGAGAGATTCATCTCAAGGGTGCATCAAGACCACTTCTATGAAGTTGTGGCCTTGAAGAAGGTGATCCCCGAGGTCCCTTTTTCACTCAAAAAGGGTGAATATCCGGAGATCCGACATGAGATCCGAAGAAGA
>NC_029781.3:32359034-32362330 GCF_000817695.3 Arachis duranensis
CGTTAGTGACAGACGCAAAAGAATCGCTGGATTCTATTTCGGCCTGACCGAGAACCGACAGCTGAATTCCGCGTGCTGTGACAGAGCATATGCAATCGTTTTCACTGAGAGGATGGGAGGTAGCCATTGACAACGGTGAAACCCTACATAAGCTTGCCATGGAAAGGAGTAAGAAGGATTGGATGAAGACAGTAGGAAAGCAGAGAGACGGAAGGGAAGGCATCTTCATGCGCTTATCTGAAGTTCCTACCAATGAATTACATAAGTACCTCTATCTTTATCTTATTGTTTATTTTCGTTCATCACCATATCCATTTGAGTTTGCCTGACTAAGATTTACAAGATGACCATAGCTTGCTTCATACTAACAATCTCCGTGGGATCGACCCTTACTCGCGTAAGGTTTATTACTTGGACGACCCAGTGCACTTGCTGGTTAGTTGTGCGAAGTTGTGTAATGCCATGGTATTGAGCTACCAAGTTTTTGGGGTTCATGACCGGGGATTATGAGAGTTGTGAAAAGTATTGTTCACAATTTCGCGCACCAGATATTTCACTTTTCAATTCAAACAAGTCTCTTTTATTTAAGCATATGGGAAACAAAACAAAATTTAAAGTTAAATGATGGATAACAAGCATTATGCAGATTTAGCATTTTTAACAAACCATTTCACTTGTAACTAGATACGCACTTTAGCAAGACATGCAATGGTTCCCAGATTTAAACATTTCACAGCAGCAAGGATTAAGTTTAGATACAACCTTTGAAGTTGCAGCCCATTGATTCTTCCTTCTGTTGTGTTCTCTTTGAGTTAAGATGCATAATGTCTTCAATTGTTGACTCATGTCCTGCATAATTCTCAAAGTTGCTTGCTTCTCAAGCCCTTCATTATATGGTTAGTATGCATAAATGGAGTGTGGCTCTTGGAATTGTTTTGGTGTGTGAACACCAAACTTAATTGTTTGCCGCTGCCTCTTATGCAACCATTTTAACCATATGTGAAACCTTGTGTCCTTGCTAAAGGTTAGTGAAATTAAAGCTAGAAAGCAATTAAACAGTCGAATGATGTGTTTGGTTGCTTGGAGCTATCATCATGCAAGAGATGAGAATGTGTTTTTAAATGATATTTTTGGTGGAACACCAAACTTAGAATCTTTCATTCTCCCTTAAATTGTTTTGGTGTGCAACACCAAACTTAGCTCCTTGCAATCCATACCAATTATTCAACATTTTTATTGAAAAAAATTATGAAAGAAAAACTACCTCAGGTTGGGTTGCCTCCCAACAAGCGCTCTTTTATTGTCACTAGCTTGACATCTTCTATTTTTTGCTGATCATGGAGGTTGAAAATCACAGTGCCTTAGCTTGTCTTTCTTCACTGTGAACTTCCTTCTGGTTTCCTCTTTGATGACCTCTATAAATTCTTGTGGAAGGATCTTAGTCACAATGTAGTGATCAGACAACTATGGGGATACCTTCATGGTTTGAATGTTGATCATCACTCGATCCCCTAGTGAAAACTTTCCATTGGGGATTTTCTGCTTTTCTTTAATTCTATCCTCTGTCTCTCCTTGAAAGAATTCCTTGTTGTGTTTTTCTTGACTGGTACTTGCTTTGTCCAGTGTTTTCTCATTGTCCTCTTGATCCTTTTCCATCCTTCCTTCTTTGTAGTATCTTTGTTGTCGGTTGGTTCGTCTTTAATGGTTTTGAGGGAAGTATTTGGTTTCTTCTCACCCATTTCTGCAAAGTACTTCGCCAGTTGAGCTATCTGCTCCTCAATTCCTTTGATTAACATCTCTTGGTTCCTTGTTGTTTCCTCTTGGCGTTTCATCATTCTCTCTATTAGGATATCTAAGTCTGTAATTCTTTGAGAGTCTTGTGATATTGGTTGGTTTTGGGGTGTTAAAGGTTGGAAGAGTGGGTGTGATGGTGGCATGTAGTGGTTGTTGTTGCTATAATGGTGTTTTTGTTGGTTTGTGAAGTTGGGGTTGTTATAATTGAAGTCCTTTGGTTTATGATTTTGGTACTCATTCCTTCTCCAATTGAGATGAGTCTGGGAGTGTCTGTGTTGTGAGTGTTGGTTTTGAATGATATTAATGGGTGGGTGATGTTGATTGTTTGTGGTCATGGAGTTGCCCTGGTGGAAACTTCCTTGTTCTTGATATTGAGACTCCCTCATTCTCAGATAAGAATAGGGTCTCCATGGTGGAGATTTGGCATTCACTGCAGCAGACAGCTCCATGTTTTGCTGTGGTTGATGGTGCATTTGTCTGTTTAGGTCCTTGAACGCATTCACCCCCTCAATATTCGTCACTTCTTTTTCTGAGATTGCATTCTGTGGTTTCTCAAATGAATGTTGGTTGTTGACTCCTTTGTCATTGAGGTCTGCAATTCCTTGGGCAGTTGTTGTTGCTTTGAGTAGGCCATCTGAGAAGTAGTCCACTGCTTTTCTTGTTTCTGGGGTCAATCCTTCATAGAAAGCTCGGAATCCCACTTTATCAGTTGCTTTCTTGTATCTTTCCCAAGCTTTGAAGAGTGGTTCTTCGTCCCCTTGTGTGAATAGATGTTCCTCCTCTTTCAGCTGGATGATATGTCTGGATGAGGTAAATTTGGCCAGAAATTTGGTGACCAAATCATCCCAACTAGTGATACTTCCTTGGGGAAAAGTTTCAAACCATTGTGCAGCTTCACCCTTTAATGAGAAAGGGAATAACAGGATTTTGTAAGTGTCATGATCTGGACCATCGGTTTTGACCGCATTACAAGTTCTCAGGAAAGTAGATATGTGCTGTTGAGGATCCTCCGATGGATTTCCATCATAAGAACAATTGTTCTTGATGAGTGTAATGAGTGGTGGCTTCATGTCATGATACTCCTTGTTTGTAGAAACTTGATTTCCTGTGGTATGCGAACAAACAGGAGGGACAAACAGCGGCACGCTTGAGAATCAAGTGCAGTTAGTTAAAATAAACTGTTAGTGAATTGATAGAGACAATTTCTCAAACAGTTAGTGTGTTAGTCAAAATTAGAAAAACAGAAAAGAAAAAGTGCTTGATCTAGACCTCCACTTCACTTAATCATTGTCAATATATTTCAATCCCCGGCAACGGCGCCAAAAACTTGATGGTGTTTTTACGATCCAACACAAAACTCACCGGCAAGTGTACCGGGTCGCATCAAGTAATAATAACTCACATGAGTGAGGTCAATCCCACAGGAATTGAAGGATTGAGCAATTTTAGTTTAGTGGTTGGTTTAGTCAAGCGAATCAAGTATTGGTTGAGTGATTTGTGTT
>NC_029781.3:32362368-32389349 GCF_000817695.3 Arachis duranensis
TGAAGTGTAGCCAACAGAAAGTAAATGGCAGGGAATTAAAAGTGCAGAATAATTAAATTGCTGAAACTTAAAGAACAAGAAAGTAAAATAGCTGAAACTTAAATTGCAAGAAATATAAATTGCATGAAAATTAACGGGGCTGGGGTGCTGGAAATTAAAATTCAACAAGAAAATGTAAAGAGCATTCAAGCAGAGAGCTAGAATATGAAATGGGATGCAGCAGATTTCAAACAGAAAAGTAAAAATGCTTGAAGAATTAAAAATAGAAAGCGATGCTTAATTTGCAGCAATTTAAAAGAATGTTGAAGATCTCAGGGAATCAATGAGACTAGAGAACAAGTCTAGATCTCAAGCCCTTCCTTGATCCAACCTAGAACAATTGCAGAAGGAAAGAAGATGAAAGCAGTAAAGAGAGTTTTGGTTCAAATCCTTAATTCACTGAAATTTTGCAGAAGAATAACAAGAGAGATCTTAGACCAAGAAGGAAACAGAATTCCTTCACTTCTCAATCCAAAATTCCAAAGCAGCAATGAAAACTAAGAGAGAGAGCTCTCAAATCCTAATACTCCCTAGTGGAGCTAGCCTCCTTACAGAGATGGAAATGATGCCTTATATAGGCTTTACAAAATAAAATGAAAATGAAATTAAAACAAATTACAAAAATGAAAATCCTAATTTAATTGATCCATATGCCTTTGAGTGATGATGTGGGCTTAGCTTGCTTTGGATTTGAGGAGAAATGGGTTTGGTTGGCCTTGATTCAATTTGGTGAGGAATTGAATTAAATTGAATTTTGGTTGATTTTTGGCCCATGACACTCCCAGGAGGCTGCCCTGCCCTTGTGGAGGGCAGGGCAGAAAATTGATGCGTGGTGCATGCGTGGTGCGGGCGTGGTGCAGGCTTGGTGTGTGAAGATGCTGCCCTGCCCTTGTGGAGGGCAGGGCAATGTTGCCTTGCATGTGTGTCTTGCGCACTCACTTCCTTGGACCGTGTCATGATGCGCTCCTCACTCCCCTTAGGTGCTTGGTTCGAAACTTGGTGAAAGCACTTGAGGAGCAATTTTTCCTTGATTTTCCATGAAGAGCACGACATTGCCCTGCTCTCCAAGAGGGCAGGGTAGAAAATTGAGCGCCACTTTGTTTTGGAGTGAGGCTCCAGCTTCGAGCCTTGGTGGAAGCACTTTAGTTTATTTTTGCTTATTTTTGGCCCTTAAAGATGCCTCTCGTTCCTGCCTCAATTGTGCGCCAAATATAGATTGCTATATATCGTTGGAAAGCTCTGAATGTCAGCTTTCCAACGCAACTGAAAGCACATCAGTTGGACATCTGTAGCTCAAGTTATAGCCCTTTGAAAGAGGCATGGTCATGCTGTGAGCGCCCAGATTTTACCTTAGCGAAATTCTTGCTTCCAACCTCAATGTGCATCACGATTCTGCCCTGCCCTTAGCAAGGGCAGGGCAATGTGCGTGCTGGTTGTTTTCCTCTTTAATTTGGTCATGGGCCACGCTTTTAAAAGCGTGGCCTAAGGCTCCAAAATGTGCTCCAACTTCAAAGTGTGTCCCAAAGCTCTTTTTTTCTCCTTTTTTGTGCTTCTTTGCTTCTTTTTCTTCTTATTTCCTACAAGATTTATAAAATTAAAATATCAAGAAAATATATCATTTAAGTACAAAAGTATTCAATATTTAAGCACAAATTATCAATTTCTTGTATGAAAAGCATAGAAAAATAGGTATATGATGACATGTCATCAGTTTCAAATTGAGTAAAAGGAAGGGTAATACCCAGCTGACCAAAGAAAAAATCATAAGCATAAAAGAAAGGGCGACCATCAACAACCCGAGTTGAAAAGCAGACTCTCTCGTCAGAAGAGGGAGGGACAAGTTCATAATTTTTCTCATCACCAGACTTACTACAGACACTATGAAACTGCCTAAGCTGAGCACAAAACTCAGAATCAACCAGCGAGACACACATGAGAACCATGGAGTCCACCCAATCAGCCATACCCGCAGGAACTTGGGAAGGCATCTCTACAACGTTATTTCGGGAAGACATGAGGTCAACTAAATTCTACAAAAAAAAGAGAAGAATGGATTACTTAAAAAACATCCCGGACGAGGAGGAAAACATCTTGACAAACAGAAAGGGAAAACCCCAAGACTCAAGATAAGAAAGTCTGAGGGCATCGCTTGGAGGCAGTAAATAGGCAAGGTTTTTAAGTTGTTTCTACAGCCTACATCCCGGCACTCATCAAGAAGAAAATAAAATCCCGAAAGAAACAAAAGAAGCATAAAACGCAAAAACACCACCTTTCTACAGTTTATCAGAAAAAGTATTGCTCCTACAGTTTATCAGTGAAAAACACTACTGCTACAGTTTATCAGAACACCAAAAGGACCAAGAAGAAAAACAGCAAAGGCGCAAACTTTTTTGAAATCAAGTAAAAAATCATCAGCAAAAGCACAGGCAGAAACGGCGGCAATATACAAAAGAAAAAGATTCAAGCAAACAAAGAAGAGATTCACACCAAAAAAAGGAAAAATCCAGAGCATGCAACAAGTCAAGCATGATAAAAATAGAAAGATCCAAACCTTCTCCAAAAGAAAGATCAAAAGGAAAACTCCATCGCAAAGTCAAAAATAAACGAGGAAACACGAAATGGGACTAACCTGGTGAATAGAAGAAAACCTCGAAGAAAAGCTGAAGAGCAGAAGCAACAAAGACCCCCCGAAGTGGAAGAATGCAAAGACAGAAGGAGAATCAGCCCTCTTCTGAAAACGCAGTAGCAGAACAGACATCACAAAGAAAAAACTATAAACTCTGGGCAAGAAACAGAAAATGAGAGAGTAAAGGGTAGAGTTACAGAGAAGAAGTGAAGAAGAGAAACCGTTTTTTGATTGAGAAATTCAAAATAAAAGCCAAGAGAGAATGGGGCAATTAATGCCAATTAAATGCGGATGTTAAAACCGCTTGCGTTCCCAAAAAAGCGCTAATACAAAAGCGCACGCTTTTAAAGGAAAACATTCTACATTCAAAAAAGACTCTACAAAGAAAGGAATCGACAAAATGCTTGAGTTCGACTTCACTTAAGAAGGACCGAAGTCAAGGACTCGACCTCCGAAGGAAGAACCGAGCTCAAGCAGGGGCATTGTTCATACCCTGGGTCGAGCTATCCGACCAGGGATGATTAGAGATAAAGCGATCGACCTCTTCAGGTCCGACTAGCCGACCTCTTCTCAAAAGAGCTCGGCCGAATCGACAGGAGAGCCCAGTAAAGGGCCCAAACAGAGGAACACGACCCAAATCCAAGGGCAACCTAAGCCTATAGAGATAAAGGCGGTTCCATTGAAGATACGCTGACCTCAGCTCAAAGATAAAAGATAAGATAAGATAACTAACTTATCTTATCCAAAAGGTCACATCTCATCATTATAAATACGCTAGAGTACCCAGGTATAACTCATACTCTGATTCCACTCAATACCTGCTTAATACCCTTGCTAACTTAAGCATCAGAGTCCCTTGCAGGTACCCCCCACCCTTCGGTGATAAAGGATCAGCAGCATTCTCAATTCCACAAGTTAGACACACCAGCTCCGGCCGCTATTCACCAGCCGGACACATCAGTTCCGACCAGCACAGAAGGTCTCGTCCGAGAATGACGTACAGTTTCAGGTAACCCTCGGAACAGTATACGTCTTTGAGATGTCTTTTGCGAGATGATTTGGAGATTCCTCCCCCTGCAAACCTGCCGTGTATCATGTGAACATATCTTTCTGGTGTTCGAGGTGATCACTGGTTTTGTTCGACATCTTCTGCTCTTCTTCTTTTCCTTTGCTCATCGTCCCGGGTGGCTATATACCGGTCTAGTTTTCCCTCTCTTACTAGTTTTTCTATGACATTTTTTAAACCGAAACACTCATTTGTGGAATGTCTGCGGATTCGATGATATTCACAATATTCAGCTCGATTTCCTCCCCCTTTTTTGCCCTTGAGTGGTCGAGCTGGACGTATTTTTTCAGTGTTGCAAACCTCTTTGTAGACATCCACAAGAGACACCCGAAGTGGGGGTGTAATTGTGGTATTTTTTGATTTTTTCTCCGTGTCGATCTTCCTTCTTTTTGGACTTTTTGTCCTTGTCCCAGGAGGTGAATCCAGATTTTGAGGTCTCTTCTAGTCGAGAGTTTTCCTCCATGCTGATGTACTTCTCTGCTCGTTCTTGCACTTCATCCAGAGATGTGGGGTGCTTTTTCGATATAGATTGACTAAAAGGCCCCTCTCGCAAGCCATTGATGAGGCCCATAATGGCAGCCTCTGTTGGTAGGTTCTATATGTCGAGGCACGTTTTGTTAAATCTTTCCATGTAGTTGCGGAGAGTTTCCCATTCTCCTTGCCTGATTCCTAATAGACTTGGGGCGTGCTTAGCCTTGTCTTTTTGGATGGAGAATCTGGCCAAAAACTTCCTGGCCAAGTTGTCGAAACTTGTGATGGACGTAGGAGGTAGATTGTCAAACCATCTAATTGCCGTCTTTGTTAAAGTAGTCGGAAAGGCTTTGCAACAAACTGCATCTGAGGCGTCGATGAGGTACATTCTAGTTCTGAAATTGCTGAGATGATGGCCAGGATTTTTAGTGCCATCGTATAAAGTCATATCTGGGAGTTTAAAGTCCTTTGGGATTTTGGTCTTCATGATCTCCTTGGTGAATGGATCTTGTTCCTTGCGTGAGCCATCCTCATGAGGGGATCAGTTAGCTTTGGTCTTGAGATTGGCTTCGAGTTTTAGGAGTTTGTCCTCCAATTCCCGTCGTCGCCTTATTTCCCTCTATAGGCCTTTCCCGGCCTCTCGTTGGTGTAGGGCTTCTTCTTTAAGTTGTTTTAAACGGTCTTGAAGTGCATCCATGGTTCCCGCGTTTGGAGAGTTTTTCTTGTTGTTAAGTTGGGAAGTATCTTTTGGTGTGGTGTCCGTGCTTTTGTACGGTGTTCTATCTTCTAGATCTGAAGTGTGATCGTTGTCATGGTCGTCTGCCATGATGATGGGATGACTTCCAGGTTCCCCGGCAACGACGCCAATGTTCTAAGGGTTACCTGAAACTGTAGGCCGATCTCGGATGAGATCTTCTGTACTGGTCGGAGCTGTTGTGTCCGACTTGATGATGGTGGCTGGAGCCACCGTGTCCGACTTGTCGGACTTGGTGGTGGTGCTGATCCTTCATCCCCGGAGGGTAGGGGGTACCTGCAAGGGACTCCGATGCTTAAGTTAGCAAGGGTATTAAGCAGGTTTTTAGTAGAATCAGAGTATGAGTTATACCTGGGTGCTCCAGTGTATTTATAATGGTGTGGAGTGACCTTTCTGGAGATAAGATAGTTATCTTATCTTATTTTATCTTATCTTTGAGTGAGGTCATCTTATCTTCAAGAGGACCACCCTTATCACTATAGGCTTGGGCTGTCTTAGGATTTGGGTTGTATTCCTCTGTTTGGGCCCTTTATTGGGCTTTCCTGGTAGTTTGGCCGAGCTCTTTGACGAGAGGTCAGATTGTCTTGATCTGAAGAGGTCGGTCACTTTGTCAGTAGAACATCCCGGGTTGGATAGCTCGAACCAGGGTATGAACATTATCCGGTCTCACTCATATAGACTCCTTCCGAGAACGCTCTGTATTCATCGAAAAAATCTGCATGTTCTATTTGTTTCTGATGCATCTCATGAATGTGTGCACCTTAATGTGCTTGGATGTTAATTAGCTTTTGGATGGCTTCTTGCTGTTGATCTTGCTTTTGGTTCAACCTGTGGAAAGATTCACCCCACTGTCTCCCTTGTTCCAATTGCTGCTCCATTAATTGCTTTTGCCACTCCCCTTGTTGATTCATCCATCTAGAGAGTGATTCTTCTTGGCGGTCTATCATTTGCAGTTGAAGCTCTTTCTGAGCTCCTTGACTCTTCATGTATTGCCTAGATAAGCCATCAATAGCCTCTTGTAATTGGTGCATGTCTAAAGTGACTGAGGCTTACTCCTTTGGGTTTTGTCCTTCTTCAACTTGAAGGGCTGGCCTCTTTCTTAGTCTTCATTGAGGTAGGGGAGGTGCAACGGCATGCATCCGTCGAAGAGTAATTGGGATGCTGACTTTTATCCACTTGGGGTTTCCATTTTCAAATACCACCCCAGCCTTTGTGCACAGACAGAAAATGGTGCTCTAAATGGCAAGAAAGACAAATGGCTTGAAAATAAAAGGGGTGTGAGGACTGGGATTGCAGAATATAAACAAAGAGAAATTGAATTGCCACAGTTAATATAGCAGGAATTGAATTGGAAGCAATGAAAGCTTAAACAGAAAATTTAAGTAAAATGCAGCAAGGTTCACAGAAGAACCCAAGTAAATTATGATCTCAGGACTCAAGAGCTTAGGGAGCAGAGCCTAAAACCCAATTTCCTTCCCAGATCCGAGTTATCAAAGCAATTGACAAGATCTCTATTTGCCGTCCTAGATCCCAGTTCACAAAGCAATTGATAAGAAATTTAAGAAGAAGCAGTAGAAGAACAGAAATCAAATTCAATTATGCAGAAAAGGGTTTAAAGAGATTTTAGATGGGAATTGAGACAGAATTTCCTCAATTTCACACACCCAAAACTCAGAAACAGAAGAGTAGAATTGCCTGAGTAAGAATGAGGAAGGAGATCAGTCAATTCTCCCTTAATCCTCTAAGCTCTCGGTCAAGTCTCTCAAGAACAATTACAAGAAAGTGCAAAATTCAAAAGCAAAGCCAAAGGTAAGTCAAAAGGTAAGTCAAAAGAAATCAAACTTTCTCCTATTTATACACTTTCTATTCTTGGATTTTGGGATTTGGATGGCGTGCTGATGCTGCCAGAGTCATGCCATGGTGCGCCAGAATGGTGCCTTGGTGCACAGGATGCTGCCCTGCCCTCGCGGAGGGCAGGGCAGGAAAAATTGGTGCGCCAGAATGTGCCACGGTGCGTGCTTGGTGCTGCCAGGATCGAGCTATGATGCGCCAGGATCGAGCTGTGATGCGCAGAATGCTGCCCTGCCCTCGCGAAGGGCAGGGCAGGAAAATTTGGTGCTGCCAGGACCGAGCTTGATGCGTGCTGGTGCTGCCAGGAATGAGCTTGGTGCGCCGATTTGAGCCTTGGTGCGCCAGATCCGTGCACCAACAAAATGCTGCCCTGCCCTCGCGGAGGGCAGGGCAGTATTTCCACTTTGATGTCCTGTGTTCGAAACACGGCTGGAACACACGCTCAATTAATTTCCTTGGTTTCTTGGCACGGCACTCAACCTTAGTTCTTTGCTTCTTCCTTGGTCCGTGTTCGATTCTTGTGGCATGCATAGATGACATTTTTCCTTTGAATTCTTTCCTTGGTGAGCCCGATACTGCCCTTGTGGAGGGCAGGGCAAGGTTCTCTTCCTCTTGGTCCCAAGGCACATTTTGTGCTCTGCCCTTGGAGTGGGCAGGGCAGGGTTGCCTTCTCTTCTTGGTTCCCTTATGTTGCCCTCCTAGAGGGCAGTGTGCCCTTGTGGAGGGCAATGTTTGCCTCCCCCTTGCATGCGGCACACTTCCTCTTGTCTTGACCACGCTTTCTTTTCCTTGGGCTACACTTCTTAGGCCACGCTTTTCCTTTTCTTTTCTCTTCTTCACCTATAATAAACAAAAACAACCACTCAAAGTATCACTAAATTCAAGAGGCTTATAAATCAATTAAAATTCAATTAAAATTAGCTTAAACCTCATGGATTAACATTAATTTCATGGTGGTTGCTTGATTTAAAGAAGTTGTGTATTTTCACTCCAAATCACTTACTTAAGAAGCAAGAAAGTACATAAAGACTAACAAAACAAGTGAATTAGCTTGAAAAATGGGTATATGATGACTTGTCATCACAGGGGTAGGCTAACCTTCCTCCAGAATCACTTTTTTCAACGAACTTCTGAATGCCCTGAGCTATGAGTTCGTGAACCTTGATCTCTCCCCCTTTGAGTATATATTGTACCATTGTTACTCTCTTAAGGTTTACCTCTGAGTTATTTCTGACGGGAAGGATGGATCTCTTTACAATTTTGAACCACCCTTTTGCCTCAGGGGTGAGATCCCCTCTCTTAATCAATTTGGACTTCTTATGGAAATCTCTTACCCAATCCATTTCTGGTATGCAGATATCTTTCACAATCTGGTCATAATTGGGACTGCTACCCATTCTGGATAGATAGCTCTCTTCTGCGAATGGTATGATTCGTGGCTTTAACATCCTCATGATGTTCATGGGGCTAAAATCCACCGTTATCCCTCTTACGAAGCTTATATAGGATTCATCTGCCCTATCATACCTGACCACGTTTTCATAAAACTCTCTTACAAGAGTTGCATTTACTTTTATGACCGGGTCAGTGAGGAGTTTCCATCTTCTCTTTTCTACATTCTCTGTGATCTCGGGGCACTCAATCTTCGTGACTTGAAAGCCTAGCTCATATATGATCTCTTTCTTAGCCATCCACCCAAATTATAATGCATGGTGAAAGGTTCTAAATTTTTTCTCATCAAAAGGGGTTGCTCCATAGGCTCCTTCCCTTTTTTTCTTTTAGAGCTTGATGATGCCATGATTAGGAGTTGGTGTATGAAGGAGTTGAGGAGTATGGATTGATAATAGAATTCGATCGGGTTTAGATATGGTGTAGCTTAGAGGATTGTGTTTCGAAAGAAAGAAGAGAGAGATGGATTGGACAGATAGTTGTATATGGAAAGGTTTAGAGTGGGGGGTCGTTATATAGGAGGATGATGAGATTTGAAGGGTGTAGATTGATAGAAAAATCCAATGGTGGACGGTTGGGGTTTAGCATTAGATGGGCACAAGGATCACCACCTTTATGAATTGATTAGTTCGGTCTCTAAGGCTATCCTACTTCCAATGTTGCATTGCAACACTTTCCAATGTACTCCCCTTGAAGACAAGTGTATAGTTCCTTTGGTGAAGTGGCCGAACCCCCCTTCAATTGGTTGTCCCATCAGTTTTCTCCAACATTTCCTTCAATTTCCTTGCAAGAAAAAAGAAAAGAAAGATCAGTTTGAATTGTGGTGTAAATCACATGGGAGGCTAGCCACCCTTTTTTTTAAATTTTTTCTTTTGACTAACTAAGTGCCATTCATGAATGCGAACCAACCGACCAACTAAGTACTCATGCATGCAGCATTGGTGACACCAAACTTAGTTTGTGCTCATGTGGTGTAAAAGGATTTGATTAAGGCTCTAAGATTGACATAATATAAATTGTGTTCAAGCCCTCTTAGTGTGCCTTGAACACCAAACTTGTCATTCACTATATGCTGCATGTAGAGATTCTTATAAGTGCTTGTCAAAGTTGATTTAGAATTCACGAACCTTGCTTTATTAACTACTATTAAAGATTAAAAGGAAAGGATATAAAACATGGGTTGCCTCCCATGAAGCATTTCTTTAGCATCATTAGCTTGACGTTTGGCCTTTGTCAGGGTGGTTGGTAGTGCTTCAAATCTTCCCCTCTTGCAGTGAATCTATCTCCATTGGCTATATTAAGAAGCTCTACATGTTCTAAGGACAGAATTTTGCTGATAGTGTATACCTGAGGTAGCTGAGATGGGATGGTGGGGAGATGAGGTAGGATAGGTAGAAGATAAGTAGAGGCAATTTCATCTCCTTGAGAGAAACCCTCTGTAGTAATCTTCTTATTTTTCCATCCCCTTGGGGCCTTCTTCCTTGTTTCCCTTGATGTTACTTTGCTCCTTGTAGTTCCTTCTTTCAGGAGGGTTTTGTTGCTTGTCTCATATGACTCTGGTGGGTTTAGCTCATCTTGGGTTACACTTGGCTGTTGTTCCTTCTGACCACATTGCTTGTTAACCATAGGGGGTTCTTAGGTGTGGTGCTTGTGCTCTCGTGCTTGTCTCTTCCATAAGTTCCTTATTGTGTTCTTCCCTTGACTCTTTGTTATCATGATCTACTTCTTGTGAGGGTTTGAATACATTGAAAGTGAGTTGTTCATCATGTATCCTCAATACTAGCTCTCCTCGCTCCACATCTATAAGTGCCGGGGCTATGGCTAAGAATGGTCTTCCCAGGATGGTGGGATGGATGTGATTCTCTTCCATCTCCAAGACAATAAAGTCTGTGGGAAAGAAGTAGTTCCCAACCTTCACTAACACGTTTTCAACCACTCCTATTGCCTATTTTTGAGTTTTGTCATCCAATTTAATGATTACGTCTGTGGTTGTTAGCTCATTGATTTGAAGTTTTTTCATGAGGGATAGAGGCATTAAGTTGATGCTTGCTCCCAGGTCACAGAGTCCCTTATCAATCATTGTTTCTCCTATAGCACAGGGAATGTGAAAACTCCTTGGATCCTTCTTTTTTGTAGGTGGCCCTGTTTAAATGAGAGCACTGCACTCCCTATTCATTATTATTGTTTGCCCACCCTTCAATGAACTCTTTTTGGTCAGCAACTCCTTTATGTACTTGATGTATGAGGGCATCTGCTGTAGAGTCTTAATGAACAGTATGTTCACATGAAGGGATGCAAACATGTCGAGGAACCTTGAATATATTCTCCTTGCTACACCACCCTTGAGCCTTTGGGGAAAAGGTGCATGTGGGTTCAGAGTCTCCTCTTTCTTTTGCTCCTCCCTGTGTGTAGGATGGGGTGCTTGATTTCTCTCTTCATGCTTTTCCTTTGAATTGTCTTGGAAGTGTTCTGTTTGTGTGTTTACCTCTTCCACACTCTTCTCATCACTTATAGTGATCATCTTGCATTCTTCCCATCTTACTTTTTTTGTTTCTCCTCTTGGGTTCTTTTTTGTGTCTTTTGGAAAACTATCAGTATGTTTGGGAAACTATTGAGATAGATATCCCACTTGGGACTCCAGCCTCTTGATGGTGTCTCCCTGATTTTTGATATTGGCTCGCACTTCATCCTAGAACACTCTGTTGTCTTGGACTTCGTTACTTATGCTTTCAAGTAGAGTCTCAATTTTGGAGAGTCTATCTTCGGTTGGTGATGGTGGGTTGAGGTTAGGAGGTTGAGAGTGGTCATGTTGGTTTTGATATGGATGTTGAGAAGGGTGATTAGGTGGGTGTTGATATGATCTCTGTGAGGGATGTTAGTGAGTTGCATTGTTGTTGGGATTGTGGTTGTGGCATCTCTAGTCTTGGCCTTGGTTTTGTTGGTTTCCCCACCCAAAATTTGGGTGGTTTCTCCAACCAGAATTATAAGTTTTGGAGTATGGATCATGGGTCTGTCTGGGTGAGTTTCCAACATAGTTAGCTTGTTCCCAGTCACCTTTTTCTCCTATATTCACTCCTTCTTGAGCTGGTGATGAAGTGATGACTGCTGCAACTTGGTTCTCTTCCATCTTCTTGGTAAGATCAGCTAACTGCTTGGTGATCATCTTATTTTGAGCTAGTAGTGCATCCATATGGTTTAGCTCTATCACTCCTCGAGTGTTGCTCCTTTCAGAAGCATAGAAGTAGTCATTGCCAGCTACAGTCTCAATGACATCTATGGCTTCTTCAATGGTTTCTTCTTGTTTAGAGAACCCCCTGATGAATGGTCTACGACCTTTTTTGATTCGTATGAAAGACCTTCGTAGAAAATGTGCAGTTGAACCCATTCATTGAATATGTTTGGTGGGCACCTTCTTGTTAAGTCCTTAAATCTCTCCCATGCTTCATAGAGAGTTTCACCATCTTGTTGTCTGAAGGTTTGTACCTCAGCTCTCAACCTGTTGATTCTTTGAGGAGGGTAGAATCTCGCCAAAAATTTGTTCACCACGTCTTCCCAGTTTGTCAAACTCTCCTTCGGGAAAGATTTCAGCCATTTAGATGCTTTGTCCCTGAGTGAAAAGGGGAACAAAAGCAATCTATAGACATCCGAATGAACACCATTAGACTTCACAGTGTCACATATTCTTAGGAAGGTGGTTAGATGTTGATTGGGGTCTTCTTGGGCACTTCCTCCGAATGAGCTGTTGTTCTGAACAAGGGTGATGAGCTGGAGTTTTAATTCAAAGTTATTGGCATGTATGGTTGGCTTTTGGATACTACTTCCACAATTTCCTGGGTTTGGATTGATGTAAGAGCCTAGAACTCTTCATTCTTGCCCAGCATGATTCACAGGGCCTTCTCTGGCATGGTTGTGAGCTTTTTCTTCATGGTTGTTTTCCAAGTTCTCCTCCATGTTTGTTTCAAAGTACTCATCCTCTTTCTCAGCACCAACAACTCTTTTCCCTCTTGCTTCCCTCCTTAATCTAAGGAATGTCCTCTCAGGTTCAGAATCAAAAGAAGTTGAAGCTCCACTTCTTCTCCCTATCATACAACTAACAGAACACACATCAAGAAATAAAATGAAGAGATTATTCTTGTTAGAGTGGCTGTTAGTATGAGTGGTGCAAATTATCAAACAGTTAGTGGGTTAGTGAGCAGAATTGTAAATAATAGCAAAGTAAAAGAAAACAGAAAGGGGGGATGGGGGAGAGGAAGAAAATAACTGATACTGAAGGTAAATGACTGGGTAAAACAAGCAAAAGAAAATGCTCAATCTAGTGATCTTCCAACTTAATCATTGTCGATACAAAATCAATCCCCGGTAACGGCGCCATAAACTTGATGAACGAAAACTTGTCTCTCAACAAATCTCCCTTCGACAAGTATACCAAATTATCGTCAAGTAAAAACTCACAATAGAGTGAGGTCGAATCCTACAGGGATTGATTGGTCAAGAAACTTTAGTTGGAAGAATGTGCTAGTTCAGCTGAGCAGAAATTGAGTTGAAAATTGCATAAATTTAAATGGCGGAAAAGTAAAGTGTAGAAAGTAAATTGTAGAATCTTAAATGGGGAATTGGGGAGATGAACATGAAAATAAATAGCAGAAAGTAAAGAGAATGGGTAAGATCAGAAATGGGGGATTCATTGGGCTTAGGAGATGTTGCATTCTCCGGATCAAGTTCATTATCATCTCTTTCTCAATCAATGCATTCATTGATCTCCTTGGCAATCTTAAGTGATTGGATCCCAATTCCTTGGCAACCCAATCTCTCTAATCTTGAACAATTGCCCAATTCCTTGATTTAATTGCTCATGGGAAGAGATGAAGTATGGTCACTGATTATACCACATGTATTTCCAAATCAAAGTGTTGGGAGGATTACATGTCACTATATCCGTCCAAACCCCAATTCGGTCCAACATGAGAAAGCAATTCTAGCATGATCTCCTCATCCCTTTTCCAAGGCTCAGAGGAGATCCAATTATGGAGAGTTTCTTTTCCAAGACAACAAACTAATTGATTTAAGATCAAAAGCTTTCTAGTAAATCAAGAGAAAAGAAAGAAGAAGAAGAATGAAAACTATAATTGATCCACTAAATTACAACAGAGCTCTGATGATCGGACTCTTGTGTGATTTAGAATTTCACAAATGAAAGCTCGTTGTAAAGTATAGTTTCTAAACCAACAATAGTCCTTTCATACAAAAATTTGGTTGTCACTAAGTGCAAATCCATAAAATTAATAACCAGAGTATTTAGACTCCGGGTCGTCTCCCTAGGAATCACAATGAAGTGCTTGGTTATTGGCTACAAGGTGTGTTTTTGGGGTTTTCGGAATGATAGACATGAAAATAATTGATAACGAAGATTAAATGACAAAGGGGTCTTGGCAAGGGTTGGTAGTCAAGGATCTCTATCCTAATCACTAACCACAACATGAGAATCGGCAAGGATTAACCTCATTAAATTGTCCTCTAACTAGTAAAGGAGAGTCAAATGAGCTATGCCAATCCAAGTCCATAAGTCCTAACTCCTTACTGATTCAAATAGTTAGAGTTAGAGTTAATGGCTCCCAATCATCAATCACTTGGACATTAGCAACTCAAGAGTTCCTAAGTTACCTTCCCAAGCCAAGAACATAAAATTCTACTCTAACATCCTTCCAAGCATTTTGTCAAACACTTGGAAAGCATAAAAGGAAAGTACAACAAATAACAAGAATTGATGAAATATAATGAATACCAATTGTAAAGAAAATGAGATCACAACTCAATCAACAACAAAAGAACATCAATAATTTAATTGTAATTGAGAAAATATCCAAATCCAACAAGGATTCATCATTACAAGAAAATAGTAAAAAGGGAAACCAACATGAGAACTATGAACGATCAAAATTAGGAACATGAAATTGTAGATAAAAATAAGATGATAACATGAAATTGGAACTAGAATTAAAGTAAAATTAACCTAATCTACCCTAATTCTAGAGAGAAGATAGAGCTTCTCTCTCTAGAAACTACACTACATGATGCTAATACTAACTAATGTTCTTCCCCCCTTTTGCTTGGGCTTCAATTCTACATGAAATACACTTAGAAATAAGCTAGAATTGGGCATGGGAAGCTCAGAAATCGCCCCCCAGCAATTTGCCCTTAAGTGAGTCACGTGCGAGTATTGGCACGTACACGTGCTTTGCGCTAGCGCGTCGATTGGCAAATCCTTCATCTGCGCGGGCGCGTCATGTTCGGGTGCGCGTTCCTACATGAACCTCTTCTACGCGTGCGCGGCCCTTTGATGCAATTCCAATCTTTGTTTCTTCATGCATTCTCCTCCTTGTATGCTTTTCTCCTCATTTCTTCCATCCAATACTTGCCTTATGATCCTGAAATCACTCAACAAACACATCAAGGCATCAATTGGAATTAAAGTGAATTAAAATCACCAGTTTAAGGCCTAAAAAGCATGTTTTTACATTTAAGCACAATTCAAAGGAGAATTACAAAACCATGCTATTTCATTGAATAAATGTGGGAAAAGGCGATAAAATCCCCCAAAATAAGCATAAGTTAAATCACGAAATCGGGGTTTATCAAACCTCCCCACACTTAAACTAAGCATGTCCTCATGCTTAAATCAAGAAAGAAGCAAGGGCTATTAACGTTTATTCAATGAAAACTAGCTAAGTGAAGTCTATCTAAATGCAATCTACCTATATGGATGCAATGGCTTAGTCAAAATGAATCAATCTCCAAGAATCTACATGCAAGCGCAGTAATAATCAAAGCAAACCCACAATTGAATTGAAGCATTAAGAGATTTCATAAACTTGCAAGAAAAGATGATCACAGGTGGAAACATGTAATTGAGCGATCGAACCCTCACCGGATGTGTATCCGCTCTATGCGCTCAAGTGTATAGGGTTGATTCACTCGATTCTCCCCTAATCATGCTTTCCAAGATTTGTTTTTCATCTAACAATCAACAATTACTCCATGCATGCATACAAATATCATGAGGACTTCCCATAGGTTGTAATGGGGCTATGGTCAAGGTAGGATGCATATGGTTAAGTGAGCTTGAAATTTGAATCTTTCATTAGCTTAAATTTCCCACCTAACCTATGACAACTTATACAATTTCTAAACAAACCTAACTACCCATTCTTTACTTTTTCACACACTCATGCATTCTCTTTTTGATCACCACCCATATGCATTGACTCTTATTGAGTTTTACTTGGGGCATTTTGTCCCCTTCTTATTGCTTTTCTTTTGCTTTCTTTTCTATATATATACTTTTTTTTAACAAGAAGTATATACAAACGTATCAATGCATATGGTTTTACATTCAATGCATGAGTATGTATCCAATTTCCCAAAATATTGACAAAAATACAAAAAATCCACTTTTATCCCAACCAATGTTCCCAACTCTCCCAAACCTGAATGATAAGCACTCTCACTAGCCTAAGCTAATCAAAGATCCAAATAAGAACATTTATTGTTTTCTGCTTTAGGCTTGTAATGTGCTAAAATTAAGAACAAATGGGTTAAGCATAGGCTCAAGATTGGTTTACAATGGAAGATAAAAGGTAGGCTCTTTGGGTAAGCGAGCTAATTGAAATGATGACCTCAATTATATAAGTGCATGTATACGCAAAATAATGGACATATATAATCAAACAAATTAAAGATTACAATCATAGAAAGAGAATAATTCACACAAGAATGAAAATAAGTGGCTATATAATGTAACCACACAATTAAAGTTCAAATCTCACATGCTTGTGTTCATAGCTAAAAAACATGATCCACAATTGTATAATTCGAGTAAGTTCTAAAAAAAATATTTCAATCAATTGGGGTGGTGCCCTAAAAATGAATTTCTTTGAAATTTTCATCATACTGGCTAAGCTTATTTTCAGTGCAATGTTGTGATTTAAAAAAAAATTTCTAGTCTATCCCTTTTCAATCAAAGCACGATTCTTATATAGAAAGGGTTAACTAGGATTTAACAATCCAAAAAATTTTTCTGATCACAATCAAAGCCAAGATGCAAAACACACACACACACATATATATATATATATATACACACACACTAAGAGTAGCTAAAATTGTGCATCAACCAAAATAAAGGTATCCAAAATAGCAAATATGTACAGTAATCCTAAAATGATCTAAAATGTAAAGTGCAGAATAAGACAAAATAAAGTGGCAGAGGATATAAATAGAAGTCTGAAAGTTACATAAGTGCAAACACCGGTCACAAACGGTGACCTCCCCACACTTTAGAATCAAGCATCGCCCTCGATGCTACTGCTGAAGCTCGGGATGGGGGTCAACAATCACGTCGGGCTGTGGCTCATGCTCAGGCTGTGGAACTGGCAGTGGTGCTGGCTGTGAGTCCTCAGGAGTGGTCTGTGCCTCTGGTGGTGCGTCTTGCTGAGTCGGCTCTTCACCATGCTCCTCCTCCTGATCCTACTCGTCTGAGGCTGGAGAGTCTAGGAGTGGGGAGAGCTCGATGCCCTGGGATGCGAATGCCCGGTCTAAGCGGTCAATACGTCTCATAAGGCGACGCTCGAGGTGCTCCAGGAAATGGAGTAAGCGCTGCACCAATAGGTATGTCGGCTCAGGTGCTGGTGGTGGTGGTAAGGATGCGGTGGCGGCCGAGGAAGAGGGGGCTGCTGCTGTGGAGGGTGAAGGTCCAGCTGCTTCCACAGTCACTCTAGCCCGAGAACGGCCTCTAGGCGGTGGTCTCTCGTGCACACAGCCACTCCAAGGAATGGTGACCTCCTTATCATCATCATCCAAGGGTGGTGGTGTCTCATCATCATCCCTCCACTAAACATCGGCTAACGCAGCCATGCTGGTGACCAGAGTGGGAAATGGAAGTAAGCCTCGGATATGTGCTCGCCACATGCTCTATCGAATCAAACAGGGGAAATACACCACTTTGCCCTCCATGACACAACCGATCAGAACTAACATGTCCATCGGGATCTCAGAGAAATGTGTGGTGGGCAAGATATAGGTGGCAAATATTATCTGTCAGGTCTTGGCCTCTCTAGACAAATGAGCAAACATCATCCCCTTGGGTTGCCTGTTGCCCAAATCCATCACCCATGGAGTCTCTGGTGTGGCAATCACGCGCTTAAGCACCTCATAATCGAAGGTCATGCAGTTGATAGCAATATCTGCCTGCTGATATGCGCAGGCATCATCATTAATGTGTCGGCACTGCAGTGCCTCCTCGATGGCAGCCTCAGTAATCATAATCTCTCTATTCCTCAGCTGAACTGAATCGAGATTGGCACAGAAAAAGTTGTAGTAGAACTCCTTGACCCATGAGATGTTTATCCTCCCCAGATCCCTATCAACAAACTCCAAACCCAACTATAGAATGCGGCCATTGACGGCGCGCCTTACATCATTTGGAAGCACCAACCTCTTCTCAATATTTAGATTTGTCTTCCGGTATTTGGGAAAGCGAAGCTCACAGTAGAGGTTGGGGAATTTGAGTGGGTCAGTGGACAGAAGCAGCTGATTTTCCTTATCCGTCTCATTCAGTGGATTTTTAGCATAATTAGCATATGGGGACGGGATAGAGATCTTAGAGTGCTTTCTTTTCTTAGAAGAAGTGGCTATGGCTTTCCCCTTGTCTGACATCCTGAAAAATAGAATTTACATAATATAAGAAGCTAGCCAAATAATCAAAAAGCACTCATAACAATGCATATTCAGAAAGTGAGTAAATAAAGTAGAAATCTTGGGATGAAAGCAACAAGGTTCAAAATTCAAAAGAATCTTCAAACCGAGAATTCAAACCACAATTGCACATTAACTGATCATTAAGCCTAAGAAACACCATATTCAAAATAATGATAAAAAGAGTTAAGTCAAAAATCAAAAGAGAAGTTAGTTGGTTAAACAGGTTAGAGTTAGAAAGCAGTTTGGAAGTTAGTGATATGGTGGCTACCGGCTTAATTCAAAAGATATGTACATAGTAGGGATGTAAGCATGTTCACAATCACGAAAAGCATCAAGTCATTGATGATGAAATATGATATTGCAAAAAAACAACTAACGAGAAAGCAAGTCATCAATCAATGCAAATTACTAGAATTACATTATCAAAATATCAAAGAATGAATCAATCAAGAAATATTCAACACCAAATTAGATTTTCCATGAAAGTCACAAAGATTGAGATAAGATTTGAAAAATTCATATGCCATGTGACCAAGGGTAATCTGGGCATGAAGGGTTCGAATCATAGCGTTCATATGGGTAGAAGAAATCATCAATCTTGTGGGGCAAGCAAATAAGCTCAATTTCAAATGAAAATCAAGTTACTGGTCAATCTGAAAATTCATTAGAATCGTTCAATGCACATAAGCAATCTAGCATGAATATAAGCAAAGAATATGATAATCATGACCAAACTTGTTTTTGAACAATTTCCAAAACCATTTAGGTAATAAAATCCCTTTGATACAAGAATCACCAAATAGGAATTGTTACAACAAGTGAGTGTAATTCATGGTGTATGGTTAGGAAAAATCCGGCAGCAATTCGGTAGTAAGTTGGCTATTTTCCAAATTCAAACAGTCAAATTGACTTCCATATGAATGCATTAACAATGAAAAACAGAGAAGACCATATATAAATGCGTCGGAAGTAAGCAATTGAGCATTAAACATGAATGAGCTACAAGCAACCAGCAGCAATGAATAGTGAAGCAACATGCAACATACAACATAAGCTGAGCAATGAAACAGAGCAGTTCCTCACAACACAAAAATTCAAACATGTAATCACAAACGGAGCACTTATCAGACCTAGAATCCTCTAACCACATCCTAACTACCTAACAACAGATATCTCTAACTATCCTAACAAACAAAATCATGTACTAACTAATTAAACTAACAAGAAGCTAAGAACAGAAATAAAACAGAGCAGAGGCAGGGTGGAACCTGGGAAGCAGAAATGGTTGCGAAAAAGGGAAGGAAAGGGAGGCAGTAGAAGTGATCAGCAGAGTCACTGCCTTGGATGGTGGTGACGAGGAAACTCGCGCCGGCGACAATGGAGGTCACGGCAGTCGGAGTTTCGGTCACCGTGAGAGAGAACATAGGAGTGAGAGGGAGAGGAAAACGGCGAGAAGGAGAGGAAGAAAAAGAGAGGGGCGAGGCGGCGACGCCAGTGGTCGCGGGGTGGCTCACCGGAGAGGGGTAACGGAGGTTGGGGGTGGAACGTTGGAGAGGAGGGGCAGAGAGAGAGAGACGTTAGGGAAGAGAAGAGGGTTGCGCGAATGCACTGTTCCCTTCGCGAATTCAGGGTTAGTGATTTTTGAATCTGCGCGAGCGCGCATCTTGCGCATCCGTGCAGGTAAGTTGGGCTAGAGGCATAAAGAAGGCCCAGAGTTGGCATAACTCTCGGGTCCTTGGCCTGGGTGATGCTGAGACACATCGACGCGCACGCACTGTGTGTGTTCGCGTGGATGGCTTGAGCTTATGGAATGTGCGCAGAGGCACGAATTACACCGACGCATGGGCAGAGAAACAGGAAGGGGCGCGGACACGTGCAGCGTGCGTTCTCGTGGGTTGAAATATAGAGTTGGCCCAAAAGTGGCGCAACTCTCTGGTCCTTGGCCCAGAAAGTTCAGAATGTGATTCTACGCGCGCGCACTGTGCGCCAGCGCGTGAAATCTCTCTTTTTTCTACTTTTACTTTTTTTTTTTGGAAGAGCTTAGTACCCTCTCAATCTCCCTCAAGGTCCTAAAGCAAGCAACGATGTAAAATTGATACATAATTTGAGATAATGGGTATTTTTCAAATGAACTTAGAAAACTTAGAATCCAAGCAAAAACTCAATTTCAAAGAATCATCCCATATTCAAACCTAGATTGTATAGAACACCTTAGCAATCAAAGTAAAACACATTTAAAAGGTAGAGAAACTATACACAATGGAACCCAATTCATTTATTCGTTATATCTACAACAGAATGGAAAGAGTTTACCATGGTGGGATGTCTCCCACCAAGCACTTTTTGTTTAAGTCCTTAAGTTGGACATTTGGGAGGATCCTTGTCAAGGCGGATTATGCTTGTATCCATCCTTGAACCTCCAAGAGTGCTTGTCCTTCAGTCGGTTGTCAGAATTCCAACCATGTTCACCAAGCTTTGGTGAGGTTCCTTCCAAGATATGAGCTCCCAAGATTGACTTCCAGCGCATGATCCAGGATCCCATATCTTATCTTCACACCCATCTTCTAGTTGGTCGTCTTAGTTCCGTTCAGGTGATAAGAAAGTAGAATTCTCATGTGAGCACCAAATTATTCTCCTAGACCCATTTAATTGAGCATTACACCAATCCATGTTCTTCAGTTTCGAGCTTTCAACCATAATGAATCTAGACTTACAATGTGAACCACTAAATGTCCTCCTCTTACGCTTAATTCCACAAAGTGCCCGAAGTTGGCCATCCGTCTCAAGAAAATCGTTCTCAAGTGGAATAATGAAGCTAAGATTTAGAAGTTTTACCCACTCAAGCGAAGGGTTGGATGACAAATTAGATGGAGGAGTTCCCAAAGATCGTGACAAAGTATGTTCTACTCCTGTCCATCCCCTTTTGGAGGTTTCCACCACTTGATAAGATTCCTCAAGTTCAAGTTCTTCTTCACTAATTTCTTCTATCTCTTCCCCATCACTCAAATCATACAGAGGAGGTTGAGCAAAAGCTACCTTATCGTCAATTCCAAGCATAGTGGGGAATGATTCTTCAAACTCACAAGGTTTATATGTTGATTCGGAATCATCATAGATAGAAGGGCTTGTTGCTTGGAACACTTCTTCCACTTCTTCATTGGAAGAGGGTTCAACAAGATCATCAAGGGGATTATTCAATGTGGACAAAAAATCATTGATGATGAAATCCACTTCTTGATCAATTTCCTCATTTACTCCTGCAACATTACTCTTTTCTTTAGTATCCCTTTCACATTCCTTGAAAGAGGATTCTTCAACTTGATATTCCTTTATGTACTCAACATATCCTAAACACCCAACCGCTACTTCCTTTAGTTCAACCATCTCTACCTTCTCCTCTTATTGTACTTCGTGCTTCGGTTCCTCTTCTTCACCTTGGAGTTTCAGGTTCATTTCCTCACTAACCTCCTTGGTTGCTTCTCTACATTCAACAATGGAAATGCCTTGGTCACATAAGTTTAGGCGGAATGAGATCATGTCACCAATGGTTTCTACCATGGTAGTCATTTTCGCTCTTAACTCTTCAAACTTCTTTTTGTCCTCCTCATGTCGCCTTAAGAGATGAGATTCAAGATCTCTCACTTCTAGCATGGTGGCTTCATTGGGGGTTGGTGATAAAAAAGAGGGTTCATCATTCGAGGAAAAGGTGTTGTAGTTAGAAGGCGGTTCATATTGGTGAAATCCTTGAGGTGGTGTGTATATATTTTGTAGTTCAGGGGAGTATTAGTATTGGAACGGTGATTCTAGATGTGATTCATATGGTGGTTTATATGGTGTGTATGAATTAGGGCCATATAGAGTTGAATGGTGATGTGAGGCTTTTGAATGTGGTGTGTAACTATATTGAGGGATGGGACTCTTGTGTGATTTAGAATTTCACAAATGAAAGCTCATTGTAAAGTATAGTTTCTAAACCAACAATAGTCCTTTCATACAAAAATTTGGTTGTCACTAAGTGCAAACCCCCTAAAATTAATAACCAGAGTATTTAGACTCCGGGTCGTCTCCCTAGGAATCACAATGAAGTGCTTGGTTATTGGCTACAAGGTGTGTTTTTGGGGTTTTTTGGAATGATAGACATGAAAATAATTGATAACGAAGATTAAATGACAAAGGGGTCTTGGCAAGGGTTGGTGGTCAAGGATCTCTATCCTAATCACTAACCACAACATGAGAATTGGCAAGGATTAACCTCATTAAGTTGTCCTCTAACTAGTAAAGGAGAGTCAAATGAGCTATGCCAATCCAAGTCCATAAGTCCTAACTCCTTACTGATTTAATTAGTTAGAGTTAGAGTTAATGGCTCCCAATCATCAATCACTTGGACATTAGCAACTCAAGAGTTCTTAAGTTACCTTCCCAAGCTAAGAACATAAAATTCTACTCTAACATCATTCTAAGCATTTTGTCAAACACTTGGAAAGCATAAAAGGAAAGTACAACAAATAACAAGAATTGATGAAATCTAATGAATACCAATTGTAAAGAAAATGAGTTCACAACTCAATCAACAACAAAAGAACATGAATCATTCAATTGTAATTGAAAAAATATCCAAATCCAACAAGGATTCATCATCACAAGAAAATAGTAAAAAGGGAAACTAACATGAGAACTTTGAACGATCAAAATTAGGAACATGAAATTGTAGATAAAATTAGATGATAACATGAAATTGGAACTAGAATTAAAGTAAAATTAACCTAATCTACCCTAATTCTAGAGAGAAGATAGAGCTTCTCTCTCTAGAAACTACACTACATGATGCTAATACTAACTAATGTTACTTTCCCCCTTTTGCTTGGGCTTCAATTCTACATGAAATATACTCAGAAACAAGCTGGAATTGGGCTTGGGCAGCTGGTGCACGAAATTGTGATCATCAATGGTGCCATCAACATGGTACGCTCAATTGCAATCTCAACTCTTTATCACAACTTCGCACAACTAACCAGCAAGTGCACTGGGTCGTCCAAGTAATAAACCTTATGCGAGTAAGGGTCGATCCCACGGAGATTGTTGGTATGAAGCAAGCTATGGTCATCTTGTAAATCTCAGTTAGGCAGATTCAAATGGTTATGGATGATATATGAATAAAGCATAAAATAAAGATAGAGATACTTATGTAATTCATTAGTGAGAATTTCAGATAAGCGTATGGAGATGCTTTGTCCCTTCCGTCTCTCTGCTTTCCTACTGTCTTCATGCAATCCTTCTTACTCCTTTCCATGGCAAGCTGTATGTTGGGCATCACCGTTGTCAGTGGCTACAGTCCCATCCTCTCAGTGAAAATGTTCAATGCGCTTTGTTATAGCACGGCTAATCATCTGTCGGTTCTCAATTAGGTTGGAATAGAATCCATTGATTCTTTTGCGTCTGTCACTAACGCCCAGCCTTCAGGAATTTGAAGCTCGTCACAGTCATTCAATCCTTGAATCCTACTCAGAATACCACAGACAAGGTTTAGACCTTCCGGATTCTCTTGAATGCCGCCATCAATTCTAGCTTATACCACGAAGATTCCGATTAAGGGATCCAAGAGATATACACTCAATCTAAGGTAGAACGGAGGTGGTTGTCAGGCACACGTTCATAGGTGGGAATGATGATGAGTGTCACGGATCATGACATTCATCAAGTTGAGGAACAAGTGATATCTTAGAAGAAGAATAAGCTGAATTGAATAGAAGAAAAATAGTAATTGCATTAATACTCGAGGTACAGTAGAGCTCCACACCTTAATCTATGGTGTGTAGAAACTCCACCGTTGAAAATACATAAGAACAAAGTCTAGGCACGGCCATGAGGCCAGCCCCCTTGATCTAAGAACTAGACGTCCAAAGATGTAAAATACAATAGCAAAAGGTCCTATTTGTAGAGAACTAATAGCTTAGGGTTTACAAAGATGAGTAAATGACATAAAAATCCACTTCCGGGCCCACTTGGTGTGTGCTTGGGCTGAGCATTGAAGCTTCTATGTGTAGAGACTTTTCTTGGAGTTAAACGCCAGCTTTTGTGCCAGTTTGGGCATTTAACTCCCATTCTTGTGCCAGTTCCGGCGTTTAACGCCGGGCAGTTTTGAGCTGATTTGGAACTCCAATTTGGGCCATTAAATCTCGGGAAAAGTATGAACTATTATACATTGCTAGAAAGCCCAGGATGTCTGCTTTCCAACGCAGTTGAGAGCGCGCCAATTGGGCTTCTGTAGCTCCAGAAAATCCACTACGAGTGCAGGGAGGTCAGAATCCAATAGCAAAAAGTGAATTTTAACTAAAAACTAATAAAAATATAATAAAAACTAACTAAAATATACTAAAAACATACTAAAAACAATGCCAAAAAGCGTATAAATTATCCGCTCATCACAACACCAAACTTAAATTGTTGCTTGTCCCCAAGCAACTGAAAATCAAATAAGATAGAAAGAAGAGAATATGCAATGAATTCCAAAAATATCTATAAAGATCAGTATTAATTAGATGAGCGGAGCTTTTAGCTTTTTGCCTCTGAACAGTTTTGGCATCTCACTTTATTCTTTGAAATTCAGAATGATTGGCTTCTATGGGAACTCAGAATCCAAATAGTGTTATTGATTCTCCTAGTTAAGTATGATGATTCTTGAACACAACTACTTTATGAGTCTTGGCCGTGGCCCAAAGCACTCTGTCTTCCAGTATTACCACCGGATACATACATGCCATAGCACATAATTGGGTGAATCTTTTCAGATTGTGACTCAGCTTTGCTAGAGTCCCCAATTAGAGGTGTCCAGGGTTCTTAAGCACACTCTTTTTGCCTTGGATCACAACTTCATTAATTTTTTTCTTTTTCTTTTTTCCCTTTTTTTTCGTTTTTTCTCTTTTTTTTTTGTATTCACTGCTTTTTCTTGCTTCAAGAATCATTTTTATGATTTTTCAGATCCTCAGTAACATGTCTCCTTTTTCATCATTCTTTCAAGAGCCAACATTCATGAACAACAAATTCAAAAGATATATGCACTATTCAAGCATACATTCAGAAGTCAAAGTATTGCCACCACATCAAAATAATTAATCTGTTATAAAATTCAAAATTCATGAAATTCTTCTCTTTTTCAATTAAGAACATTTTTCATTCAAGAAAAGTGATGGATTCATAGGATATTCATAACTTGAAGGCATAGACACTAAGACACTAATGACCATAAGACACAAACATAGATAAACATAAGCACTAAAATAGGTAAACATAAGCATAATTTTCGAAAAACAGGAAATTAAGGAACAAGGAGATTAAAGAACGGGTCCACCTTAGTGATGGCGGCATGCTCTTCCTCTTGAAGATCTTATGGAGTGCTTGAGCTCTTCAATGTCTCTTCCTTGCCTTTGTTGCTCCTCTCTCATGATTCTTTGATCTTCTCTAATTTCATGGAGTAGGATGGAAGGTTCTTGGTGCTCCACCCTTAGTTGTCCCAAGTTGGAACTTAATTCACATAGGGAGGTGTTGATTTGCTCCCAATAGTTTTGTGGAGGAAAGTACATCCCTTGAGGCATCTTAGGGATTTCATGATGAATGGGATCTCTTGTTTGCTCCATCCTTTTCTTAGTGATGGGCTTGTCCTCATCAATGAGGATGTCTCCCTCTATGTCAATTCCAACTGAATAACAGAGGTGACAAATGATATGAGGGAAGGCTAACCTTGCCAAGGTAGAGGACTTGTCCGCCACCTTATAAAGTTCTTGGGCTATAACCTCATGAACTTCTACTTCCTCTCCAATCATGATGCTATGAATCATGATGGCCCGGTCTATAGTAACTTCGGACCGGTTGCTAGTGGGAATAATTGAGCATTGGATAAACTCCAACCATCCCCTAGCCACGGGCTTGAGGTCATGTCTTCTCAGTTGAACCGGCTTCCCTCTTGAATCTCTCTTCCATTGAGCACCCTCTTCACAAATGTCTATGAGGACTTGGTCCAACCTTTGATCAAAGTTGACCCTTCAAGTGTAAGGGTGTTCATCTCCTTGCATCATAGGCAAGTTGAATGCCAACCTTACATTTTTCGGACTAAAATCTAAGCATTTCCCCCGAACTATTGTAAGCCAATTCTTTGGGTTTGGGTTCATACTTTGATCATGGTTCTTGGTGATCCATGCATTGGCATAGAACTCTTGAACCATTAAGATTTCGTCTTGTTGAATGGGGTTGGTAAGAACTTCCCAACCTCTTCTTCGGATCTCATGTCAGATCTCCAGATATTCACTCTTTTTAAGTTTGAAAGGGACCTCGGGGATCACCTTCTTCATGGCCACAACTTCATATAAGTGGTCTTGATGCACCCTTGAGATGAATCTCTCCATCTCCCATGACTCGGAGGTGGAAGCTTTTGCCTTCTGGTGCACGAAATTGTGATCAATACTTTTTCACAACTCAAATAATCCCCGGTAATGAAACCAAAAACTTGGTGTTCACTGCCATGGCATAAACACAACTTCGCACAACTAACCGGCAAGTGTACTGGGTCGTCCAAGTAATAAACCTTACGCGAGTAAGGGTCGATCCCACAGAGATTGTTGGTATGAAGCAAGCTATGGTCACCTTGTAAATCTCAGTCAGGCAAACTCAAATGGGTATGGTAATAAACGCATAAAACATAAAGATAAAGATAGAGATACTTATGTAATTCATTGGTAGGAACTTCAGATAAGTGTATGAAGATGCCTTCCCTTTCGTCTCTCTGCTTTCCTACTGTCTTCATCCAATCCTTCTTACTCCTTTCCATGGCAAGCTTAAGCAAGGGTTTCACCGTTGTCAGTGGCTACCTCCCATCCTCTCAGTGGAAATGTTCAACGCACCCTGTCACGGCACGGCTATCCATCTGTCGGTTCTCAATCAGGCCAGAATAGAATCCAGTGATTCTTTTGCGTCTGTCA
>NC_029781.3:32390067-32390386 GCF_000817695.3 Arachis duranensis
GTCTAACCTTGTCTGTGGTATTCTGAGTAGGATTCAATGATTGAATGACTGTGACGTGCTTCAAACTCCTAGCAGGCGGGGCGTTAGTGATAGACGCAAAAGAATCGATGGATTCTATTCCGGCCTGACCGAGAACCGACAGATGATTACCCAAGCTGTGACAGAGCATAGGCGACGTTTTCACTGAGAGGATGGGAGGTAGCCATTGACAACGGTGAAACCTTACATAAGCTTGCCATGGAAAGGAGTAAGAAGGATTGGATGAAGACAGTAGGAAAGCAGAGAGACGGAAGGGAAGGCATCTTCATGCGCTTATCTG
>NC_029781.3:32390525-32391003 GCF_000817695.3 Arachis duranensis
TGACCATAGCTTGCTTCATACTAACAATCTCCGTGGGATCGACCCTTACTCGCATAAGGTTTATTACTTGGACGACCCAGTACACTTGATGGTTAGTTGTGCGAAGTTGTGTAATGCCATGGTATTAAGCTACCAAGTTTTTGGGGTTCATGACCGGGGATTATGAGAGTTGTGAAATGTATTGTTCACAATTTCGCGCACCAAGTTTTTGGCGCCGTTGCCGGGGATTGTTCAGTTTGAACAACTGACGGTTCATCTTGTTGCTTAGATTAGGTATTTTTTTTCTTCAGAGTTCTTAAGAATGAATTCTAGTGTTTCAAGGTGATGCTCTTATCATCACCAAAGCTGATTGATCTTCATCAATTTAGCTCTTGAATGCAATATTCTGCTGAAGCTTAGCTGACCATGTCTAATTCCTTTAGACTGAAGCTTTAGACTAACATTGCATGATTCCTGGAGTTCTCATTAAGAATTTTGT
>NC_029781.3:32391178-32393769 GCF_000817695.3 Arachis duranensis
CATTCATTCATGTGTCTTAAGGATCTTCAAATAATTCTTGATGATTTCTTACTCCAATCTTTGAATTCTCTTGACTTGAGTGTTTATGTGTCTCATATGCATTATCATTAGTGTTAGTAGTATACAAACTGCTAAGTTTGGTGTCTTGCATGCATTGTTATTTGATTTTAGTTGCATTTTGATTATAAAAAAATCCAAAAATATTTTTAATTTGTGTCTTCTCAAGTCAATGATACAGAGAATTGAAGATTCAGAACATACAGCAGAGGAATTATACAGAAAAAGCTGGGCGTTCAAAACGCCCAGTGAAGAAGGACAGACTGGCGTTTAAACGCCAACCAGGGTACCTGGTTGGGCGTTTAACGCCCAAAAAGGTATAGTTCTGGGCATTAAATGCCAGAATGTGCACCATTCTGGGCGTTTAACGCCAGGATGGCACAAGGGGGAAGATTCTATTTTTCAAATGCAATTTTTTTCAGGTTTCAAAGTTTTTCAAAATCAAATCTTTTTCAAATCATATCTTTTCAATCAAATCTCTTTCAAATTCAATTTCTTTCTATTTTCAAAAATACTTACTGTTCCGAGGGTTACCTGAAACGTGTAGCTCGGTCGTTTTGGAGAAGCCCGAGGTGGGGGAACTGATGACCCGAGCTTGATATGTAGAGTGGTTGGTGGTTGTACCTGCAATGACACTCCGATGCTTAAGTTAGCATGGGTCCAAGCAGATATGTGTAGAATGTGGAATGTGTGTCATACCTGGTTGCTCCAGTGTATTTATAGTAGTTGGCCGTGATCTCCCCTGGATAAGATATTCTTATCTTATCTTATCTTTTTGGGAGTTTTATCTCTATCTTTGTGGAACCGCCTTTTCTAGGCCTTTTCGGCCTTTAGGTTTTGGGCTGCGTTCCTTTTGATGGGCCTTCTTAGCGTTATTGTCCGAGGTCCGACCTCAGGCGTGGGCCTTGGGACGAGGTCGGACCTTTCATGGATTTTGCCGAGTTGGAGGAGCTCGGTCAGGGTATGAACAGTGCCCCTGCCCAAGTTCGTCCTTTTCGAGAGGTCGAGCTCGGGCATAGTAGTTTTTCAAAATTCAAAAAATGGCCGTTTCAGCATTTATTGCATTTTACCGTTTCTCCTCGAAATGGTCGTTCCTGCATTTATTGCATTTTACCGTTTCTCCTCGATTTCCGTTCGGGCTCTGTGAAGGCATTATTTATTTGCTCCCTTCCTTTTTCTTCGTTTATTCTGTTCCCTTCCTGTTTTTTCTGAGTTTTCGCCATCTTCTTTTTCGAGCACCGCTTCTTCTTTCTCTTTGTTTCTTCTTCCCAGAATCTTTCCGTGCGTTTTTCCGGGGTTTCCTCTGCGCTTTCGTTCCGTTCTCCTTGCTTCGGAGCTCGTCGTCCTCGTTTCTTTCTTCCAGGTTTGTTCCCCTCTCTTTTCTTGTGCACATATGCTTCTGTTTCTTTTGTGTGGCTCTTTGTTTGTTTCTTTTTCCCTATGCCTGGGTTGCCCCGAAAAGAGGCGCCGCCAGTTGTTTGTACATGGGGGGACTCTTTTTTGTTCTCTGGTATTTTGCTCCGGGTTGCTGTATTTTCTTCTAAAAGATCTTTGTTTCTTGCTTTGCTGAATGGGTTCTCGCTGTCTGCTTTTATGTGATTTTTTGCTTGCTGTTTGTATTCTTCTTTGTAGGCAAGAATTTTATGTCTCGAAAGGTTCTTCAAGCGATGTCGACCAAGATTCCAAGTGGTCTTGGTTGGGTAGATCCTGTTCCTCTAAGAGTCCCTTCTGTGGTAGATTCTGAGTATTTAGCTAGGTTTCGTAGGCAATGTAGCATATGTGAAGATAGAGAGTCTGAGAGGGATTATGAACTAGTAGCCCCGGATTCCGAGGAGAGAGTGAGCTTCCCGCCCCTAGATGGTTCCGAGAAGCTCTTCTTTTACGCTTATGATTGTTTTTTCTCTAAGCTGAGTGTCCGACTTCCTTTTACCGACCTGGAGTCCGAGGTGTTATGGTCTTGTAACCTTGCCCCTACGCAGCTCCATCCAAATTCTTGGGCATTTTTAAAGCTATTTCAACTTTTGTGTCAGTTTTTGGGCGTTGCTCCCTCTATTTCTCTTTTTTCCTACTTGTTTGTGTTGACGAAGCCGGGGTCAGGTGGAGGGAAGGTATCTTGGGTCTCTTTTAGGGCTAACCAGGGAAGGAAGTTTTGTACCCTTTATGATGAGTCCTTTCATGATTTTAAGAACTTTTATTTCAAGGTCCGGGCTACTGGAGACGTCCGACCTTTCTTTCTAGATGAGAGTGGGGAGCCTTCTTTTCCTCTTTGTTGGCAGGAGAATGTAGTGTCTGCTAAGTATACCTTTGAGAGTCTAGATGAGGTGGAGCAGGCTTTTGTGGGTGTGGTGAGCAGTCTATGGGGTCGGGCACCTCACTTGGACACGAAGAAAATGTTGGGGGATCCAAGCCTTCTCCGTTCCGAGTTAGGTAGTTCCAACCTTTCATTTGTGTTTTGCTTTATTTTTGGTGGAATTTCTGTTGTGGTAATCCCTTTTATTTCTTGCAGAGATGTCTTCTCAGGCGGATTCCATGAA
>NC_029781.3:32406862-32407456 GCF_000817695.3 Arachis duranensis
CCGGACTTTGATGGTGTGGGCTTGAAAGTAGGGACGGAGCCTCCGAGCTGTGAACACTAGGGCGTAGGCGAACTTTTCTATTTTCTGATAGTTTAACTCGGCCCCTTGTAGTGCCTTGCTTACAAAGTATATGGGTTGTTGTCCTTGGTCGTTTTCTCGTATTAACGCTGAAGCGACTGCTCGGTGTCCAACCGAGAGGTATAGTACGAGTTCTTCCCCTTTTAGAGGTCGGGTTAGGATTGGTGGCTGCCCGAGGAGTTCCTTGAACTCTTGAAAGGCTTTTTCGCACTCCGGGGTCCATGAGAAGGGTTTCCCTTTCTTTAGGAGTGAGTAGAGAGGTAGTGATTTTATCGCTGGTCCTGCCAAAAATCTTGATAGGGCGGCCAGCCTTCCATTCAGCTGTTGTACTTCTTTGACACACGTCGGGCTCTTCATATTGAGTATCGCCTGGCATTTGTCCGGGTTTGCTTCGATGCCCCTTTGAGTCAGCATGAAGCCTAGGAACTTTCCGGCTTCTGCGGCGAAGGTGCACTTTGTCGGGCTAAGTCTCATGTTGTGTTTTCTGAGGGTGCCGAAGACACTGGTGAGGTCGGT
>NC_029781.3:32413954-32417097 GCF_000817695.3 Arachis duranensis
TCATTTCTTCTTCTTCTACTCTCTTCTTTCTTCTTTTGCTCGAGGACGAGCAAACATTTTAAGTTTGGTGTGGTAAAAGCATTGCTTTTTGTTTTTCCATAACCATTTATGGCATCCAAGGCCGGAGAAACCTCTAGAAAGAGGAAAGGGAAGGCAAAAGCTTCCACCTCCGAGTCATGGGAGATGGAAAGATTCATCTCAAGGGTGCATCAAGACCACTTCTATGAAGTTGTGGCCTTGAAGAAGGTGATCCCCGAGGTCCCTTTTTCACTCAAAAAGGGTGAATATCCAGAGATCCGACATGAGATCCGAAGAAGAGGTTGGGAAGTTCTTACCAACCCCATTCAACAAGTCGGAATCTTGATGGTTCAAGAGTTCTATGCCAATGCATGGATCACCAAGAACCATGACCAAAGTGTGAACCCGAATCCCAAGAATTATCTTACTATGGTTCGGGGGAAATACTTGGATTTTAGTCCGGAAAGTGTAAGGTTGGCATTCAATTTGCCCATGATGCAAGGAGATGAACATCCTTTCCTCTTTCTAGAGGTTTTTCCGGCCTTAGGTGCCATAAATGGTTATGGAAAAACAAAAAGCAATGCTTTTACCACACCAAACTTAGAAAGTTTGCTCGTCCTTGAGTAAAAGAAGAAAGAAGAGAGTAGAAGAAGAAGAAATAGAGGAGATGGAGGTGGCTTTGTGGTTCGGCCAAGGGGGAGAAGTAGTGTGTAAGTTTTGTGAAAATGAGGTGGTGAAGATGGGTTTATATAGGAATGGAGAGGGGTGTATGGTTCGGCCATTATGGGTGGGTTTGGGAGGGAAAGTGGTTTGAATATGAATGGTGAGGTAGGTGGGGTTTTATGAAGGATGGATGAGTGGTGAAGAGAATAGTGGGATTTGATAGGTGAGGGGTTTTTGGGGAAGAGGTGTTGAGGTGATTGGTGAATGGGTGAAGAAGAGAGAGAATGGTGGGGTAGGTGGGGATCCTGTGGGGTCTACAGATCCTGAGGTGTCAAGGAAAATTCATCCCTGCACCAAGTGGCGAGCAAAAATGCTCTTTATGCCAATTCTGGCGTTAAACACTGGGCTGGTGCCCATTTCTGGCATTTAACACCAGCTTCTTGCCCATTCCTGGCGTTTAACGCCAGTCTGGTGCCCCTTTCTGGCGTTAAACGCCCAGAATGGTGCCAGACTGGGCGTTAAACGCCCATTTGCTGCCCTTACTGGCGTTTAAACGCCAGTAAGGTTTTCCTCCAGGGTGTGCTATTTTTCTTTCTGTTCTTCATTCTGTTTTTGCTTTTTCAATTGATTTTGTGACTTTCCATGATCATCAACCTACAGAAAACATAAAATAAAAAAGGGAAATAGATAAATATAACATTGGGTTGCCTCCCAACAAGCGCTTCTTTAATGTCAGTAGCTTGACAGTGGGCTCTCATGGAGCCTCACAGATGCTCAGAGTAATATTGGAACCTCCCAACACCAAACTTAGAGTTTGAATGTGGGGGTTCAACACCAAACATAGAAGTTGGTTGTGGCCTCCCAACCCCAAACTTAGAGTTTGATTGTGGGGGCTCTGTTTGACTCTGTTTTGAGAGAAGCTCTTCATGCTTCTTCTCCATGGTAACAGAGGGATATCCTTGAGCCTTAAATACAAGGGATTCTTCATTCACTTGAATGATCAATTGTCCTCTGTCAACATCAATCACAGCCTTTGCTATGGCTAGGAAGGGTCTGCCAAGGGTGATGGATTCATCCATGCACTTCCTAGTCTCTAGGACTATGAAATCAGCAGGGATGTAATGGTCTTCAATCTTTCCCAGAACATCCTCTACAAGTCCATAAGCTTGTTTTCTTGAATTGTCTGCCATCTCTAGTGAGATTCTTGCAGCTTGTACCTCAAAGATCCCTAGCTTCTCCATTACAGAGAGAGGCATGAGGTTTATGCTTGACCGTAAGTCATACAGAGCCTTCTTAAAGGTCATGGTGCCTATGGTACAAGGTATTGAGAACTTCCCAGGGTCCTGTCTCTTTTGAGGTAATTTCTGCCTAGACAAGTCATCCAGTTCTTTGGTGAGCAAAGGGGGTTCATCCTCCCAAGTCTCATTACCAAATAACTTGTTATTTAGCTTCATGATTGCTCCAAGGTACTTAGCAATTTGCTCTTCAATGACATTTTCATCCTCTTCAGAGGAGGAATACTCATCATAGCTCATGAATGGCAGAAGCAAATCCAATGGAATCTCTATGGTCTCATTATGAGCCTCAGATTCCCATGGTTCCTCATTAGGGAACACATTGGAGGTCAGTGGATGTCCATTGAGGTCTTCCTCAGTAGCGCTCACTGCCTCTTCCTCCTCTCCAAATTCGGCCATGTTGATGGCCTTGCACTCTCCTTTTGGATTCTCTTCTGTATTGCTTGGAAGAGTGCTAGGAGGGAGTTCAGTAACTTTCTTACTCAGCTGACCCACTTGTGCCTTCAAATTCCTAATGGAGGACCTTGTTTCAGTCATGAAACTTTGAGTGGTTTTGATTAAATCAGAGACCATGGTTGTTAAGTCAGAGTGACTCTGCTTAGAATTCTTTGTCTGTTGCTGAGAAGATGATGGAAAAAGCTTGCCATTGTTAAATCTGTTTCTTCCACCATTATTGTTGTTAAAACCTTGTTGAGGTCTCTGTTGATCCTTCCATGAAAGAGTTGGATGATTTCTCCATGAAGCATTATAGGTGTTTCCATAGGGTTCTCCTATGTAATTCACCTTTTCCATTGATGGGTTCTCAGGATCATAAGCTTCTTCTTCAGATGAAGCGTCCTTAGTACTGCCTGGTGCAGCTTGCATGCCAGACAGACTTTGAGAAATCATATTGACTTGCTGGGTCAATATTTTGTTCTGAGCCAATATGGCATTCAGAATATCAATCTCAAGAACTCCTTTCTTCTGATTCGTCCCATTGTTCACAGGATTCCTTTCAGAAGTGTACATGAATTGGTTATTTGCAACCATTTCAATGAGTTCTTGAGCTTCTGCAGGCGTCTTCTTCAGATGAAGAGATCCTCCGGTAAAGCTGTCCAATGACATCTTGGACAGTTCAGAGAGACCATCATAGAAGATACCTATGATGCTCCATTCAGAAAGCATGTC
>NC_029781.3:32417401-32419378 GCF_000817695.3 Arachis duranensis
AGCTTTTCCCAAGAGTTCAGGCTTTCTTTAGGTTGTGAGTCCAACCATGTCCTAGCTCTGTCTCTTACAGCAAAAGGGAATAGCATAAGTCTGTAGACCTCAGGGTCAACCCCATTGGTCTTGACAGTGTCACAGATTTGTAAGAACTCAACTATAAAATGATGAGGATCTTCCAATGGAAGTCCATGGAACTTGCAATTCTATTGCATTAGAGAAACTAATTGAAGCTTAAGATCAAAGTTGTTTGCTCCAATGGTAGGGATAGAGATGCTTCTCCCATAGAAGTCGGGAGTAGATGCAGTAAAGTCACCCAGCACCTTCCTTGCATTGTTGGCATTATTGTTGTTTTCGGCTGCCATTGGTTCTTCTTCTTTGAAGATTTCTGTTAGGTCCTCTACAGAGAGTTGTGCTTTAGCTTCTCTTAGCTTTTGCTTCAAGGTCCTTTCAGGTTCAGGGTAAGCCTCAACAAGAATGCTTTGGTCTTTGCTCCTGCTCATATGAAAGAGAAGAGAACAAGAAAATATGGAATCTTTTATGTCACAGTATAAATATTCCTTGAGGTGTCAGAGGAAAAGAAAAATAGAAGGAAGAGGTAGAAGAATTCGAACTTATCAAGAAAGATGGAGTTCGAATTGTGCATTAAGGAGGAGTGTTAGTCCATAAATAAAAGGATGTGAGAAGAGGGGAAGAAATTTTCGAAAATTAAATTAAAAAGATTTTAAAAACTTTTTGAGAAACACTAATTGATTTTCGAAAACTAAGAGTGGAAAAGAAATCAAGTGATTTTTGAAAAAGATTTTAAAATTAGAAATCAAAAAGATATGATTGAAAACTATTTTGAAAAAGATGTGATTAAAAAGATATGATTGAAAAGTTATGGTTTTAAAAAGATATGATTGAGAAGATATGATTAGAAAAACAATTTAAAAAGATTTGATTTTTAAAATCAATGACTTGACTAACAAGAAAAGATATGATTCAAACATTAAACCTTTCTCAACAGAAAAGGCAACATACTTGAAATGTTGAATCTAATCATTAATTGTTAGCAAGTATTTTTGAAAATGGAAAGAAATTGATTTTGAAATATATGATTGAAAAGATATGATTTGAAAAGGATTTGATTTTGAAAAATTTTGAAAACATAAAAAAAATTTGAAATAAAAACAAAATCTTCCCTCTTGTGCCATCCTGGCGTTAAACGCCCAGAATGGTATACATTCTGGCGTTTAACGCCCAAAACACTACCCTTTTGGGTGTTAAACGCCCAACCAGGCACCCTGGCTGGCGTTTAAACGCCAGTTTGCCTTCTTCACTGGGCATTTTGAACGCCCAGCTTTTTCTGTGTAATTCCTCTGCTGTATGTTCTGAATCTTCAATTCTCTGTATTATTGACTTGAAAAGACACAAATTAAAAATTTTTGGATTTTTAATAATGAGACTAAGATCAAATAAACAATGCATGCAAGACACCAAACTTTGAAGTTTGTATACTATTGACACTTAACAAAATGAGAATGCATATGAGAAACAACAAAGCACTCAAGACAAGAGAATGTAAAGATCAGAGCAAGGAAATCATCAAGAATATCTTGAAGATCAATTAAGACACATGAATGAATTCAAAAAATGCAAGAAGAACAAAAACATGCAATTGACACCAAACTTAAAATGAGACACTAGACTCAATAAGACACATAAATTTTTTTTTTGGTTTTTATGATTTTGTAATTTTTTGGATTTTTTTTCGAAAATTAAGTGGAAAAGAAAATAAAGATATCAAAATTCTTAATGACAATTCCAAGAATCATGCAATGTTAGTCTAAAGCTTTAGTCCAAAGAAATTAGACATGGCTAGCCAAGCTTCAACAGGACATTACATTCAATAGCTAAATTGATGAAAATCAATCAGCTTTGGTGATGATGAAAACATCACCTTGAAACTCTAGAATTCATTCTTAAAAATTCTGAAGAGAA
>NC_029781.3:32419432-32421649 GCF_000817695.3 Arachis duranensis
TGAACCGTCAGTTGTCCAAACTCAAACAATCCCCGGCAACGGCGCCAAAAACTTGGTGCACGAAATTGTGATCATTAATGGTGCCATCAACATGGTACGCTCAATTGCAATCTCAACTCTTTATCACAACTTCGCACAACTAACCAGCAAGTACACTGGGTCGTCCAAGTAATAAACCTTACGCGAGTAAGGGTTGATCCCACGGAGATTGTTGGTATGAAGCAAGCTATGGTCATATTGTAAATCTCAGTCAGGCAGATTCAAATGGTTATGGAAGATTTATGAATAAAGCATAAAATAAAGATAGAGATACTTATGTAATTTATTGGTGAGAATTTCAGATAAGCTTATGTAATTCATTGGTGAGAATTTCAGATAAGCGTATGGAGATGCTTTGTCCCTTCCGTCTCTCTGCTTTCCTACTGTCTTCATCCAATCCTTCTTACTCCTTTCCATGGCAAGCTGTATGTTGGGCATCACCGTTATCAGTGGCTACAGTCCCGTCCTCTCAGTGAAAATGTTCAACGCGCTCTGTCACAGCACGGCTAATCATTTGTCGGTTCTCAATCAGGTTGGAATAGAATCCATTGATTCTTTTGCGCTTGTCATCACGCCCAGCCTTCAGGAGTTTGAAGCTCGTCACAGTCATTCAATCACAGAATCCTACTTGGAATACCATAGACAAGGTTTAGACTTTCTGGATCCTCCATAGACAAGGTTTAGACCTTCCGGATTCTCTTGAATGCCGCCATCAATTCTAGCTTATACCACGAAGATTCCGATTAAGGGATCCAAGAGATATCCACTCAATCTAAGGTAGAACGGAGGTGGTTGTCAGGCATACGATCATAGGTGAGAATGATGATGAGTGTCACGGATCATCACATTCATCAAGTTGAGGAACAAGTGATATCTTAGAACAAGAATATGTGATGAGCGGATAATTTGTATACTTTTTGGCATTGTTTTTAGTATGTTTTTAGTATGATCTAGTTAGTTTTTAGTATATTTTTATTAGTTTTTAGTTAAAATTCACTTTTCTGGACTTTACTATAAGTTTGTGTGTTTTTCTGTGATTTCAGGTATTTTATGGCTGAAATTGAGGGACCTGAGCAAAAATCTGATTCAGAGACTAAAAAGGACTGCAGATGCTGTTGGATTCTGACCTCCCTGCACTCGAAGTGGATTTTCTGGAGCTACAGAAGCCCAATTGGCGCGCTCTCAACGGCGTTGGAAAGTAGACATCCTGGGCTTTCCAGCAATATTATGATAGTCCATACTTTTCCCAAGATTTGATGGCCCAAACCGGCGTTCAAAGTCACCCTCAGGAATTCCATCGTTAAACGCCGGAACTGGCACCCAAATGGGAGTTAAACGCCCAAACTGGCACTAAAGCTGGCGTTTAACTCCAGGAAGAGTCTCTACATGAAAATGCTTCATTGCTCAGCCCAAGCACACACCAAGTGGGCCCGGAAGTGGATTTTTATGTCTTTTACTCATCTCTGTACACCCTAGATTACTAGTTCTCTATAAGTAGGACCTTTTACTATTGTAAGAGAGATCTTTTGATCACTTTAGATCTTAAGAGGACTTTGGTAGCTATCTTCATTTTTATGCTATCTTAGATCATTGGGAGGCTGGCCATTCGGCCATGCCTAGACCTTGTTCTTATGTATTTTCAACGGTGGAGTTTCTACACACCATAGATTAAGGTGTGGAGCTCTGCTGTACCTCGAGTATTAATGCAATTACTATTGTTCTTCTATTCAATTCCGCTTGTTCTTGTTCTAAGATATCACTTGTTCTTCAACTTGATGAATGTGTTGATCCGTGACACTCATCATCATTCTCACTTATGAACAAAGTGACTGACAACCACTCTGTTCTACAAAGCAACAAGGCTCTAGTGAATATCTCTTGGATTCCTGATTGCACGATGCATGGTTGATCGCCTGACAACCCAGCGCTCGCCTGGCAACCGAGCCAGCCATTCCGTGAGATCAGAGTCTTCGTGGTATAGGCAAGAACTGATGGCGGCATTCAAGAGAATCCGGAAGGTCTAAACCTTGTCTGTGGTATTCTGAGTAGGATTCAATAATTGAATGACTGTGACGAGCTTCAAACTCCTGAGGGCGGGGCGTTAGTGACAGACGCAAAAGAATCACTGGATTCTATTCCAACATGATCGAGAACCGACAGCTGGATAGCCGTGCCGTG
>NC_029781.3:32424105-32424763 GCF_000817695.3 Arachis duranensis
CTGGAGGATCTCTTCATCTGAAGAAGATGCCTACTGAGGCTCAAGAACTGATTTAAATGGTTGCAAATAACCAATTCATGTACACTACTTAAAGAAATCCTGTGAACAATGGGACTAGTCAGAAGAAAGGAGTTCTTGAGATTGACACTCTGAATGCCATTTTGGCTCAGAACAAAATATTGACTCAACAAGTCAATATGATTTCTCAAAGTCTGTCTGGAATGCAGGATGCACCAAGCAGTACTAAGGAAGCTTCATCTGAGGAAGAAGCTTATGATCTTGAGAACCCTTCAATAGAAGAGGTGAATTACATGGGAGAACCCTATGGAAACACCTATAATCCTTCATGGAGGAATCATCCAAATCTTTCATGGAAGGATCAACAGAGACCTCAACAAGGTTTCAATAACAATAATGGTGGAAGAAACAGGTTTAGCAATAGCAAGCCTTTTCCATCATCTTCTCAGCAACAGATAGAGAGTTATAAGCAGAATAACTCTGACTTAGCAACCATGGTCTCTGATCTAATCAAAACAACTCAAAGTTTCATGACTGAAGCAAGGTCCTCCATTAGAAACTTGGAAGGACAAGTGGGTCAGCTGAGCAAGAAAATTACTGAACTCCCTCCTAGTACTCTCCCAAGCAATACAGAAGAAAA
>NC_029781.3:32426038-32426916 GCF_000817695.3 Arachis duranensis
TGACATTAAAGAAGCGCTTGTTGGGAGGCAACCCAATGTTTTATAATTAACTATTTTCTTTTGTTATTTTATGTTTTTTTTGTTGGTTGATGATCATGAGAAGTCACAAAATCAATGAAAAGAGCAAAAACAGAATGAAAAACAGGAAGAAAAATAGCACACCCTGGAGGACGCACCTACTGGCGTTTAAACGCCAGTGAGGTTAGCTGTTGGGCGTTTAACGCCCAGTCTGGCACCATTCTGGGCGTTTAACGCCAGAAAGGGGCACCAGACTGGCGTTAAACGCCAGAAATGGGCCCCAGCCCGGCGTTTAACGCCAGAATTGGCTAAAAACGCATTTTTGCTTGCCATTTGGTGCAGGGATGACTTTTCCTTGACACCTAAGGATCTGTGGACCCCACAGGATCCCCACCAAACCCACCACCCTCTCTCTTCTTCTTCCCCATTCACCAATCACCTCAACACCTCTTCCCCAAAAACCCCTCACCTATCAAATCCCATCTTTTTCTTCACCACTCACATCCATCCTTAATAAAACCCCATCTACCCCACCATTCAAATTCAAACCACTTTCCCACCCAAACCCACCCTCAAATGGCCGAACATCCCTCTCATACTCTCCTATATAAACCCTCCTTCATTCCTTCATTTTCACACACCTTAAACACCTTCTCTCTCCCCTTTTGCCGAATACAAAGCCATTCCCTTTCTCCTCCTTTCGTCTTCTTCTACTCTCTTCTTTCTTCTTTTGCTCGAGGACGAGCAAACATTTTAAGTTTGGTGTGGTAAAAGCATTGCTTTTTGTTTTTCCATAACCATTTATGGCATCCAAGGCCGGAGAAACCTCTAGAAAGAGGAAAGGGAAGGCAAAAGCTTCC
>NC_029781.3:32429289-32441882 GCF_000817695.3 Arachis duranensis
GTTCTACCTTCGATTGGGTGAATATCTCTTGGATTCCTGATTGCACGATGCATGGTTGATCGCCTGACAACCGAGTGCTCGCCTGACAAACGAGCCAACCATTCCGTGAGATCAGAGTCTTCGTGGTATAGGCGAGAACTGATGGCGGCATTCAAGAGAATCCGGAAGGTCTAACCTTGTCTGTGGTATTCTGAGTAGGATTCAATGATTGAATGACTGTGACGTGCTTCAAACTCCTAGCAGGCGGGGCGTTAGTGACAGACGCAAAAGAATCGATGGATTCTATTCCGGCCTGACCGAGAACCGACAGCTGAATTCCGCGTGCTGTGACAGAGCATATGCAATCGTTTTCACTGAGAGGATGGGAGGTAGCCATTGACAACGGTGAAACCCTACACAAGCTTGCCATGGAAAGGAGTAAGAAGGATTGGATGAAGACAGTAGGAAAGCAGAGAGACGGAAGGGAAGGCATCTTCATGCGCTTATCTGAAGTTCCTACCAATGAATTACATAAGTATCTCTATCTCTATCTTTGTGTTATTTTCGTTCATCACCATATCCATTTGAGTTTGCCTGACTAAGATTTACAAGATGACCATAGCTTGCTTCAATACTAACAATCTCCGTGGGATCGACCCTTACTCGCGTAAGGTTTATTACTTGGACGACCCAGTGCACTTGCTGGTTAGTTGTGCGAAGTTGTGTAATGCCATGGTATTGAGCTACCAAGTTTTTGGGGTTCATGACCGGGGATTATGAGAGTTGTGAAAAGTATTGTTCACAATTTCGCGCACCAATAAGCTTAATTGAATAGAAGAACAATAGTAATTGCATTAATACTCGAGGTACAGTAGAGCTCCACACCTTAATCTATGGTGTGTAGAAACTCCACCGTTGAAAATACATAAGAACAAAGTCTAGGCATGGCCGTGAGGCCAGCCCCCATGATCTAAGAACTAGACGTCCAAAGATGTAAAATACAATAGCAAAAGGTCCTATTTGTGGAGAACTAGTAGCTTAGGGTTTACAAAGATGAGTAAATGACATAAAAATCCACTTCCGGGCCCACATGGTGTTTGCTTGGGCTGAGCATTGAAGCTTCTATGTGTAGAGACTTTTCTTGGAGTTAAACGCCAGCTTTTGTGCCAGTTTGGGCGTTTAACTTCCATTCTTGTGCCAGTTCCGGCGTTTAACGCCGGGCAGTTTTGAGCTGATTTGGAATGCCGGTTTGGGCCATCAAATCTCGAGCAAAGTTTGGACTATTATACATTGCTGGAAAGCCCAGGATGTCTGCTTTCCAACACAGTTGAGAGCGCGCCAATTGGGCTTCTGTAGCTCCAGAAAATCCACTTCGAGTGCAGGGAGGTCAGAATCCAACAGCATCTGCAGTCCTTTTCAGCCTCTGAATCAGATTTTTGCTCAGGTCCCTCAATTTCAGCCAGAAAATACTTGAAATCACAGAAAAACACACAAACTTATAGTAAAGTCCAGAAAAGTGAATTTTAACTAAAAATTGATAAAAATATAATAAAAACTAACTAAAACATACTAAAAACATACTAAAAACATACTAAAAACAATGCCAAAAAGCGTATAAATTATCCGTTCATCAGCAGCTCAGAAATCGCCCCCAGCAATTTGCCCTTAAGTGAGTCACGTGCGAGTATCGGTGCGTACGCGCGCTTTGTGCTGGCGCGCCGATCGGCAAATCCTTCATCTGCGCGGGCGCATCATGTTCGCGTGCACATTGCTACATGAACCTCTTCTGCGCGTGCGCGCCCCTTTGATGCAATTCCAATCTTTGTTTCTTCATGCATTCTCCTCCTTGTATGCTTTTCTCCTCATTTCTTCCATCCAATACTTGCCTTATGATCCTAAAATCACTCAACAAACACATCACAGAATTGAATGGAATTAAAGTGAATTAAAATCACCAGTTTAAGGCCTAAAAAGCATGTTTTTACATTTAAGCACAATTCAAAGGAGAATTACAAAACCATGCTATTTCATTGAATAAATGTGGGAAAAGGCGATAAAATCCCCCAAAATAAGCACAAGATAAATCACAAAATTGGGGTTTATCAAGCTCCCTAATCCAATGAAAGGGGTTTAGTTGTTCATAGCTCTGGGAACAGAAAATGATAGAGAAGAGTCCATTCCCCAGTAACTAGAAGTTGCAGAAAAGTAAATATACATAGTGTAGTTCTCCAAAATGCCAAGCTCCTTTCTAGTTCAAAACTACTCCTATATACTACTCTTCTTGATCTTCTAGTTAGTTCTTCAAGTCTTGGATATGGGCCTTTGATCTTGAGTTTAAGCAGAGTGTGAGTTAGGCATGGACGTTAGTTAGGACGTTAGTGGTGTTAACGTTAAGTGAAAATGTGGGTTCGAGAACGTTAGTGACGATCACCTTTTTCACTAACGTTCCAAACCAAAATGATCCACGTTAACTTCAACGTTAGTGGCACTAACGTGACCACTAACGTTTCCTCTTGGTCCTTCACAAACGTTATTGGCATTCACCTTTTCCATTAACGTTGTTATTTGCCTCTTTTCCCCACGTTAGAGTTCACGTTAGTATAACTAACGTGACCCTTAACGTGGGCATGCCTAAGCTTTGAGAGCGTTAGTGACACTTACCTTTGTTACTAACGCTCCAAACGCCCCTCCTTCCCACATTAAAGTTCACGTTAATTAGATTAACAAGACCACTAACGTGGTGGTGATTTCCATCTCCAACATTAGTGACAAAGGTGGGTGTCACTAACATTGGCCTATCATGCTTAGCTCCACGTTACTCTTCACGTTAGTGGTCTTAACGTGACCACTAAGGTGGGCAATGTTGGCTTAGTCCAATGTTAGTGACAAAGATGAGTGTCACTAACGTTGGCAATTTCCTCTTCCTCCCACGTTAGAGTTCACGTTAATTGCTTTAACGTGACACTTAATGGGGCTAAGTGTGCCATTTTGGAACATTAGTGGTATTCACTTTTACCACTAACATTGGAGCTCCCTTTTTCCTCCACATTAGCTACCACGTTAATGTAATTAACATGGCAACTAACGTGGGCTATGATGGCTTCTAAGGCGTTATTGGCGATCACTTTTCTCATTAACGCTACAAGCTTATTCCCATTCCACGTTAGTGGTCACGTTAATTAGACTAACGTGGCTACTAACGTGGCTCTTCCTTGCTTCCTTTGTCCTAAAATCAAGCAAATAAAGTGCATCAAAGCTCTATTCCAAGTCATGAGATCATGCATTATCCAATTTGTCATTCGATTCTTGCATAATTCTCATGAAATCATGTAAAGTTCACAATGTTTGCTTAAATCAAGATGTAAGTGTATTTTCATCCAAAACTTGCTTATTTACTAAGAAAATGCATGAAACTACCCTAAAATAGAAAAGAAAAGGTCAGTGAAACTGGCCAAGATGCCCTGGCATTAACGCTCACCATAGCCATTATCTTGGTATGACTCTTAGAAGGGTTCTTGCTCTTAGTATATTGGTGGAGGTTGTTGCCAAGAGGGTTGATCAAATCTTTGTGGCTCCTCCCATCTTTGGTTGTCCCATCCTTGATGTATGTTCTCATTGTAATCTCCTCTTCCTGCAACATAATTGTAACCAGACTCATAGCCAAAGTTGTGAGAGTTTATAGTAGTGAGAGAAAATGAAAACAAAAATTAATAAAAAGAAATTAACGAAAATAAAGTCCTAAAACTTAGAAACACTGACAACAATATAAGATAAAGATTTGAAAAAGGTTTAAATTTTGAAAAGGTTTGATTTTTAAATTTAAAATTTAAAATTTTGAAAATTGAAATTTGAATTTTGGAATTTTAAATATTGAAATTTGAAATTTTGATTATGAAATAAGATAAGATAAGATTTTGAAAAAGATTTGATTTTTGAAAAAGATTTGAATTTTGAAACTTAAAACTAAGATAAGATAAGATAAAAATTTTAAAATAAAAATCTGAATTTTTTTGTAATTTTCGAAAAAATCAATTAAAATAAAGAGAAAAAGATATTTTTGAAATTAATGAGGAAAGAGAAAAACAATAAAATGAGGCACACGTTTGCAATTCTCCGGCAACGGCGCTATTTTGACGATCGGATTAATTGATGGTAAAGAAATTCACAAATATAATCGCGTTGTAAGTATAGTTTCTAAACCAACAGAAAATCCTTTCGCACAAAAGTTTTGGTTGTCACTTAAGCAAACCCAATAAAATTTATAACCAAAGTATTCAAACCTCGGGTCGTCTTCTCAAGGAATTGCATGGAGGTGTATTTTATTATTGGTTATGGAAAATAGTATTTTTGAGTTTTTGAAAGGTTTGAACAAGAGAAATAAATTGCAAGAAATTAAATTAATAACTAATAAAGCTCTTGGCAAGGTATGAGATTAAAAGTCCTATCCTAGTTATCCTTATCAATTGTGATGGGAATTGGCTTTTGCTCCCACTTGGTCAACCTCTAACTATGAAGGTATGTTAAGTGGATAAATCAATTTGATTCCTCAAGTCTTAGTTAATTCCTAAGAAAAGACTAGAGTTAGGGGAATTCAAATCAATCAGTAAAGAATTCCAATTTTCAATCATCAGCTGAGTTTGATAACTCAAGAGTCTCTAATTACTCAACCCAAGCTAAGAGTGTAAAAAGCTAAATTAAAAATCATATATCTGAAATACCTCAAATTGCATTAAATACAAGAAATCAAATCTAACATGGAAAAGTTCATAAATTAAATTGGGAAAATAAATAAAGGAACATTAAACCTGGAAATTGAGAAGAAGAAATCCTAAATCCTTTAAGAGGAATCCTAATCCTAAATCCTAAGAGAGAGGAGAGAGCCTCTCTCTCTCTCTAAAACTACATCTAAAAGCTAAAATTGTGAAATATGAATGTTGTGTTATGTTGTATCAATTGAATGGATGGATTCTCCCATTTTATAGCCTATAATCTGTGTTTTCTGGGCCGAAAATTGGGTCAAAAATAGCCCAGAAATTGCCCCCAATAATTTCTGGTACGTACAGGTTGCTACAAAGTCACGCGGAAGCGTCGTCCACGCGTTAGCGTGGATTGGGTTTTTGCCAGCTCACGCGACCGTCTAGTCCATGCGTTTGCATCGCCTGGCTTCGGGGCAGCTATAGCAAATTATATATTATTGCGAAGCTCATAACGTTAGCTTTCCAACGCAACTAAAATCACATAATTTGAACCTTTGTAGCTCAAGTTATGGTCAATTTAGTATCAAGAGGTCGGATGAGTAGAACGTCCACCCCACATCGAAGAGGTCGGACGAGTTGAACATCCACCTCACACCCCTGAGAGACATGTTCATATGATAAATGGAGGATTCGCAGGAGAAGGGATCTCTAAATCATCTCGCAAAAGACACCTCAAAGAGATATATTAAGGAAGGGAGAGAGGTTTGAATAGGACGACAGCGTGCAAACAGGCCTTCTAAAATGGATTGCTAGAAATAACTTAGAATAGACCGACATAAAAGAAGCCGGACCAGATCAAAGCGACGAAAAGTTATAAAAAGTAATCCCTAAAAGAGGCCTGGCCAGCCCTAAAAAAGGAGTACTAGAAATAACTTAGAAGGGACCGACATGATGAAGTCGGCCCGACAAAGCTACAAAAAGTTATAAAAGTAATCCATAAAAAAAGACCTGACAAGGTCCAAATAAAATGGATTACTAAAAATAACTTAGAAAGGACCGACATGATGATGTCAGCCAAAAAAGCTACAAAAAGTTATAAAAAGTAATCCATAAAAAGAGACCTGACAAGGTCCAAATAAAATAGATTACTAGAAATAACTTAGAAAGGACCAAGACGAAGAAGTCGACCCAAGCCGATTAAAGCGATAGAGTTATAAAAAATTAAATCCATAAAAAAGAGATCCAACGAGGTCCAAATAAAAATGGATTACTAGAAATAACTCGAGGAGATCCGACAAGAAAAATCGATCAACAGAAGGCGTGCGCTAAAATGGGACACAACTTTGCCCAAAAAGCCACGACTCCACGACAAGGCTATCAAAATTGTTCAGACTGACTGAAAAGTGTTCTACGAGAACACTAAAAACTCATCGGACAAGTTATCCCCAAGGACCACCTCGACCAAACAGAAAGTGGACGAAACCAGAAGTGATCAAAAGAGGTCAGACAACAAAGTACCAACACTCTACAAAGATCCACAAAAGGGACAAAGACATCTCACAAACGGCCAGAGAAAGGCCAAGAATGCTTTGCTGAAAGGTATGAAGTCTCGAAAAAAACACTACTTAAAAGGCAATAGCACAAATCAAAACGGTGCTAAAAAGTCATCCAAACAAACTATAAAAGGGTTCTCCATCGGAACACTACCTAAAAAGTTGTTGGATTATGACTAAAAAGCCCGAACAGTGAAGACAAACAAATCAGAAGAATACTGAAAAGCTCCCTCAACAAACTAAAAGGGGCAATACTAGACTTGCACAAGGAGAAACTACTCAAAGTCAGGATGCTTGAGCACGACTTCCCCAAAGAGATTAAAGATTTGAAAGCACGATCTCACGGAAAGGTCCGAACTCAAGTAGGGGCACTGTTCATGCATCGGTTCGTGCTATAAAGGACCGGGTTGGCGGATCTCTTAGAAGGTTGACCCATGACCGACCTCTTAGAAGGTTGACCCATGACCGACCTCTTAGAAGGTTGGCCCATTGCCGACTTCTTCTCAAAGAGGTCGGCCAAATCGCTAGAGGAGCCCAAAGCAAGCCCAAAACGAAGGAACACAGCCAAAATCTAAAGACAGCCAAAGCCTAGAAATATAAAGGCAGTTCCCCTTAAAGATAAGATGACTTCACTAAAAGATAAGATAAGATAACTATCTTATCTCTAGAAAGGTCACTCCACACTATTATAAATACACTGGAGCACCCAGGTATAACTCATACTCTGATTCTACTAAAAACCTGCTTAATACCCTTGCTAACTTAAGCATCGGAGTCCCTTATAGGTACCACCACCCTCCGGTGACGAAGGATCAGCACCACCACCGTTTCCAACAAGTCGGACATGGTGGCTCCGGCCACCATCATCAAGTCAGACTCAACAGCTTCGATCAGTACCGAAGATCTCGTCCGAGATCGACCTACAGTTTCTGGTAACCCTCGGAACACAAATAACTAACTTTACTCAATAAAACTATTTTGTTAAAACTTTGGAAATACTTTTTATTTTTACTTTATTAACTTATTAACTTCTTTAAATTTCTAAACTTAAACTAATCTCAATCACAACCTCAGTTCCCAATTACAGAGAAACAAACAGATCAACAAACAAACAAATTACAACAAAACAAACAAGTCAAGCAGCACAAACACAGAGAAAATATAACAAGCAAAACAAGACCAAATGCAAATGCACAATCAATATGATGCATGTCTATCCACAACCTGACGCTACTCGGGGCGAACCCTGAATATGGTTTCTTTACTGTGTTAGTTAAACACCTTGGCATCACGGTTACCCGTGTCAGTTAGGCCCCATCATAATAACATTTTAATGTGTATCACAGTAAGAAACAGTACTATTAGTTAGGCGAACATTCCTGCATTAGCAACCTCAAGCTATTAGTTAGACGGGCCTTTTCGCATTAGCAATTTGGCAAAAGGCCCATTCACATTCCATTTGCATGATTCTTTATCCATTTTAATTATTTCTTTCATTCATGACTTTTCATTTTCTTTCTTTTTATTATTTCTCCACCTCACCAATTACATACTCATAGCTCCGCATTACCGCTTAACTATACATACCTCCGCATCATCTTATTATTATTCATACCTCCGCATCACCATACAGTCATTCACCTATAATAACCTTAAAACGTTTAATAAAAATTCATCTTCTTAATAAATCGAATTCAAATCATTAGTTAAAAGGAGTAAAGTATTGTTTTTATCCCCAACGTTTAGGGTAAGTCCTAAAGTTGTCCCTAACGTTTCAATCGTCCTATTTAAGTCCCTAATGTTTCAAAATTGGCTCAATGTTGTCCTGTCGTTAGGAATTCGTTAACAGAATTGACGGCGGGACAAAATTGAGATAATTTTGAAACGTTAGTGACTTAAATAGAACGAAAACATTGGGGACAAAAATGATACATAGAAATAAATTTTAATTTTATCCATTAATAATATCAATATTTTGTTGTACATAATATTCAATTATTTTTAATTACATCTAAGTAAATTACACTTAATCACGTTACTTTCATTCTAAATATTCTTTTTATATTTTTATATTAACTTATAACTTTAAGTGTAAAATTATAAAAAAAAATAAATTTATTTAGAATGGAAGTAATGTGATTAAGTGTAATTTACTTATGTGTGATTAAAAAATAATTGAATACTATGTAGAGTAAAAAATTGATATTATTGAAGGATAAAACTGAAATTTATTTCTATGTATCGTTTTTGTCCCCAACGTTTTCATCCTATTTAAGTCCCTAACGTTTTAAAATAATCATAATTTTGTCCCGCCGTCAATTCTGTTAATGGATTCCTAACGGCAGGACAACATTGAGTCAATTTTAAAATTTTAGGGACTTAAATAGGACGATTAAAATGTTAGGGATAACTTTGGGACTTACCCCAAACGTTGGGGACAAAAACGATACTTTACTATAAAACAAGAATCTTTTCTCAATGGTGTAAACTTAGAACATAATACTTTTCTTGAAAAACTGAAAGCAAAATAGAATAAGTCTTTAAATAAGGTTTTCCTTTGAATAACACTTTAAGTAAAGCCTCGAAGTGTTATAAAAATTTTTGCAGCATTTTCTCTAAAATTCGGGCTTTGCCACCCTTCAAGGGTTTCAACCAAACCATTTTCAATTCTCAGAAAATCACTTCAAACAAATCAATAAATCAAGTCCAATATCCAAAACATTTATAAATCTAAAATCTAACCAGTTCCAATGTCAAAATCTTTTCCAATTCTTAATTCATTACCAATAAAATAAATTTTCAATTCAAAACCCTCTTCTTAATATGAGTAAATATGTAAACCAAATGTTTTCCAATATAAAATCATGTCTCAAAATAAGCCTGTAAATCTGATTTTTAATATAAAGTTCCTTCTTAATGTAAATACATAATTAAATCAGATTTTCAAACAAAAACACCTTTTCGTATGCTTTTTACATAAATTTGGACAACATCTCCCTTTAACATTGGACTTTACCACCTATGCGGGCTCCCTCAGATTCCTCACTTTCCAAACCAAACTCAAATCCAACTCCATTCAACAATTATCAATACAACAATTTTTTCAATAACTAACTCATCATCTTTCAATTAACAAGTAATACTAATTTAATCACCTTTCACAGCCACAACTCAACCAATTCATCAATTAATCACGCATGACATTTATAAATTATTTGTAATTACTCACTAGACTTCAATGGCATTCATAAATTTAAACGAATAATTTTAAAATAAATCGCCTACCTCAGCTAGTCAAAATCCGCAAAATTAAGCGTGACTCTAACTTCGTTTCAACTCGCAGTAGCAGCAGCAGCAACAGCTTTAAACCGAATCAGCAACAGCAATGCCATCGAACAATTTGCAGTGGTATTGACATAACCCTAACATATTAACATCTCAACATTCTCGATCAACCATGGAAGCAGAACGATAACAATGAGGGTTTTGGAACAAGGACAACTTACTAAAACTTGAAAAGAACAGAGGAATGGTGAAGCAGCATTAACAACTTTGTTTAAGCATAAGCAACCCCACGGCCACCATCACGGCAGCACTGACTTCGGCACATAAAAGGGGAACCAAAAACAGAGACAAGGCTGAGCAACTAACGGAGACTGTGGCTTCGCAACAGTAGCGGTGGCGACTCCTGCCAATGACAGCGACGAGCTCCCGTGATGATGGCAGCGACTCGGTGCGGTGGTAGTGACTGAATTGGCTCCCCTCTCTCTCTCATCTTCGCGCACGGTCTTTCTCTCTCTCTTCAAAGTTCGATAGCAGCTGGTCATTGGCAGAGCGCGATGGCTCCTCTTCACCGATAGTGGCGATGGCTGGCGCGAGGAGGCGGCGGTCCCAAGCTCACGATTCTTATCCTCCATGTCGCTCTCTCTCTCACTCATGAACTCTTTCTCCTCACGGCTCTGCTCGTCAATTGCGACGTGGCGGGGTGGTGGTGTGACAGACGGTGGCAACGGCGCAACAGGGCCCAACGAACAGAGACGGCAACGGTGCCAAGTCCCCTCTGGCAACACTCTTCCCTCTCTTCTCTCAGATCCAACTTTCTCTTCCCTTTCTTCCAGTTCTCTAATCCTCCTCTTATCTGATTTCTTTTGTTCCTTTATTTCTGCTGGGGAAAGGGCAGTGTTGAGTGTGGTGAGGAAGTGAACGTGTAACATTGAGGGATGCACATGTGGAGAGGAGGAGGGTTACCTGTGTGTGTGTGGGTTGGGTAGAAGGGATTAGGGTTTGGAATTGGGAATTTAGGGTTTTGTGTTTGAAATTAGGGATTTTGGGTTTTTTAGTAATTTTAATAAAATTAAAGGTAATAGAGTAATATTTGAAATCAAATTTAATCAAATAATAATATTTATGAAAATACTATTTAATTATCACTTACAATTTATTTTTCAAATAAAGACTCTAATTCATTAATTAGAGATAATTAAATTAATTTTTTAAATTATAAAATAATGTTCAAAATCTAATTATTCAAATTAGCACATATAAAATCCTCATTGTTTTTAAATCACTAAAGCTTTAAATCAATATTAAGAAAGTACTCAATCAATACAAAAATTTCTGAAAATATGCTCTCAAATAAATAAAATAAATCATAAATAATTTATTATTAATTTTTCAAAATCTGGGGTCTTAAATCTTACCCCACTTATAAAATTTTTCGTCCTTGAAAATTGATACAAAACAAAAGAGGCTTATATTAACTATAATTTTAAAGATAATTAAGGAAGAGGAAAAAAAGGATATCAACATATATACATATATACAGTTCCAATTACTTGTATTTTCAGATGGTATAAAGGTATAAGGGTAGAAGTGCGCAATGCAGAAGTTACGAGGCAAGCTTGTCACAATATGTCATGGCTCATGCATGTGATGATAAGGCAAGGCAGCGAAAGGTTATAAAACAGGTTGGGGTTAAAACGATGTGATTAACGTTCGCATACTAATCTCGTATCAGCTTAGAGTTGCAACTTTCCAACTTCAACTTCTAACGTTTACCAAACCCCACGATATACGTTACCTATTAGTTCTATTTCGCCTACTATAACCCGTTAACTTTTCCGTACACATAACCATCAACGTTAAGTTGGCCAAACTTAACATCAGCAGATATGCAATGGTAAGCTAACAACGTTAATCAATAGACAGTCATGTGCATAAAGCTCTAAATCTCGTCATTCGAACAAGACCTATAACATGACAAACACTCAGAGTATGCAATAAAGCACAGTCAGTCTATTCCCAAGGCTCTAACAGGAACGATATGTTTTGATACCATAATGTAACATCCTAACTTTTAGCACGTCATGATCATACCAAAGTGAGGAATTACTAACCTATTTTCCTTATTTACTATTTAATATTGAGTCTTTAGTTTGATTTTGCGTTTCAATTTTATCGGATGTGCCGAAAACTTTTTTTTCTTAATCAAACTCATTCATCAAAGGACACCAAGTAATAATAATTACATAATTATTAATAGTAATAAATATTATACAAAAGAATCCAAAAGAGACTCAGATACAATTCCTATCCCTCTGTATAAAATAAAATCTTAAATAATGAAGGTGAGGAAATTCTGTAAAAATAACTCAACACATAAACTTAACTTAAATAAAACTCATAATAGCCCTGATGAGCGGATAATTTGTACGCTTTTTGGCATTGTTTTTAGTATGTTTTTAGTATGTTTTAGTTAGTTTTTAGTATATTTCTATTAGTTTTTAGTTAAAATCCTCAAGCAACTGAAAATCAAATAAGATAAAAAGAAGAGAATATGCAATGAATTCCAAAAACATCTATGAAGATCATTATCAATTAGATGAGCGGGGCTTTTAGCTTTTTGCCTCTGAACAGTTTTGGCATCTCACTCTATCCTTTGAAATTCAGAATGATTGGCTTCTTTAGGAACTCAGAATCCAGATAGTGTTAATGATTCTCCTAGTAAAGTATGATGATTCTTGAACATAGCTACTTTTTGAGTCTTGGTCGTGGCCCAAAGCACTCTGTCTTCCAGTATTACCACCGGATACATACATGCCACAGACACATAATTGGGTGAACCTTTTCAGATTGTGACTCAGCTTTGCTAGAGTCCCCAACTAAAGGTGTCCAGGGTTCTTAAGCACACTCTTATTGCCTTGGATCACAACTTTATTTTTCTTTCTTTTCCCTCTTTTTTTCGTTTTCTTTTTCCTTCTCTCTTTTTTTCTTTTTTTTTTCATTGCTTTTTCTTGCTTCAAGAATCATTGTAATGATTTTTCAGATCCTCAGTAACATGTCTCCTTTTTCATCATTCTTTCAA
>NC_029781.3:32442008-32442221 GCF_000817695.3 Arachis duranensis
ACAAAAATATTGCCACCACATCAAAATAATTAAACTGTTATAAAATTCAAAATTCATGCAATTCTTTTCTTTTTCAATTAAGCACATTTTTATTCAAGAAAGGTGATGGATTCATAGGACATTCATAACTTTAAGGCATAGACACTACGACACTAATGATCACAAGACACAAACATAGATAAACATAAGCACTAAAATTCGAAAAACAGAAAA
>NC_029781.3:32443500-32444329 GCF_000817695.3 Arachis duranensis
ATGTGAGTGGTGAAGAGAAAGATGGGATTTGATAGGTGAAGGGTTTTTGGGGAAGAGGTGTTGAGGTGATTGGTGAATGGGTGAAGAAGAGAGAGAGAGTGGTAGGGTAGGTGGGGATCCTGTGGGGTCCGCAGATCCTGAGGTGTCAAGGAAAAGTCATCCCTGCACCAAATGGCTAACAAAATCACGTTTTTAGCCATTTCTGGCATTAAACGCCGGGCTGGTGCCCATTTCTGGCGTTTAACGCCAGCTTCTTGCCCCTTTCTGGCGTTTAACGCCAGTTTGGTGCCCCTTTCTGGCGTTAAACGCCCAGAATGGTGCCAGACTGGGCGTTAAACGCCCAACAGCTAACCTCACAACGCCAGTGGGTGCGTCCTCCAGGGTGTGCTGTTTTTCTTCCTATTTTTCATTCTGTTTTTGCTTTTTTCATTAATTTTGTGACTTCTCATGATCATCAACCTACAAAAAAGATAAAATAACAAAAGAAAAATATGTAAAACATAATATTGGGTTGCCTCCCAACAAGCGCTTCTTTAATGTCAGTAGCTTGACAGAGGACTCTCATGGAGCCTCAGAAATGCTCAGAGCCATGTTGGAAACTCCCAACACCAAACTTAGAGTTTGAATGTGGGGGTTCAACACCAAACTTAGAGTTTGGTTGTGGCCTCCCAACACCAAACTTAGAGTTTGACTGTGGGGGCTCTGTTTGGCTCTGTGTTGAGAGAAGCTCTTCATGCTTCCTCTCCATGACGACAGAGGGATATCCTTGAGCCTTAAACACCAAGGATTCTTCATTCACTTGAATGATCAACTCTCCTCTATCAACATT
>NC_029781.3:32448007-32449023 GCF_000817695.3 Arachis duranensis
AACAAATCATCATGAAACTCTAGAATTCCTCTTCAAGAATTTTGAAAAAAATAAATACCTAATCTAAGCAACAAGATGAACCGTCAGTTGTCCAAACTGAACAATCCCCGGCAACGGCGCCAAAAACTTGGTGCTGTTTCCGGATCTTGGCACTGATGTTATCAGACCAAAAGCTTGCTCAAAACTTGAACAATCCCCGGCAACGGCGCCAAAAACTTGGTGCGCGAAATTGTGAACAATACTTTTCACAACTCTCATAATCCCCGGTCATGAACCCCAAAAACTTGGTAGCTCAGTACCATGGCATTATACAACTTCGCACAACTAACCAGCAAGTGCACTGGGTCGTCCAAGTAATAAACCTTACGCGAGTAAGGGTCGATCCCACGGAGATTGTTAGTATGAAGCAAGCTATGGTCATCTTGTAAATCTTAGTCAGGCAAACTCAAATGGATATGGTGATGAACGAAAATAAACAATAAGATACCGTTGTCAATGGCTACCTCCCATCCTTTCAGTGAAAACGTTGCCTATGCTCTGTCACAGCATGGGTAATCATCTGTCGGTTCTCGGTCAGGCCAGAATAGAATCCAGCGATTCTTTTGCGTCTGTCACTAACGCCCCGCCTGCTAAGAGTTTGAAGCACGTCACAGTCATTCAATCATTGAATCCTACTCAGAATACCACAGACAAGGTTAGACCTTCCGAATTCTCTTGAATGCTGCCATCGGTTCTCGCCTATACCACAAAGACTCTGATCTCACGGAATGGTTGGCTCAGTTGTCAGGCGAGCACTCGGTTGTCAGGCGATCAACCATGCATCGTGCAATCAGGAATCCAAGAGATATTCACCCAATCGAAGGTAGAACGGAGGTGGTTGTCAGTCACACGTTCATAGGTGAGAATGATGATGAGTGTCACGGATCATCACATTCATCAAGTTGAAGAACAAGTGATATCTTAGAACAAGAACAAGCGGAATTGAATAGAAGAACAATAGTAATTGCATTAATACT
>NC_029781.3:32452623-32453637 GCF_000817695.3 Arachis duranensis
TAGAATTCCTGAACCATGTTCCTTCCAACCTTTATTTCAGGATTGGTCAGAACTTCCCATCCTCTGTTTCGAATTTGCTCTTGGATCTCCGGATATTCATCTTCTTTCAGATCAAATTTAACTTCCGGGATCACTGACCTCAGACCTATTATTTTGTGATAATGGTCTTCATGTTCTTTGGTTAAGAACTTCTCTTGATTCCAAAGATTCTTTGGATTAGTCTCTTTCTTTCCTCTTGAGTTGGTTTGTTTTCCCTTAGGAGCATTGATCTTGATGAATCTTGGCTTAGTGATCACGGAAAAGCACACCAAACTTAGAGGTTTTGCTTGTCCTCAAGCAAAAAGAGAAGAAAGAAGAGAAGAGAGAGAGAGAGGAAGAGGAAATTCGAATGGTGTGGTGGAAAGAGGGAGCCAAACACGAATTTATAAGGTGAGGGGGAGAGTATTTTCGAAAAAAAAGAGAGATTTAAAAGAGAATGATGAAAGGTTGAAGTGCATTTATGTAGAAGAGTATGGGTAAAAAGAGGAAAGTTTGAAAAAAATTGAGTTGAAAACAAAAGTGTGGTCCCCCCACCTTTCTGGCGTTAAACGCTCAGAATGGCACCCATTCTGGCGTTTAACGCCCATTTGTTACCCCTTTTGGGCGTTTAACACCCAGCCAGGTACCTTGGCTGGCGTTAAACGCCAGAAAACCTTCCTCACTGGGCGTTTTTCTGAACGCCCAGGATGCTGCACACCTGGCGTTAAACGCCTAGAATGGTGCCCATTCTGGCATTTAACGCCCAAAATGGCACCATTCCTGGCGTTAAACGCCCAGAATGGTACCCATTCTGGCGTTTAACGCCCAAAATGCACCTTACTGGCGTTTTTTCGCCAGTAAGCTCATTTTCTCTGCTTTTTGAGCTGAATCCTTCTGTAACCCTGTGAATTCCTTCATTTTTGATATTTGCCTCTGTAAGAACCAATCATACAACCTACTAATGACTGGGTTGCCTCCTAGCAAGCGCTTCTTTAG
>NC_029781.3:32454208-32458170 GCF_000817695.3 Arachis duranensis
GCCTAGAGTTGAAGAGCAGGACTTTTTGTCCTGGCTCAAAGACTCTGGTTGACAACTTCTTGTCATGCCATTTCTTTGCCTTTTCCTTATAATTTTTGCATTTTCAAAGGCATTGAGTCTGAACTCCTTTAGCTCATTTAGCTGGAGCAGTCTTTTCTCACCAGCTAACTGTGCATCCATGTTTAGGAATCTGGTTGCCCAGTAGGCTTTATGTTCCAGTTCCACAGGCAAATGACAGGCCTTCCCATACACCAATTGGTATGGAGAGGTTCCTATAGGAGTCTTGAATGCTGTTCTGTATGCCCATAGAGCATCATCCAAGCTCTTTGCCCAATCCTTTCTACGGGCAATTACAGTCCATTCTAGGATTCTTTTTGGTTCTCTATTAGAAACCTTAGCTTGCCCATTGGTCTGTGGATGATATGGAGTTGCCACCTTGTGGCTAATTCCATATCGGACCATAGCAGTATAAAGTTGTTTATTACAGAAATGAGTGCCTCCATCACTGATTAGTGCTCTAGGGACACCAAATCTGCTAAAGATATATTTTTGGAGGAACTTCAATACTGTCTTAGAATTGTTAGTGGGTGTTGCAATTGCCTCCACCCATTTAGATACATAGTCTACTACCACCAGAATGTAAGTGTTTGAGTATGATAGTGGGAAAGGCCCAATGAAGTCAATACCCCATACGTCAAACAACTCAATCTCTAAGATCCCTTGTTGAGGCATGGTGTAACCTTGAGGCAGATTACCAGCTCTCTGGCAACTGTCACAGATACGTACAAACTCTCGGGAGTCTCTATAGAGTGTAGGCCAGTAGAAGCCACATTGGAGGACTTTTGTGGCTGTTCGCTCACTTTCGAAATGTCCTCCATATTGTGAGCCATGACAATGCCATAGAATCTTCTGTGCTTCTTCTCTAGGCACATATCTACGGATTATTCTGTCTGCACATCTCTTAAAGAGATATGGCTCATCCCATAAGTAGTACTTTGCATTAAAGATTAGTTTTTTTGTTTGCTGCCTGCTGTACTCCTTGGGTTTGAATCTCACAGCCTTATAGTTTGCAATTTTTGCAAACCATGGCACTTTCTGAATGGTAAAGAGTTGCTCATCGGGGAAGGTTTCAGAGATCTCAGTGGAAGGGAGGGATGCTCCTACCACTAGTTCTATCTAGGACAAATGATCAGCCACTTGGTTCTTTGTCCCTTTTCTGTCTCTTATTTCTATATCAAACTCTTATAGAAGCAGTACCCATCTTATGAGCCTGGGTTTTGAATCCTGTTTTGTGAATAGATATTTGAGAGCAGCATGGTCAGTGTACACAATCACTTTTGATCCTACTAAGTATGATCTGAACTTGTCAATGGCGTAAACCACTACAAGTAATTCTTTTTCTGTGGTTGTGTAATTTTTCTGGGTGTCATTTAGAACACGGCTAGCGTAGTAAATGACGTGCAAAAGCTTGTCATGCTTCTGTCCCAATACTGCACCAATAGCATGGTCACTGTCATCACACATTAGTTCAAATGGTAATGTCCAGTCCGGTGTAGAAATAATAGGCGCTGTGACCAGTTTAGCCTTCAGAGTCTCAAAGGCCTGGAAACACTCTGTGTCAAAGACAAATGGTGTATCAGCAGCTAGTAGGATACTCAGAGGTTTTGCGATTTTTGAAAAATCCTTTATAAACCTCTTGTAAAATCCCGCATGTCCCAGAAAACTTCTGATTGCCTTAACATTGGTAGGTGGTGGTAATTTTTCGATTACTTCCACCTTAGCTTGATCCACCTCTATGCCTTTGTTCAAAATTTTGTGCCCAAGGACAATTCCTTCCGTCACCATAAAGTGAAATTTCTCCCAGTTTAAAACCAAGTTGGTCTCTTGGCACCATTTCAGAACAAGTGCTAGATGGTCAAGATAGGAGCTGAATGAATCTCCAAATACTGAGAAGTCGTCTATGAAGACTTCCAGAAATTTTTCCACCATATAAGAGAAAATAGAGAGCATGCATCTCTAAAAGGTTGCTGGTGCATTACACAGACCAAATGGCATCCTTCTGTAGGCAAATACTCCAGATGGACATGTGAATGCTGTTTTCTCTTGATCCTGGGATCTACTGTAATCTGGTTGTTGCCTTTTTGGGAACAACTTGGACAGGGCTCACCCAGGGGCTATCAGAAATAGGATAAATAATCCCAGCCTCTAGTAATTTAGTGACCTCTTTCTGCACCACCTCCTTCATGGCAAGATTTAGCCTCCTCTGTGGTTGAACCACTGGTTTGGCATTATCCTCCAATAGGATCTTTTGCATGCATCTTGCTAGGCTAATGCCCTTAAGATCACTTATGGACCACCCAAGAGCTGTCTTGTGTGTCCTTAGCACTTGAATCAGTGCTTCCTCTTCTTGTGGATTTAAAGCAGAGCTTATAATTACTAGAAAAGTGTCACCCTCTCCCAGAAATACATACTAGGGATGGTGGTAGTGGTTTGAGTTCAGGCTTGGGAGGCTTATCCTCCTCCTGAGGAATTTTCGAAAATTCCTTTGCCTCCTCTAGTTCTTCTTGATCAGGTTGAGCATCCTTGAAGATGTCCTCAAGTTCTGATTCTAGGCTCTCAGCCATATTGATCTCTTCTACCAGAGAGTCAATAATGTCAGCGCCCATGCAATCATTTGGTGTGTCTGGATGCTGCATAGCTTTTACAGCATTCAACTTGAACTCATCCTCATTGACTCTCAGGGTTACTTCCCCTTTTTGTACATCAATGAGAGTTCGTCCAGTTGCTAGGAAAGGTCTTCCTAGAATGAGAGTTGCACTCTTGTGCTCCTCCATTTCCAGCACCACAAAGTCAGTTGGAAAGGCAAATGGACCAACCTTGACAATCATGTCCTCAATTATGCCTGATGGGTATTTAATGGAACCATCAGCAAGTTGGAGGCATATCCGGGTTGGTTTGACTTCTCCAGTCAACCTTAGCATAAGAAGGTATTTGCTCAAGTGCCTCTGCAAACGGAATCTTTATTTCAAGAGTCCTTAGATAGTCTGCAAAGCGGGCAAATTGCTTATCCTGCTCCGCTTGGCGGAGTTTTTGAGGATATGGCATTTTGGCTTTATATTCTTCAACCTTAGATGCTGCAGGTTTATTCCTTACAGAAGTGGTTGAAGGAGCCTTGTTAGAGGGATTACTGTCAGCACTCTCAGGTGTCTGATCTTCCCTTGGCATCTGAACGCCAGGATTGGGTGGAAAATGGGCGTTTAACGCCAACTTTTCCCCATTTTCTGGCATTTGAACGCCAGAACTGGGCAAGGAATGGGCGTTTAACGCCAGCTTTCCTTCCCTTTCTGGCGTTTGAACGCCAATAACTTTCCTCCCTGGGCTCTTACTGTCCTCAGAGGGATTTTGAACAATGGTTTGGTTATCCTCTGTCAATTGTTCCTTATTTGACCTTTTGCTCTTTTGAGCAGTGTTATTCAGTGTCTTCCCACTCCTCAGTTGAACTGCTTGACATTCCTCTGTTATCTGTTTAGATATTTGCTGTTTTGCTTGATTTAACTGCAGTTCTATGCTCTTGTTAGCAACTTTAGTTTCATGGAGCATCTCTTTAAATTCTGCTAACTGTTCTGTCATCAGGAACAATTGTTGATTAAGCTCAATCATCTGTTCTTGAGGATTAGGATCAATGGCTACTGCCATGACTTCCCCTTTTGGAGAGAACTCATTGCTAGAGTACAAATATTGGTTTCTAGCAACAGTGTCTATAAGCTCTTGAGCTTCTTCAATTGTCTTCCTCATGTGTATAGATCCACCAGCTGAGTGGTCTAAAGACATCTGAGCTTTTTCTGTAAGCCCATAGTAGAAGATGTCTAACTGTACCCACTCTGAAAACATCTCAGAGGGACATTTCCTTAGCATACCTCTATACCTCTCCCAGGCATTATAAAGGGATTCATTATCCTCTT
>NC_029781.3:32458917-32460022 GCF_000817695.3 Arachis duranensis
TCTGGACTGTTCAATTCCACTTAGGTCCATGATGGAGAAAGGGAATATGATATGGATTCACAAGTAAAGTTTTTTTTTTTTTAATTTTTTTTATTTAAAAGTGACCGAAAATAATAAAAGAAAATAAATGGAAAATAAAATAAAATTTTGAAAAACTAAAAGAAAAAAAATAAAATTAAAGCAAATTGGAGACTAAATCAATCAACTAATTAAAAAGATTTTGGAATTGGACAAAGCAAATTGAAAGCTAAATTAATTAATTAATTAAAAGATATGATTGAGAAGATATGATTGCAAATAAAAATGATTGAAAAGATATGATTGAAAAATTTTTATGAAAAAGATTTGATTTTTAAAAAGAGGAAATAAGAGGAAAGAGAAAAACACAAAAGACACCAAACTTAAAACTTTTAGAAAATCAAACACAAAATTTTCGAAATTTTTAAAGGAAAAACACAAAGAGGACACCAAACTTAGAATTTTTATGAATCAAAAAGGGACTAAGAACATGCAAAAAATCGAAAATTAAAAGAGAAACAAAAGCATGCAATTGACACCAAACTTAGAATATGAGACTAGACTCAACTAAAAGACTCTAAACCAACAAAAATAAAACAGTCCTAATCTAAGCAACAAGATAAGCCGTCAGTTGTCCAAACACAACAATCCCCGGCAACGGCGCCAAAAACTTGGTGCACGAAATTGCAATCACACTTTTGCAATCCCACACAACTAACCAGCAAGTGCACTGGGTCGTCCAAGTAATACCTTGCGTGAGCAAGGGTCGATCCCACGGAGATTGTCGGCTTGAAGCAAGCTATGGTTATCTTGTAAATCTTAGTCAGGATACCAGAAATTATCAGGATTGATTGTGAAAAGCAGAAGAACATGAAATGTTTACTTGTTTTGCAGTAATGGAGAATAGGTTGAGGTTTGAAGATGCTCCATCTTCTGAATCTCTGCTTTCCTACTGTCTTCTTCTTCAAACACGCAAGTCTCCTTCCATGGCAAGCTACATGTAGGGTTTCACCGTTGTCAATGGCTACCTCCCATCCTCTCAGTGAAAATACGTTCTGATGCTCTGTCACAGCATGGCTAATCATCT
>NC_029781.3:32460339-32463084 GCF_000817695.3 Arachis duranensis
ATACTAAAAACAATGCCAAAAAGCATACAAATTATCCGCTCATCACAACACCAAACTTAAATTGTTGCTTGTCCCCAAGCAACTGAAAATCAAAATAGGATAAAAAGAAGTGAATATACTATAGACTCCAAAATATCAAGGAAACATAGTTCCAATTAGATGAGCGGGACTAGTAGCTTTTTGCCTCCGAACAGTTTTGGCATCTCACTCTATCCCTTGAAGTTCAGAATGATTGGCATCTATAAGAACTCAGAACTCAGATAGTGTTATTGATTCTCTTAGTTAAGCATAATGATTCTTGAACATAGCTAGTGTATGAGTCTTGGCTGTGGCCCAAAGCACTCTGTCTTCCAGTATTACCACCGGATACATACATGCCACAGACACATAATTGGGTGAACCTTTTCAGATTGTGACCCAGCTTTGCTAGAGTCCCCAATTAGAGGTGTCCAAGGTTCTTAAGCACACTCTTGTTGCCTTGGATCACAACTTTATTTCTTTTCTTCTTCTTTTTTTCTTTCTTTCTTTCTCTCTCTTTTTTTTTTCGAAAAATATATTTTATTATTTTTTTCGAATTTTTTTTTGGTATCACTGCTTTTTCTTGCTTCAAGAATCACTCTAATGATTTTTAGATCCTCAATAACAGTTCTCTTTCTCCTCATTCTTTCAAGAGCCAACAAAAAATTTTTTTTAACATTCTCAAAACAACAGATTTAAGAGACATATGCACTGTTCAAGCATTCATTCAGAAAGCAAAGAGTATTGTCATCACATCAAGCTAATTCAACTAGTTTCAATGATAAATTTCGAAATCCTGTACTTCTTGTTCTTTTGTGATTAAAGCATTTTTCATTTAAGAGAGGTGATGGATTCATAGGACATTCATATCTTTAAGGCATAAAAGTTCAATTTTATTAATTATGAATTAAAACGAGACTCAAAAATAGATATAGAATGAGACTAGAAAAACGAAAAATACAAACAAAACTCAATAAAAAAATGAAAAACAGAGGCTCCTAATGATAGAGGTTTTCACAGAGTTAGGACTCAACAACCTTGATTTTGAGAAGTGGATGCTCCCTCAGCTTGAGAGGAGAGCTTTTGGCGTTTCAACTCTTGGAGTTCACGCCCCTGCTTCTCTTATTCCTTCAGCAATTTGCAGAGCATGCAGTTCTGATTCTGCTGTTCTTCCTTCAGTTGCTCCATAGTCTCTTGCAGCTTGTTAATAGATGCTTCTAGGCTGGTCCAGTAGTCAATTCTTGGGAATTCAGGGAGGAATTCCTGCGCATCCCTTGGCAGCGTTCATTGAACGAACGCTCTTCACACGTATGATAAACCCTGTTTTGATGGTTTATCTTATATTGATTTTAAGAGATTTTATCACCTTTTACCCACATTTATTCAATGAAATAGCATGGTTTTGTGATTGTCTCCTTATTTGTGCTTAGATGTGAAAACATGCTTTTAGACCCTTAATTTGATGGTTTTAATCTCCCTTTGATTCCACTAGATGCCTTGATATGTTTGTTAGTGATTTTAGATTGAAAAAGGCTAGGAATGGATCAAAGGAGTGAAGAGGAAAGCATGCAAAGTGGAGAAATCATGAAAAGTCAAAGGAGTTGAACTGGCCCATGGACGCGCACGTGCACCTGGCGCTTGCGCGCACCTGCAAATCACCCCATGGACGCGTACGCGTGCTGTGCGCGTATGCGTCGATGCTGGTTTATGATTTTTTAATGAAAACGTGACCAACGAATTCTCAAGGGTTGTGGGGCCCAATCTCAACTAACTTTGGCACCAGAAATGCTATTTAAAGCCAAGGATTGAAGAGCAAAGGGGGATTCCAATCATTCACACTCATTAGAATTAGTTTAGAGTTAGTTTTAGAGAGAGAAGCTCTCACTTCTCTATAGGATTAGGATTAGGATTAGGGTTAGTTCTTAGATCTAGGTTTTAGTCTTTGCTTTCTTCCACTTCTATCTCTCAATTCTTTGTTGCTACATTCATTTTCTTCTATTCTTTTGTTGTAATTTCCTTTGTGTTGTTCTTATATTTTGTTGTAGATCTAGTATGGTTCCTTCTACATTCTTCCAATTGAATAAGAGGTAATTCATAATAAATGTGTCTTCTTTGCATTTCTATTGTTGATCTCTTGTTTTTGTAGTTGTAGATTCCTTTAATTCTTGCATTTAATAATGTTTACTTCTATTGCACTTTATGTGTTTGTTGAAATGTCTCTTATAGATATAGTATAGATTTTGTTCCTCTTGGCCTAGGTAGAGTAATTAGTGACACTTGAGTTATCTAATTCCTTTGTTGATTGATAATTGGAGAGATTGCTAATTGGTTTGGAGTGCACTAAAGCTAGTCTTTCCTTGGGAGTTGGCTAGGACTTGTGGCTCAAGTCAATTCATCCATTTGACTTTCCTTTATTTAGTAAGGGTTAGCTAAGTGGTAGCAATGAACAATTCTCATCACAATTGAGAAGGATAACTAGGATAGGACTTCTAGTTCTCACACCTTACCAAGAGCCTTTTATAGTTGTTAGTTTACTTTTCTTGCCATTTATAATTCTTGTCTAAAAATCCTAAAAACCCCAAATATAAATCACAACCAATAACAAGACACTTTAGTGTAATTCCTAGGGAGAACGACCCGAGGTTTGAATACTTCGGTTTATAAATTTTAGGGGTTTGTTTTAGTGACAAACAACTTTTTGTATGAAAGGATTATTGCTTGGTTTAG
>NC_029781.3:32463119-32464263 GCF_000817695.3 Arachis duranensis
AACTATACTTGCAACGAGAATTCATTTGTGAAATTCTATACCATCAAAAATCCAATCATCAAAATGGCGCCGTTGCCGGGGAATTGCAATGGTTTTATGTTATTGGTTATTGCACATATGTGAATAGTGTGAATATCTTGTTTTTTTTTGCTTTGTTTGCTATTTGTAGAATTTTGCTTCTCTTATTTTCTTTTAGCTTTTAATTTTTGTTTTCTCTTTTCACCATGAATTCTCGTTTTGGCTATGATTGTGATTACAACTATGTTGTAGGTGATGGGAGCTACAATGAAGATGCGTATCAAGGATGGGACAACCAAAGGTGGGAGGAGCCATATGCATATGATCAATCTTCATGGCAACAACCTCCACCAATGCACTATGAAGAAGAGCCCTTCCATGATGCATACCAATCAAATGGCTATGGTGAATCTCCTTGTGGCTTTCAAGAACCACCACTATATGCCTATGAGTCATACCCTCAACATGAGCCTCAACCACACTCACAAGCCTATTTTTACCAAATACCTCCATGTGAGTCTAATCCTTATCCACCATACCAACCACCTTTTGAACCATATGAGCCATATATGGAACCACAATTCCAAGATTACTATTCCCAAGAATCAACTCAATACACACCACCACCTTACCAAGAAGAACCACCTTCCTATAATGAACCCTTTCTCCAAGACAATGAATCCTCTTATCCACCCCAATCCTCAATGGATGAAATCCTTAGCCTTATACTTCAAGGGCAAGGAGAAATGCAAAGGGAGACACTAGAATTTATGGCTACCTTGACCAAGGTAGTAAGCATTTTAGCCTCCCAATGCTTGAGCACTCAAAGCACTCCCATGGTCACATGTGGAGAACCTATTAAAGAACATAGCATGAATGAGAGATTGGAAACTTCGGTGGAAAATGAGGAATGCCACTTTGTATTAGAACAATTGGAGAAGCCTATGATTATTGAAGAAAAGGAAGAAGTAGTTGAAGACTTATGAGATGCGGAACTTCCATAGGAAGCTAAAATCAAAGAAACTCCCTCCAAGAAGAGTAAATTTGATGTTGAGGAGGAATGTGCACAACCTCCGAGGCATATTCTATATGAAGACTTGGAGAGAATAAAGCAAGAATTGAGTTC
>NC_029781.3:32464632-32478581 GCF_000817695.3 Arachis duranensis
ATTTGGAATGAAAATGCATAACTTCTTTAAATCAAGCAACTACTATTAAATTGATGCTAAATCATGAGGTTTGAGCAAGAATTAATTGATTTTTAATGAATTATAAACCTTATGAGTTTAGAGATACTTTGATTGGTTGCTTTGATTTCGTGTAGGTGAAGAAGGGAAGAAAAGAAGAAAAACGTGGCTTAAGAAAGTGTGGCCCAAGGAAAAAAGAATGTGGCACATAGAAGGAGGAAGCAAACATTGCCCTCCACAAGGGCACACTGCCCTCCAGGAGAGCAACATAATGAGCCAAACCTTGAAAAGCATCACTGTGCTGCCCACAACAAGGGCGGAGCACAGTTTGATGCCAAGGACCAAAGGAAGCAAAAACTCTGCCCTGCCCTCCTCAAGAGCAATATCGGGCTTCATCCAAGAATAAATTCAAAAGAAATTGATTCATAATACTTCCTATGGGTTTCGAACCCAAGGACAAAGAGGAAAGGAGTAGCGCTCAAGCACAATGAAAACAAGAAAAAATTGGCTTGCTTTCAATCTCCCAGGATCGAACACGGCACCATGAGGAAGCAAGGAACTAAGCATTACTTTGGTGCCAAGAAAACCAAAGAAAAAGAAGCAGCGTATGCCTCCACCAAGTTTCGAACTTGGAACCTCACTTTTTGGCAACATTGCCCTGCCCTCCGCAAGGGCAGGGCAGCATTTTGTGGTGCATGGCCAGCGCACAAGATTGGCACGCACCAAGGGAGTCTCGGCCAGCAGCAGCGCGCACGGGCAGCACTTGGCGCACCATGGCAACACTGCCCTACCCTCCACAAGGGTAGGGCAGCATCCTGATGCATCACACACACCAAGCACGCACGCAATGAGCCGCACGCACCATTTCCTGCTCTGCCCTCCACAAGGGCAGGGCAGCCTCCTTGAAGCTACTTTCTCATGGGCTGAAAATTGGATTAAAAATCCAATTTAATTCATTTCTTCACCAAATCAAAAGCCCATCCAAATGCCAAAATCCAAGAATAGAAAGTGTATAAATAGGAGATAGCTTGATGTAATTAGGAGCTTTTTTGACTTTTGACTTGTGAACCTTCTTTTGATTTTTGAATTTTTACATTTTGAAACTTCAATTTTCTCTGAGTGCTTTGAACTGAGATTTGAGAGAATTGGGAAGGAGAATTGATCTCTCTTCTTCCTTGTTCTTGCTTGAGCATTTTTACTTTTTTTGTTTGAGTCTTGGGTGTGAAGAATTGAGGAATTTCTATCTCAATCTCCATTTAAGATCTCTTTGATTTCTCTGCTGCCTAATTGAATTGAATCCCAATTCCTTTACTGCTTCCTCTTTAATTTCTTGTTAATTGCTTTGTGAATTTGGATATGGGAAGGCAATTGAGATCTAGACTTTGCTATCTAGTCTCTGGAGTTCTGAGATCCCATTTTCCTTTTGGTTCTTCTGTGAACCCCTGCTGCAATTAAATTTCCCTTTCTGTTTGAGATCTAACAGAATTCAAATCATTTCTTGCTTTGATAATTTCTGCAATTAAATTTCCCTTGCTTAATTTCTGAATTCCCAGTCCTCAAATCCCTTTTCCATTCAAGCAATTTATATTTCTTGCACTTTAAGTTACTGCAATTTTCATTTCTTGCACTCTAAGTTTCAGTTATTTAATTTCTTGTTCTTTAAGATTCAACTCTTTTACTTTCAGTTTTCTTTAATTTCTGCAATTCACCCCTCTCCCGTTACTTTTTCTGCTAATTACTTACTGTTGGATACAAAATCACTCAACCAATACTTGATTCGCTTGACTAAATCAACCACCGAACTAAAATTGCTCAATCCTTCAATCCCTATGGGATCGACCTCACTCCCGTGAGTTTTATTACTTGATGCGACCCGGTACACTTGCCGTTGAGTTTTGTGTTGGATCGTTTTCCACACATCAAGTTTTTGGCACCGTTGTCGGGGATTGAAATAGATTGACAATGATTAAGTGAAGTGGAGGTCTAGATCAAGCACTTTTTCTTTTCTGTTTCTTTAATTTTTAATTAACACACTAACTGTTTGAATTTTTGCTTAAACTAACTAAAACTTCATTCTAGCAATAGATTGAAGTTTCACTGGTTTTCTGGAACTGTGTGTTTCTTGTTGTGTGTTTGTATGTCAGGTACAGGAAGATCTTCTCCTATTCTCTCTGAAATTGACCAAAGAACTCTTCGAAGATTAAGAAGAGCTGAAAGAGGGAAGAACATCGTTGGAGAGGAAGAATCTGAGGAGGAATTCCAAGAGATGGAAGGAGATCCATCAAATCCCAATCAACCAGAAGGAGGAGCCAACAATAACCCACAACAAAGAAGAGTACTGGCTTCATACACATTTGCAAATGCTAGACACTGTGGGAGTAGCATTCTTACTCCTAATGTCAATGCAAACAACTTTGAACTAAAGCCACAACTCATCACTTTGGTCCAAAACAACTGTTCTTTTGGAGGAGGACCATTGGAAGACCCCAACCAACATCTATCCATTTTCTTGAGGATCTGTGACACAGTTAAGAGCAATGGAGTGCACCGTGACATATACAAGCTGCTGTTGTTCCCATTCTCTATCAGGGACAAAGCCACTCAATGGCTAGAAACATTTCCAAAGGAGAGCATCAACACTTGGGATGATTTGGTGAGCAAGTTTCTTGCCAAATTTTATCCCCCTCAAAGGATCATAAGATTGAAGACTGAGGTGCAGACATTCACTCAAATGGAGGCTGAAAATTTATATGAAGCATGGGAAAGATATAAGGGTCTGCTGAGGAAATATCCACCAGAGATGTTCACTGAGTGGGACAAGCTACAGAACTTCTACGAAGGACTTACTCTGAAGGCTCAAGAGGCACTTGATCACTCAGCTGGAGGATCATTGCAATTGATGAAAACTGCAGAGGAAGCTCAGAACCTCATTGATATGGTGGCCAACAACCAATATTTCTTTGCTCACCAAAGGCAACGCCAACCACCACAAAGGAGATGAGTAATGGAGTTGGAAGGAGTGGATTCAATCCTAGCTCAGAACAAAATGATGCAGCAGCAAATTCAACAACAGTTTGATCAGATGGCCAAGAGAATTGATAGCCTTCAAGTTGCATTAGTGAGTGCCACAAGCCAACCATCAACTACTTGGGGGCAAAATGAAGAAATTCAAGAGGAGCAACAGCAAGAGCAAGTCCAATACATGCACAACCAAAATCCTGGATCAAATGAAGTCTATGGTGATACTTACAATCCCTCTTGGAAAAACCATCCCAACCTCAGATGGGGAGACAACCACAATCAAACTCAGCAGCCATGGCAAAGGAACTCAACTCAAAACAATTGGAAAAAAACAAACCACAACAACCAGCCAAACACTAACCAAAACACTTACAGAAAACCACAAAACACTTATCCCAACTCTAACCATTATCCACCCAATAACCACCCAACTAACCAAAACACTTACCATCATCCATCAGCACCTCAAAACTAACCAATCTCACAAGACTCTCAGAGGATTACTAATTTGGAGATGCTCATGGAGAAGATGATAAAGAACTAAGAAGCCTCCATGAAGAACCTAGAGAGGCAGATTGGGCAAATCTCCAAGCAGATTTCTGTTGAAAAACCATCAAGCTCACTACCAAGTGACACCATTCCTAATCCAAAAGAGGAGTGCAAGGCAATACAGTTAAGGAGTGGAAGAATCCTGCTGAGAGATGAAGAAGCCACCAAGAAACCCAAGGAAAGTGACGAGAAACAAGTTGAAAAAGAGGCAGCCAATGATGAAGATGCAACAGCAAGCAAGCACCCTCAGAATCAACCTCAAGAAAAAGAAGATAGACCACAAAATCTGAAGAAGGGAAAGCAGATCATGGAAGAACCAAATCCAAGACAACATCAAGTGGAGAAAAGCTTGACATCTCCACTGCCTTATCCCCAAAGATTCCACAAAGAGACTAAGGACCAACACTTTTCTAAATTCCTTGAGACTTTCAAGAAGCTAGAAATCAACATACCCTTGGCTGAGGCATTGGAGCAAATGCCTCTATATGCCAAGTTCTTAAAGGAGCTCATCAATAAGAGAAGGAGTTGGAATGAGAAGGAGACTGTAATGCTCAGCGAATAATGTAGTGCACTAATAAAAAAAGGGCTCCCTCCAAGCTTGAAGATCCTGGAGGTTTCTTCCTACCTTGCACTATTGGAAGCCTATTCATCAACAAGGGGATGTGTGACTTAGGAGCAAGTATAAATCTAATTCCATATTCTTTAGTGAAAAAGCTTGGCATAAGAGAGGTGAAACCAATACAGATGTCCTTGGAATTGGTGGACCAATCAGTGGTATATCCTAAAGGGTTGATTGAGAACCTTTTAGTCAAGGTTGACAAGTTCATCTTTCCTGCAGACTTTGTGATCCTAGATTCATTAGAGAATGAGAATGACTCCATAATACTTGGTCGACCATTTTTGGCCACTGCTAGAGCCATTGTAGATATAGAGCAGGGAGAGCTAACCCTCAGGATGCATGCAGAGAGCATCACCTTGAAAGTGTTTCCAGAATCACGAAGTAATGAAGAAACTAGCAAGATAAGTGACTGTCTTCCAAGGCAAGCAACCAACAACACAGTAGAACAGAAGAATGAGCAGGTACAATGAGGGAAAGGAATTCAAAAAGAGGCCGGGATGATAAACAAACAGGAAGGTATCACAACTCAAGTCACTGTCAAAGGGGAAAGATCAACAAGAAAGAAAAAGATGAAGAACAAGAAGAAGGTTTACAAAGGGTGAAAAAATAAGAAAATCCCAACTGAAGGATTTTCCAAAGGTGACAAGGTGCAACTAGTATATCAACAGCTGGGAACAGAAGATCATTACACTGTCAACCAAGTACTCTCTCTTGAGCACATTGAAATTGAGCATCAAGGCACACAGAGAAAGCTTACAGTGAGAGGGGACAAGTTGAGATATCACCAGTATCACCCGCCCTAAAGGGAGTTCAATGTCAAGCTAGTGACAATAAAAGAGCGCTTCATGGGAGGCAACCCATGATTTAAGATTTCTGTCTTTTCTTTTATCCAATAAGCTATGATTACCTGAGCATGATTTTGAACTTTCATAATTGATAAATGCATACATTGTTTTAGAGCATAAGTCAGACTTCTAAGTTTGGTGTACCTTAAGGCACACCCAATATTTGTTTTTCAAAAGAAGGGGGGCTATTCTTAGAACATATGCATAATCATTTTTGATGAAGCATATGACCAAACACTAAGTTTGGTGTCTGCATGTGTAACACTGTTCAGAAGATCATTTCCTATTCATGGAATCAAAATCATACAGAAAGGGATCATGCATCATTATATTTTGAAATATAAAATATATCAATTGTGAAGAATTGTCTGCATTGCTAAGCCATCCCCTCAGTAAGAGATAAGTTTGGTGTTCACCAACCTTTAGCATTTCTAATTAAGGGACACAATTGATCATTTATGAAAAAAAAAACAACTTTCTTCTTTATTGCAAATCACTTGCCAACGTATATATTAATGTTCTAAGGCTAGCTGTTTTGGTTTATTTAGGAGGAAGAGATTGAGACAAATACAAGGAGGGGCCACGGCTAGGACAAGCTAAGTGAGGAGTGGTCACATGTGCCTAGAGAAATGTGCTCCTTGGGAAGTAGAATCTGCATGCATGCACCATCGAACATCTAAATACATGCAACCAATGGAAGAAGATCCTCGTCAAGCCTTAACAATGCATGTAAGCCGTTCAAATCCATAAGCCGTCTATATGTTCAACTCAATCTCAACCCTTCATGATCACCAATGAGCTCCCCCCTCATTTATTATGGTTTTGTTAGAAAGTTTGAAGAATCTGCCTATAAATAGCCGTTAGCACTAAATGGCTTATACATTCATACAAACTACTTTCACTTGTAAACCATAATCTCCTCTACTCCCAAAACTAAAGCCAACAATTCCTTCCTCTTGCACAACAAAACCGAGTATCATCCCAAACACAACACATTTTTCTCTTACTTCCATTTTTCCCTTCTTCTCACTTCAAATCTAATAGACTCAAAAAGAAGGCCGGGAAAGGAACCAATGGTGACCGAGCCTCCATCATATGATACAAGAAAATTTAGGTCCCAGTTCCATGAAGGGAGATATCATAGATTCATGAAGACAAAGAATGTTATTTATGAGAAAGGCCTTGAGTTGAAGGACGAGGAATATCCCATCATGAGGCAAATCTTGTCACCTCCCTGTAGAGCTTGAACACAAAGCCTTTTGGGCTACTAAACTTCTAAACCTTGACTCTGAAGCAGCAGGGGAGAAAAGGTTGTTGCAGCTAAATAAGCTGGATGAATTTAGGCTAGAAGCCTATCAAAATACCAAGATATACAAGGAAAAAGCCAAGAGGTGGCATGACAGGAAGATCCTGAAGAAAGAATTCAGACCTGGGCAACAAGTACTCTTGTACAACTCACGACTCAAGATATTCCCTGGCAAGCTTAAATCTAAGTGGACTGGTCCATATTTGGTAAGTAAGGTCTTTCCTTATGGGAGTATTGAATTGCTAGACGAAGCAACAAGGAGTCGATTCATAGCAAATGGTCACAGAGCAAAGCTATACCTAGGAAGACAATGGGACAAGGAAAAAGAGGTTCAGAACCTAAATCCTTCTTGAAGTAAAAACAGAAGATGTCAAGCTAGTGACAATAAAGAAGCGCTTGTTGGGAGGTAACCCAACCTGAGGTAGTTTTCTTTTCATAGCTTTTTCAATAAAAATGTTGAATAATTGGTATGCATTGCAAGGAGCTAAGTTTGGTGTTGCACACCAAAATAATTTAAGGGAGAACAAAAGATTCTAAGTTTGGTATTCCACCAAAAATCTCATTTAAAAACACATTCTCACCTCTTGCATAGTGCTCACACTCAATTTATGCATACTAACCATGCAATTAAGGGCTTGAGAAGCAAGCAACTTTGAGAATTATGCAGGACATGAGTCAACAATTGAAGATATTGTGCATCTTAACTCAAAGAAAACACAACAGAAGGAAGAATCAAAGGGCTGCAACTTCAAAGGTTGTATCTAAACTTAATCATTGCTGCTGTGAATTGTTTTGAACATGGGAACCATTATGTATCCTGCTAAAGTGTTTATCTAGTTGCAAGTGAAGTTGCTTGATTAAGAATGCTAATCTGCATAATGCTCGTCATTCATCACCTAGCTGAATTTTGTTTTGTTTCCCATATGCTTGAATAAAAGAGAATTGATTGAATTAGAAAGTAAATATCCAATGTTGCATAAGTTAGAATGGAAATTAATGGTGGTGAATGTGTTTGATCAAATATATAACTCATGAAATAATTACTGCATAATGTCATTTTCATTGAAGTATGAGCTAGCTTGCTGTTATAAAGGTTCTTATCAATAAAGAAAAAAATCCCTTGAGAACAAAATAAACAGAAAGAAAAGGAAGAAGAAAAAGCCAATGTGGCAAGAAAAACAAAGAATAAAGGCTGGACACCAATATCTTGGACCCTAGGACACATGCCCGTGGTGTTCTTGTACTAGGATACGCTTGGATAAGTAAATTCTGAGGGGTATTTCAAAACCCGGTCACTTAGATCATCTGATTTGGGATGACCAATTGAAAGTCCACAATAAAGAGCAACTTAGATACAGAACATTTAGTTATCCAAAGAGATGCTGGGCATCAATGATCCTAGGAGGAACTAGTGAGCCATGTGTCTGTGGTGGAAAGATGTTGAGTAAAAATAAAGCCAAAGGCTACTTCTGCAACATTAGACACCAAGCCTTCAAAGAATAATAAGCTTGTTAAGCAAAATGAGAAAAGTAAAGTTAGCAAGGGAGCAATTAAAGAGTAAACCTTATAACAGCAAGTTTAGTAAGCCTTTGAGGAAAAATGTATATTATGTAACAGCAAACAATAACTTGGGTTGTCATTATTTGCATAAAAACTCCATAAATCAAGTCCTGTTATATGCCTAATAAGGATATAATTGCTCTTCTTGTTCATTTCATTTTCTCTTAGTTTTGATGCTTGCTTGGGGACAAGCAAGAATTAATTTTGGTGTTGTGATGACAGGTCATCATATACCCATTTTTCAAGCTAATTTCACTTGTTTTATTAGTCTTTATGCACTTTCTTGCATCCTAAGCAAGTGATTTGGAATGAAAATGCATAACTTCTTTAAATCAAGCAACTACCATTAAATTGATGCTAAATCATGAGGTTTGAGCAAGAATTAATTGATTTTTAACGAATTATAAACCTTATGAGTTTAGAGATACTTTGATTGGTTGCTTTGGTTTCGTGTAGGTGAAGAAGGGAAGAAAAGAAGAAAGACGTGGCTTAAGAAAGCGTGGCCCAAGGAAAAAAGAATGTGGCGCATAGAAGGAGGAAGCAAACATTGCCCTCCACAAGGGCACACTGCCCTCCAGGAGAGCAACATAATGAGCCAAACCTTGAAAAGCATCACTGCCCTGCCCACGACAAGGGCAGAGCACAGTTTGATGCCAAGGACCAAAGGAAGCAAAAACTCTGCCCTGCCCTCCTCAAGAGCAATATCGGGCTTCATCTAAGAATAAATTCAAAAGAAATTGATTCATAATGCTTCCTATGGGTTTCGAACCCAAGGACAAAGAGGAAAGGAGTAGCGCTCAAGCACAATGAAAACAAGCAAAAATTGGCTTGCTTTCAATCTCCCAGGATCGAACACAGCACCATGAGGAAGCAAGGAACTAAGCATTACTTTGGTGCCAAGAAAACCAAAGAAAAAGAAGCAGCGTGTGCCTCCACCAAGTTTCGAACTTGGAACCTCACTTTTTGGCAACATTGCCCTGCCCTCCGCAAGGGCAGGGCAGCATTTTGTGGTGTATGGCCAGCGCACAAGATTGGCATGCACCAAGGGAGTCTCGGCCAGCAGCAGCGCGCACGGGCAGCACTTGGCGCACCATGGCAACTCTGCCCTGCCCTCCATAAGGGCACGGCAGCATCCTGATGCAAAAAAACTCTGCCCTGCCCTCCACAAGGGCAGGGCAGCATTCTGATGCATCACACGCAACAAGCGCCGCACTCACCATTTCCTGCTCTGCCCTCCACAGGGCAGGGCAGCCTCCTGGGAGCTACTTTCTCATGGGCTGAAAATTGGATTAAAAATCCAATTTAATTCATTTCTTCACCAAATCAAAAGCCCATCCAAATGCCAAAATCCAAGAATAGAATGTGTATAAATAGGAGATAGTTTGATGTAATTAGGAGCTTCTTTGACTTTTGACTTGTGAACCTTCTTTTGATTTTTGAATTTTTACATTTTGAAACTTCAATTTTCTCTGAGAGCTTTGAACTGAGATTTGAGAGAATTGGGAAGGAGAATTGATCTCTCTTCTTCCTTGTTCTCTGTGAACCCCTGCTGCAATTTAATTTCCCTTTCTGTTTGAGATCTAACAGAATTCAAATCATTTCTTGCTTTGATAATTGCTGCAATTAAATTTCCCTTGCTTAATTTCTGAATTCCCAGTCCTCAAATCCCTTTTCCATTCAAGCAATTTATATTTCTTGCACTTTAAGTTACTGCAATTTACATTTCTTGCACTTTAAGTTTCAGTCATTTAATTTCTTGTTCTTTAAGATTCAGCTCTTTTACTTTCAGTTTTCTTTAATTTCTGCAATTCACCCCTCTCCCTTTACATTTTCTGCTAATTACTTACTGTTGGATACAAAATCACTCAACCAATACTTGATTCGCTTGACTAAATCAACCACCGAACTAAAATTGCTCAATCCTTCAATCCCTGTGGGATCGACCTCACTCCCGTGAGTTTTATTACTTGATGCAAGCCGGTACACTTGCCGGTGAGTTTTGTGTTGGATCATTTTCCAACCATCAAGTTACTTACTTAGGATGCAAGAAAGTGCATAAAGACTAATAAAATAAGTGAAATTAGCTTGAAAAATGGGTATATGATGACCTGTCATCATGCACAACCTCCGAGGCATATTCTATATGAAGACTTGGAGAGAATGAAGCAAGAATTGAGTTCCCGTGGTGATGAAGACCAAGCATCCAATCTTCTTGGTGAAGAATCCTTTGAATTTGAAGAACCTTCTCCCAATGAATTTGAAAGTGATGTGGAGGTAGATTTCTCTCAACCTCCCATTTATGACTTGAGTGATGGAGAAGAGTTAGATGAAGTTGATGAACAAAGGATTGAGAATGAAGAAGTTTATGAATAGGTGGAGATTGACGAAGAAGCAAGCAAGGGAGTAGAGCTTGCAAGCACATTGGAGATACCTCTCCCCAAGCCACCACCATCCATTCTCTCATTCAAGTGGGTAAATTCCTTATACTTAAGCTTTGTTATTCCCCTTGAATATGGTTTTCTTGAGATAGATGGTCAACTTAGAAAAATTAGTGGCTTTAAGAGTAAAAAGGAGATGGTTAGTGATTGGAAGCATCATTCTAGGTTCATTATGGTCACATGTCCAAAGCTTGATAGAAAAGGTTGGTGTATAACTAGAATACATGGGTTTAGAAGGATGTTTGGTCACTTTGTTGAGAATTCACCTTGCTCACCACCCACATGGATTAACGATAATCAACTTGGAGATGGGTGTGAAGACAAAATATGGGATCCGGGAACACATGAGGATCAATAGTGGGAGCCCATGGTTTGTGAAGAACTCCATCAAAGCTTGGAGATATTAATCTTGAATGATGGAGCTTATTGGAAGTCCAAGCATTGGTGGAAGTTCCAAGATGAGTACAAGCACAAGCCACCTTGATGAGGAGCTCCCATAAGTCCGACTTAAGGACAATAAACAAAAGTGCTAGGTGGGAGACACCCCACCATCGTAACTTCTTTTCATCTTATCTTTTTGTACATATTGGTAGAATTAGTTTAAATTCTTGTTTTGATTGTTTTAATGAGTTTAATTGGTAATTAAATAAGGTTTTATGGTATTTTGGTAGCTGTTTGGAGGTTTGGAATGCTTGGATTGGTGCAAAAACATAGCAAAAAATTTTTTTTGAAAAAAACAGAGCACCATCCACGCGTATGCGCACTGCGTGCGTACGCGTGCATCTAGCATTTTAGACCATCCATGCGCGCGCTATGCGTGCGCACGCGTGGATTGAGAAGTTCCACATTCTATACATTTTCCAGAGAGTTATGCCTACGCCACGCCAACGTTGTGCCTTTGGCACAACCCTACTTGCACGGATGCGCACATGACGCGTACGCACCACTCTCGAAATAAGCCATCGACGCGCGCGCGCCATGCGCACGTACGTGCGGATTTCCTTCCTTCACTACATTCCTTTTCTTCTCCTCTTTCTTTCCTTCTCCTTTCTTCTTCCAAACACCATTGATAACCATTTATTTTAGTTAGTTAATTAGTTAGTTAGTTAGTTGCTTAGTTAGTTTTAATTTCATTTTCTCTTTCTCATTGTAAGTGTTGGATTGTTATTCTTGTTTACCATTAATTGTTGCTGAGTAATAAAAAAAAGGGATGTTTTCTTAACATCATTATGTTTATAATCTTTGTTGGATTCTATGATTGAGGTTATATTTTGTTACTTGGTTTTGAGTTTTTCATGCTTACCTTTTGAAAAATACCAAGTGATGAGAATTGCCTTTGAGCTTATAACTCTTTTGAATTGCATGTTGTAGCTAGCCACCATGTGATTTGAACTCTCTCTTTGAGTGGGCAATTTCTTGATGGATGTTGTGCATTTATCTTAATGCATTATATTTCATGATTCTATGCATCCATATGTGTTTAGCTTGAATACTTTCATGCTTCTCTAATGCTTGTTTTACCTTACAAGTTTACTTAGAGCATCTCAAGCACACTAGGATAAGTGAAGTGCATGCTTCTTTTGTGACATAGCTTTTTATGCTAATGTGTGTTCTAAACCGGGAATTTAGAATTCACATAACTAATATGTCTTAATGTCACACTAATTCACTCACTCAATTCTAGTGATTTACCTTATTCCAACAATGTATGCTTCCTTGCTTTTATATCTTCTCATCTTATAGTGTTATATTTTTATTTTTCATGAACAATGCACCACAAGGAAACATGGAAGCGGAAGAAAGAACACGTAGCAATCTGGAGATTCACCGTACCCCCTTGCTCATTGATGAGCGGATAATTTATACGCTTTTTGGTATTATTTTTATATAGTTTTTAGTAAGTTTGAGCTACTTTTAGGGATGTTTTCATTAGTTTTTATGTTAAATTCACATTTCCGGACTTTACTATGAGTTTGTGTATTTTTTTATGATTTCAGGTAAATTCTGGCTGAAATTGAGGGACTTGAGCAAAACTCTGAAGAAGGCTGACAAAAGGACTGCTGATGCTGTTGGAATCTGACCTCCCTGCACTCGAAATGGATTTTCTGGAGCTATAGAACTCCAATTGGCGCGCTCTCAACGGCGTTGGAAAGTAGACATCCAGGGCTTTCCAGAAATATATAATAGTTCATACTTTATTCGAAGAATGATGACGTAACTTGGCGTTGAACGCCAAGTTCATGCTGCTGTCTGGAGTTAAACGCCAGAAAAACGTCATGATCCGGAGTTGAACGCCCAAAACACGTCATAATTCGGAGTTCAACTCCAGGAAATGCCTCAGCTCGTGGATTAATCAAGCTCAGCCCAAGCATACACCAAGTGGGCCCCGGAAGTGGATTTAAGCATCAATTACTTACTCATGTAAACCCTAGGAGCTAGTCTAAGTATATATAGAACATTTATCTATGTATTAGAGGTCTTTTTGACCACGTTTCATCTTTGGTCTCAGTTTTGTTTTATTCTTCATCCTAGGAGATCATTGATCATGTTAGGGAGGCTGGCCATTCGGCCATGCCTGAACCCTTTGCTTATGTATTTTCAACGGTGGAGTTTCTGCACACCATAGATTAAGGGTGTGGAGCTCTGCTGCACCTCAAGTATTAATGAAATTCTATTATCTTTTATTCAAATCTCTCTTATTCTTATTCCAAGATATTCATTCGCACCCAAGAACATGATGAATGTAATGATGAAAGTGACGATCATTATCATTCTCACTTATGAACGCGCGTGATTGACAACCACTTCCGTTCTACATGCAACAGAGCTTGAATGCGTATCTCTTAGATTCCCCAACAGAATCTTCGTGGTATAAGTTAGATAGATGGCGGCATTTATGAGGATCCGGATAGGATATTTCCCCGAGAGGAAGAAAGTAGCCACAGTTGATGGTGAACCCCTATACAAAGCTTGCCATGGAAAGGAGTAAGAAGGATTGAATAGAAGCAGTAGGAGAGCAGGCGTCCTTGAGCCATACAGCATCTCCATTTGCTTATTTGAAATTTCCACCAATGAATCTGCATAAGTCTTCTATCCTTTTTATAATCTATTCTCTTATCTCTATTTTCGAAAAACCATAAACCCATTTAATCTGCCTGACTGAGATTTACAAGGTGACCATAGCTTGCTTCATACCATCAATCTCTGTGGGATCGACCCTTACTCACGTAAGGTTTATTACTTGGACGACCCAGTGCACTTGCTGGTTAGTTGTGCGAAGTTGTGTAATGCCATGGTATTGAGCGCACCAAGTTTTTGGCGTCGTTGCCGGGGATTATGAGAGTTGTGAAAAAGTATTGTTCACAATTTCGCGCACCACTAATCGTCTGGAGGCATCACCCATGGTTGATGGCTACATCCCATCCTCGCAGTGAAAACTACGCTCACGCACTCTGTCACAACACGGCTAATCACTGGTTGGTTCCTGCGCCTACTGGAGTATAATCCCTTGATTCTTTTGCGTCTGTCACTAACGCCCAGCACTTGCAAGTTTGAAGTACGTCACAGTCATTCATTACCGGAATCCTACTCGG
>NC_029781.3:32481446-32481817 GCF_000817695.3 Arachis duranensis
AGCTTTGAAAAAGCTCTATGTGATCTTGGGTCAGGGATAAATCTGATGCCACTCTCTGTAATGGAGAAGCTAGGGATCATTAAGGTACAACCTGCCTTGTTCTCATTACAATTGGCAGACAAGTCAGTGAGACAAGCTTATGGAATAGTAGAGGACGTGCTAGTAAAGGTTGAAGGCCTTTACATCCCTGCTGATTTCATAATCCTAGACACTAGGAAGGAAGATGATGAATGCATCATCCTAGGAAGACCTTTCCTAGCCACAGCAAAAGCTGTAATAGATGTCAACAGAGGTGAGTTAGTCCTTCAATTGAATGGGGACTACCTTGTGTTTAAAGCACATGGCCATCCCTCTGTGACAAAAGAGAGTAC
>NC_029781.3:32482010-32482557 GCF_000817695.3 Arachis duranensis
CTTGTGGCTCCATGAGAGCCACTGTCAAGCTATTGACATTAAAGAAGCGCTTGTTGGGAGGCAACCCAATTTTATTTATCTAATTTTTATTTTATTTTGTTTTTCTTGTTATTTTGTGTTTTATTAGGTACATGATCATGAGGAGTCACGAAAAAATCAAAAAAATTAAAAATAGAGTGAAAAACAGAAGAAAAAAATTTTTTCACCCAGGAGGACGCACGGGCTGGCGTTCAACGCCAGTAAGGTGCATCTGGCCGGCGTTCAACGCCAGAACAGAGCACCATTCTGGCGCTGAACGCCAGAAACAAGCAACATTCAGGCGCTGAACGCCAGAAATGTGCCTAGAGGAAAACGCTGGCGCTGAACGCCAGTAACAAGCATGAAACTGGCGTTCAACACCAGAAACATGCTTTACATGGGCGTTGAACGCCCAGAACGTGCACCACTCCGGCGTTTAAACGCCAGAATGGGATGCTAAGGCATTTTACATGCCTAATTGGTGCAGGGATGTAAATCCTTGACACCTCAGGATCTGTGGACCCCATAG
>NC_029781.3:32482737-32483846 GCF_000817695.3 Arachis duranensis
TTCCCACCCAATCCCACCCATATAGCCGAATCCATCTCCCCTCACTCTCCTCCATTTTCATTCTTCTTCTTCTTTTCTTTCTTCTCTTGCTCGAGGGCGAGCAATATTTTAAGTTTGGTGTGGTAAAAGCATAGCTTTTTTTTTGCTTTTCCATTACCATTAAAGGCACCTAAGGCCAGAGAAACCTCAAAGGGAAGACAAAAGCTTCCACCTCCGAGTCATGGGAGATGGAAAGACTTATATATAAGCTGGAATAGCTCAGTTGGTTAGAACATGTGGCTGCAAATCAAGAGATCCATGAGATACCTCAGGGGATAAGTTGTCCTCCACACAAATATTGGAAGCAACTAAGGGTAGAAACACCAAAAATATTAGGAATCATTCAACAGAAACAAGGAAGAGATATAGAGGAGCTCAAAAAGCACCATTGGACCTTCAAGAAGAAGATGCCACTAAAGGTGGATTCATTCCTTGTTCTTTATTTCTTTCTGTTTTTGTTTTTAATATTGTGTTTATCTATGTTTTGTGTCTTTACTCCATGATCATTAGTATGTAACCATGCCTTAAAGATTATGAATAATTCCATGAATCCTTCACCTCTCTTAAATGAAAAATGTTTTAATTCAAAAGAACAAGAAGTACATAAATTTCGAATTTATTATTAAATTTAATTTAATTATATTGATGTGGTGGCAATAATTTTTGTTTTCTGAATGAATGCTTGAACGGTGCATATTTTTGATCTTGTTGTTTATGAGTGTAAAAATTGTTGGCTCTTGAAAGAATGATGAACAAGGAGAAATGTTATTGATGATCTGAAAAATCATGAAATTGATTCTTGAAGCAAGAAAAAGCAGTGAAAAAGCAAAAGCTTGAAAAAAAATGGCGAAAAAAAAATTTAGAAAGAAAAAGAAGGAACAGTAGAAAAAGCCAATAGCCCTTAAAACCAAAAGGCAAAGGTAAAAAGGACCCAAGGCTTTGAGCATCAATGGATAGGAGGGCCCAAGGAAATTAAATCCAGGCCTAAGCGGCTAAATCAAGCTGTCCCTAACCATGTGCTTGTGTCATGAAGGTCCAAGTGAAAAGCTTGAGACTAAGTGGTTAAAGTC
>NC_029781.3:32484184-32484745 GCF_000817695.3 Arachis duranensis
ACAAGTCCCGCTCATCTAATTAAATTAATATTCATTGATATTCTGGAATTTATAGTATATTCTCTTCTTTTATCCTATTTAATTTTTAGTTGCTTGGGGACAAGCAACAATTTAAGTTTGGTGTTGTGATGAGCGGATAATTTATACGCTTTTTGGTATTGTTTTTATATAGTTTTTAGTAAGTTTGAGCTACTTTTAGGGATGTTTTCATTAGTTTTTATGTTAAATTCACATTTCTGGACTTTACTATGAGTTTGTGTGATTTTCTGTGATTTCAGGTAAATTCTGGCTGAAATTGAGGGACTTGAGCAAAACTCTGAAGAAGGCTGACAAAAGGACTGCTGATGCTGTTGGAATCTGACCTCCCTGCACTCGAAATGGATTTTCTGGAGCTATAGAACTCCAATTGGCGCGCTCTCAACGGCGTTGGAAAGTAGACATCCAGAGCTTTCCAGCAATAGATAATAGTTCATACTTTATTCGGAGATTGACGACGTAACTTGGCGTTGAACGCCAAGTACAAGCTGCTGTCTGGAGTTAAACGCCAGAAAAACGTCATGA
>NC_029781.3:32484891-32485371 GCF_000817695.3 Arachis duranensis
CCGGAAGTGGATTTAAGCATCAATTACTTACTCATGTAAACCCTAGGAGCTAGTCTAAGTATATATAGAACATTTATCTATTGTATTAGAGGTCTTTTTGACCACGTTTCATCTTTGGTCTCAGTTTTGTTTTATTCTTCATCCTAGGAGATCATTGATCACGTTAGGGAGGGCTGGCCATTTGGCCATGCCTGAACCTCTTTTACTTATGTATTTTCAACGGTGGAGTTTCTGCACACCATAGATTAAGGGTGTGGACTGATGCTGTACCTCGAGTTTCAATGCAATTACTACTATTTTCTATTCAGTTCGACTTATTCCTATTCTAAGATATTCGTTGCACTTCAACATGATGAATGTGATGATCCATGACACTCATCATTATTCTCACCTATGAACACGTGACTGACAACCACTTCCGTTCTACCTTAGACCAGGCGCATATCTCTTGGATTCCTTAATCAGAATCTTCGTGGTATA
>NC_029781.3:32485470-32564500 GCF_000817695.3 Arachis duranensis
CCGCATAGGATTATTTTCCCGAGAGGATTGAAAGTAGCCACAGCTGATGGTGAACCCCTATACAAAGCTTGCCATGGAAAGGAGTAAGAAGGATTGAATAGAAGCAGTAGGAGAGCAGGCGTCCTTGAGCCATACAGCATCTCCATTCGCTTATCTGAAATTCTCACCAATGAATCTACATAAGTCTTCTATCTCGTGTATTGTTTCTATTTTCTTATCTTTATTTTCGAAAACCCATAAACCATTTTAATCTGCCTGACTGAGATTTGCAAGGTGGCCATAGCTTGCTTCATACCAACAATCTCTGTGGGATCGACCCTTACTCACGTAAGGTTTATTACTTGGACGACCCAGTACACTTGCTGGTTAGTTGAACGGAGTTGTGAACTTAACCAAGAGCCACAATAGTTTTTGTGTATATGCCAAAGAGCCAATATTGATGATCACAATTTCGTCCACCACTCATCTTTAAGTGCACCGAGGACGGTGCAAACTTTTAAGTGTGGGGAGGTCGTCCGACCGGTCGGCGATTTTGGGTGACAAATTTCTAATCCCAACACTTTTGCATTTCATTCTAAGATTTTAGGATTTTTGTTGCATTTTCTTATTTTTGCATATATATACACAATAAGCTTAGTCAAAATAATGAAAATTTCTCAAGATTTCTATCTATATGGCACACCAATTGATTTGAGTTAAAACTTTTCATAGAACTTGCTTGAATTATATATATTATGGATCATGTTTTGAGCTAAGAACACAAGCTTGTGAGACTTGAGCCTAATGATGTGGTTACATCTTATAACCACTTATTTTCCTTCTTGTGTGCATTATTCTCTTTGTATGATTGTAATCTTTGAATTGTCTGATTCTTTATGTCCATTATTTTGTGTATTTATGCATTTATATGATTGAGGACATCATTTCATTTAGCTCATTTACCCAAAAAGCCTTACCTTTTATCTTCCATTGTTAGCCAAATTTGAGCCTACGATTAACCCACTTGTTCTTAATTTTAGCACATTACAAGCCTTAAAGCGGAAAATAATAAAAGTCCTTAATTTGGATCTTTGATTAGCTTAGGCTAGTGTGTGTGAGTATCATTAAAGTGTGGGAACCTTGGGACATTGGGTGGAAACAAAGGGTAGTTTTGTATTTTTATTGGAAATATTGGAAATTGGGCACATGCTCATGTATTGATCAAATGTAAAACCTTATGTATTGATGCTGTTGTATATAGAAAAAAAATGAGAAAAACAAAAGAAAAAAGAAAAATAATATGGAAAAGAAAAAATAGAAAAAGAAAGAAAAAGAAGAAAAAAATAATAAAAAGGGGACAAAATGCCCCAAAGCAAGCCCAATAAGGGTCAATGCATAAGTGTTGTGAAATGAAAAGAAAATGCATGAGTATATGAAAAAAAAAGTGAAAAATGGGTAGTTAGGTTAGAACTTAATTAAATAGGATGTCATAGGTTAGGTGGGAAGTATAAGCTTATCAAAGATTCAAATTCCAAGCTCACTGAACCAAATATGCATCCTACCTTGACCTAGCCCCATTACAACCTATGAAAAGTCCTCGTGATAATTGTATGCATGCATGAAATATATGTTGATTGTTAGATGAAAAAAAAAACAAATCTTGGAAAGCATGATTAGGAGAGAATTGAGTGAATCAACCCTAAACAATTGAGCGAATAGAGTGCAAACACATCCGGTGAGGGTTTGATGCTCAATTACATGCTTCCACCTATAATCATCACTTTTCATGCAAGTTTGTAAAAATATTTAATAACTCAATTCAATTGTAGATTAGGCTTGCTAGTCCTTAGCCCTTATGCATATATGCTTCTTGGGAATTGATTTATTTTGACCAAGCAATTGCATTCATCTAGATAGTTGCATATAGGTAGATTGCATTAGTTAGTTTCCATTGAATAAATGCCATACCCTTACTTCATTCTTAGTTAAGCATGAGGACATGCTTGGTTTAAGTGTGGGGAGGTTGATAAACTCCGTTTTGACGGTTTATCTTGTATTGATTTTAAGAGATTTTATCACCTTTTACCCACATTTAGTCAATGAAATAGCATGGTTTTGTGATTGTCTCCTTATTTGTGCTTAGATGTGAAAACATGCTTTTAGACCCTTAATTTGATGGTTTTAATCTCCCTTTGATTTCACTAGATGCCTTGATATGTTTGTTAGTGATTTCAGATTGAAAAGGGCTAGGAATGGATCAAAGGAGTGAAGAGGAAAGCATGCAAGTGGAGAAATCATGAAAAGTCAAAGGAGTTGAACTCTCCCATGGACGCGCACGCGCACCTGGCGCTTACGCGCACCTGCAAATCACCCCATGGACGCGTACGCGTGCTGTGCGCGTATGCGTCGATGCTGGTTTATGATTTTTTAATGAAAACGTGACCAACGAATTCTCAAGGGTTGTGGGGCCCAATCTCAACTAACTTTGGCGCCAGAAATGCTATTTAAAGCCAAGGATTGAAGAGCAAAGGGGGATTCCAATCATTCACACTCATTAGGATTAGTTTAGAGTTAGTTTTTGAGAGAGAAGCTCTCACTTCTCTCTAGGATTAGGATTAAGATTAGGGTTAGTTCTTAGATCTAGGTTTTAGTCTTTGCTTTCTTCCACTTCTATCTCTCAATTCTTTGTTGCTACATTCATCTTCTTATATTCTTTTGTTGTAATTTCCTTTATGTTGTTCTTATATTTTGTTGTAGATCTAGTATTGTTCCTTCTACATTCTTCCAATTCAATAAGAGGTAATTCATAATAAATATGTCTTCTTTGCTTTTCTATTGTTGATCTCTTGTTTTTGTAGTTGTAGATTCCTTTAATTCTTGCATTTAATAATGTTTACTTCTATTGCACTTTATGTGTTTGTTGAAATGCCTCTTCTAGATATAGTGTAGATTTTGCTCCTCTTGGCCTAGGTAGAGTAATTAGTGACACTTGAGTTATCTAATTCCTTTGTTGATTGATAATTGGAGAGATTGCTAATTGGTTTGGAGTGCACTAAAGCTAGTCTTTCCTTGGGAGTTGGCTAGGACTTGTGGCTCAAGTCAATTCATCCACTTGACTTTCCTTTATTTAGTAAGGGTTAACTAAGTGGTAGCAATGAACAATTCTCATCACAATTGAGAAGGATAACTAGGATAGGACTTCTAGTTCTCACACCTTACCAAGAGCCTTTTATAATTGTTAGTTTACTTTTCTTGCCATTTATAATTCTTGTCTAAAAATCACAAAAACCCCAAATATAACTCACAACCAATAACAAGACACTTTATTGTAATTCATAGGGAGAACGACCCGAGGTTTGAATACTTCGGTTTATAAATTTTAGGGGTTTGTACTAGTGACAAACAACTTTTTGTATGAAAGGATTATTGATTGGTTTAGAAACTATACTTGCAATGAGAATTCATTTGTGAAATTCTATACCATCAAAAATCCAATCATCAACGTACGCATCCTTTTTGCATGCGCGTGGATGATAAAACTTCACTTCCGCGCCTCAGCATCATGTACGCGTATGCGCCCATCACTACTTTGTCACATCGACGCGTGCGCGTTATGCACGCGTGCGCGTCGATGCCCATCTTCAAATTCAAAGTCTGAAAGTATCGCAGGCATTCACTCCAAGTGAACATAGCGTTCATTGTTGGTGAACGCTGATCCTCAATCCACATGTGTGCGTCATGCATGCGTACGCGTGGACAGTCAACTTGTCCGATCTCCTCGGTGTGAGGTGGACGTTTAAATCTTTCGACCTCTTCACCCTTTCTTCTCTTTTGTGTTTAATTGGGCGAGGCGGCAGGATCTTTGATAAACCCCTCTTTCGTGGTTTATTTTGTGCTTAATTTGGGGGATTTTATCACTTTTTCCCACATTTATTCAATAAAATAGCATGGTTTTATAATTCTCCCATGAATTGTGCTTAAGTGTAAAAACATGCTTTTTAGGCCCTTAAATTGGTGATTTTAACTCACTTTAATTCCATTTGATGCCTTGATGTGTTTATTGAGTGATATCAGGTTCATAAGGCAAGTATTGGATGGAAGAAATGAGGAGAAAAGCATGCAAGGTGGAGAATGCATGAGGAAACAAGAATTGGGAATGCATCAATGGGCGCGCACGCGTACAAGGCGTGCACGCGTAAAAGTGATTTCGCATAGAGACGCGTGCGCGTACATGACGCGTCCGCGTGGATGAAGAGATAGCCAATCGACGCGTACGCGCACATGGCACGCACGTGCCGATACTCTCACGTGACTCAAATTAAGGGCAAAGCACTGAGGGTGATTTCTGAGCAGCCCAGGCCCAATTCCAACCTGTTTCTGAGTGTATTTCATGCAAAATTGAAGCCCAAGCAAAGGGGGGAGCAATTTTTGTAGCATGAGCATCATGTAGTGTAGTTTATAGAGAGAGAAGCTCCCTCTTCTCTCTAGAATTAGGGTTCTTAGGTTAATCTCTCTTAGTTTTAGCTTTGATTTCAGGTTTTCATCTTATTTCTTTTATGAATTTTTGCTTCTACACCTTCATTGTCCTAGTTTGTGATGTTAATTTTACTTTTATGCTCTCTTTTATGTTAATGAACTCTTGTTGGATTTGGATCCCTTTTTAATGCAATTTAATGTTTGTTGTTTCTTTTATTATTGAATTGGGTTGTGAATTTAATTTTCTTGCAATTGGTAGTTGATAGATTTACTATTCTTGCACTTTACCATGCTTTCCTTATACACCCACCAAGTGTTTGACAAAATGTTTGGTTGGGCCTTAGAGTAGACTTTGAGCATTCTTGGCTTGGAAAGAGTAATTAGGCAATCTTGAGTCATGAAAACCCAACTAAAGTTGGTGATCTAGAATTGTTAGTTAATATGATTTCTAGTGACTCTAATCTTTTGCTAATTCCATTAGTGAGTGGATTAGTACATTTGGATTGAGGTTAACTAGTCTTATTAGACTTTCTCTGAGTATGAGGATAACATGATACCTTCTTTCATCTTCAGGGATGACGTAATAAGATAAATTCTTGTTATCATTGTAATATGATTGATTAGTCTTATTTGACATTCACTCATGGAAGATAACTTACACCTTCTTCCAATGTTGGAGTTGACTAAATGAGATGAATTAATCATTGTATGACTAGGATAGAAAGCCTATGATCTCAACCCTTGCCATGAATGTCTTCCTTTATTACTTGCTTTCTTTAGCTACTTGCTTGATTTACTTTTCTTGCCATTTATTTTGCTGCAAAAATACAAAATTAAACCCCCATGTTTCTTCATAGCCAATAAGCATACACTTTATTGCAATCCTTGTGAGACGACCTAGAGTCCAAATATCCGGTTAATTTTAATTTAGGGTTTGTACATGTGACAACTCAAAATTTTTGATTGGGAGAATTGTTTGTTGGTTTGGAGCTATGCTTACAACGAAGTAATTCTTTTCTATAAGAAGAAAATCTAGACCATCGAGCAAATCTCTTAAATCAATCTTTTTAGTGTTGCATATCTCTTGGTAGACATTCACAATAGATAGGTTTCTCAGTGGGTTGGTCTTCTTTCTTCCCAGATTCTTTATCCTTGTTTTGTGGTGGGTTAAGAGAATCCGGTTTTTGAGCTGTTTCCCAATCGGGAGTTCTCCTCCATATTGATATATTTTTCTCCCCTTTCTTGAACCTTGTTTAAAGATGTTGGGTACTTTTTGGATATTGAGTAGCTGAAAGGTCCTTCTCTTAGGCCACTGATGAGTCCCATGATGGCCGCTTCTGTTGGAAGACTTCGTATGTCAAGGCATGCTTTGTTGAATCTTTCCATGTAGCTGTGAAGGCTTTCCGGATCTCCTTGTTTAATTCCCAGCAAGCTTGGAGCATGTTTGGCTTTATCCTTCTGGATGGAGAACCTGGCAAGGAACTTTTTAGCAAGGACGTCAAAACTTGTGATTGATCTTGGAGGTAAACTGTCGAACCACATTATTGCCATTTTAGTTAGAGTGGTTGGGAAAGCTTTACAACGGATTGCATCTGAGGCCTCCGTGAGATACATCCTGCTTCTGAAATTGCTAAGATGATGGCTTGGGTCTAATGTGACGTCGTACAGGGTCATGTCGGGAGCTTTGAAGTCCTTTGGGACTTTAGCTTTCATGATCTCTTTGGTGAATGGGTCTTGATCTTTGTGGGGGCTATCTTCATGACTGGATCAAGCGGTCTTGGATTTGAGATCGGCTTCGAGCTTTAAGAGCTAGTCCTCTACCTTTTAACGTCATCTTATTTTTCTCCCAATGTCTCTTTCGGCTTTCCATTGATGTTCGGCTTCTTGTTCCAGTTGTTTGAGACGATTCTGCTATTCTCGGAGGGCATCTAAGATTTCTGTATTTGGAGAATGCTTATCTCCATTTGGTTGAGGTGTATCTTTGAGTGTGATGTCTGCATTATTGTACGGTGTTCTATTTTCCAAATCAGAATCATGGTCGTTGTCAAGGTTGTCCACCATGATGATGGAATGACTTCCTGGTTCCCCAGCAACGGCGCCAATGTTTCGAGGGTTACCTGAAACTGTAGGTCGATCTCGGATGAGATCTGCGGTGGCGGCCGGAGCTGTTGCGTCCGATTTGTTGGATCTGGTGGTGCTACTGATCCTTCGTCACCGAAGGGTGGTGGCACCTGCAAGAGACTCCGATGTTTAAGTTAGCACATGCTTTAGACTGGTTTTTTTGTAGAATCAGAGTATGAGTTATACCTGGGTGCTCTAGTGTATTTATAGTAGTGTTGAGTGACCATTTTGGAGATAAGATAGTTATCTTATCTTATCTTTGAGTGAAGTCATCTTATCTTTCTTTATGCCTTGCCGCTTTTAGATTTGGGCTGTGTCCTTTCGTTTGGGCTGGCTTGGGCCTCTTATGGCAATTTGGCTGAGCTCTTTGAGAAGAGGTCGGTAATGGACCAACCTTTCATGAGGTCGATCATGGGCCAACCTTCTAAGAGGTCGGCCAACCCGGTCCTTTATAGCTCGAACCGATGTATGAATAGACATAAATACTACTATTTCTTGAATGGATACTCAGGCTACAATGAGATTGAAGTAAACCTTAAAGACCAAGAGAAGACTTCCTTTACTTGTCTTTTTGGTGTTTTTACATATAGATGAATGCCCTTTGGATTGTGCAATGCACCTGCCACATTCCAAAGGTGCATATTATCCATTTTTTTGATATGATTGAAAGGTTTATTGAAGTTTTCATGGGTGATTTTTCTGTGTTTGATGATTTATTTTCTAAGTGCTTACACCATCTTGCCTTGGTGCTCAAGAGATGCCAAGAGACTAACCTAGTTTTGAATTGGGAAAGTGCCATTTTATAGTAACCGAAGGGGTAGTCCTTGGTCACAAAATCTCTAAGAAAGGCATAGAGGTGGATAGAGCCAAGGTAGAAGTAATTGAAAAATTACCTCCACCTTGCAATGTCAAAGGAATTAGGAGTTTCTTGGGGTGTGCTGAGTTTTATAGAAGATTCATTAGATACTTTTCAAAGATTGCCAAACCTTTAAGTAACTTGCTTGTCTCTAATGTACCTTTTATCTTTGATAGAGAATGTATGCAAGCCTTTGATGAACTTAAAGGCAAACTTTCCTCTGCACCTATTATAGCACCACCTAGCTGGGATTTACCTTTTGAATTGATGTGTGATGCATCAGACTTTGCTATTGGTGCTGTCTTAAGACAAAGGAAAGACAAGCTATTGCATATCATCTATTATGCTAGCAAGGTTCTTAATGAAGCTCAAAGGAACTACACCACCACAAAAAAAGAACTCCTTGTTATAGTTTTTGCTTTTGATAAGTTTAGGTCATACCTCATTAGTTCTAAAGTCATTGTTTTTACTGACCATGCAGCTCTTAAGTACTTATTAACTACGCAAGAATCTAAGGCTAGAGTGATAAGGTGATCTTGCTACTTCAAGAGTTTAATATTGAGATTAAGGATAGAAGCGGAGTAGAGAACAAAGTGGCTGAACACCTATCTAGAATCTCAATTGAGGAAGATGAAGCACACATCCCTGCAGTGAATGAGAGCTTTCCGGAAGAACAGTTGATGATGATCCAAGAAGCTCCCTGGTTTGTAGATATAGCCAACTTCAAGGCTATTGGAGAGCTACCTTCCAACATCAACAAGCATATGAGAAGAAAGATCATCAATAACGCCAAGCATTATTTTTGGGATGAGCCCTATCTCTTCAAGAAGTGTACTGATGGGATTTTAAGAAGATGCATTTCTCATAAGGAAGGACAAGAGGTCCTTTGGCACTGCCATGGATCCACATAGGGAGGACATTTTAGTGGAGAAAGGACTGCAGCCAAGGTGTTGCAATGTGGATTCTTTTGGCTTACAATATTCAAAGATGCAAAGGAGTTTGTGATAAGGTGCAATGAATGTCAAAGAGCTGGCAACCTACCTAAGAAAAATGAAATGCCACAGAGATTCATCATAGAGTTGGAGTTATTTGATATTTGGGGATTGATTTTATGGGACCATTTCCACCCTCATACTCAAACAACTACATATTGATGGTTGTGCATTATGTGTCAAAATGGGTAGAGGCCATAGCTACTCCAACAAATGATAAAAAAGTGGTGATTAATTTCTTGAAGAAGAATATATTCAGCCGGTTTGGGGTTCCAAGACACTTATAAGCCGGTTTGCAACAAACAACTTGAGACACTCCTAAAATATGGTGTCAAGAACAAGGTAGCAATCCCATACCATCCACAAACCAATGGTCAAGCTGAAATTCAAATAGAGAGCTCAAGAGAATCCTTGAAAGACGATTGGGAACTCGAGAAAAGATTGCTCTAAAAAGCTAGATGATGCATTCTGAGCTTAATGAACAACCTTTAAGACACCTATTGGCATGTCTCCATACCAACTGGTGTTTGGAAAGGCTTGTCATCTACCAGTGGAGCTTGAACATAGAGCATTTTGGGCTCTAAAGATGTTGAATTTTGATAATCAAGCTACTGGAGAAAGAAGGATGCTGCAACTCAATGAGTTAGAAGAATTCAGAACTCAAGCTTATGAAAATGCTAAGATTTACAAAGAGAAAAAAAGAAATGGCATGATGAAAAGCTGGCAAGAAAAGAGTTTGTAGAAGGTCAAAAGGTGCTGTTGTACAACTCAAGGCTTAAGTTTTCCCAGGGAAGCTGAAATCAAGATGGTCTGGACCCTTCACAATAGTGAAGGCCTCTCCTTATGGTCACATGGAGCTTATGGATGAGAAAACTTAGAGGGCTTTCACTGTCAATGGCCATAGACTTAAGCACTACTTGGGAGACTCACTGGATGAACAAAGAGTGAACTATAACCTCAGCTGAAGAGGGAGAACCGTCAAGCTAGTGACTGATGAACGGACTTTTGTGTGGTATAGAATTTTACAATGAACTCTCGTTGCAAGTATAGTTTCTAGACCAACAATAATACCTTCATACAAAAGTTTGGTTGTCACAAATAACAAACCCCTAAAATAATAACCAAAGTATTTAAACCTCGGGTCGTCTCTCAAGGAATTGCAGGGAATTGTTCTTGTTATTGGTTATGTAAAGGTATATTTTGGGGTTTTGAGATAGGAAATAAGAAATGTAAATTGCAAGGAAATTCAAATGGTAAAAAAAGTCTTGGCAAGGTTTGGTGGTCAAGGATCTTTATCCTTATCACTAACCACAACATGAGAATTGGCAAGGATCAATCCCATTAAGTCATCCTCTAACTAGTAGTAAAGGAAAGTTAAATGAGCTATATTGAACCAAGTCCATAAGTCCTAGATCTCCACCAATTCAATTAGTGAAAACTAGAGTTAATGGCTTCCAATCGTCAATTACTTGGACATTAGCAACTCAAGAGTTCCTAAGTTACCATCCCAAGCCAAGAACATAAAAGTCTACTCTAACATCCTTCCAAACAATTTATCAAACACTTGAAAGTCACAAAATAAAAACATAGAAAATTAATACGAGAACATTAACTCCAAACAATCAATTAAAAGCAATCATAAATACAAAATACTTCAAATTGCATTAAATTGAAAACCAAATCTAACATGGAGTTCATAAACCAAATTGGGGAAATAAACAACTCAACAAGAGAAATAAATAAACCAAAGTACTAGAATGAATAAAAGTAAAAGAGAAACTAAATTGGAATAAGATAAAATTTAGAATTTGAAAAGGAATAAAACTAAGATCTAAAATCTAGAAAACTACATATAAAACCTAAATTGTGAATAATAAGAAGTGATCTCTGATTCCTCCACTCTGTAGCCTCTAATCTATGTTTTCTGAGTAGAAAACTGGGTCAAAAATAGTCTAAAAATTGCTGGGGGTGATTTCTGATATTTCCAGCACGTGGTTCATGCATGCGTACGCGTCATGTACGCGTACACGTCGCTTGTTTGCGCCCTATCCATGCGTACGCGTGCTTTGCGCGTGCGCATCCCTGAACGCTAGATCAACCATGGCAAATTGTATATCGTTGCAAAGCCCCATATGTTAGCTTTCTAACTCAACTAGAACTACCTCATTTGGACCTCTGTAGCTCAAGTTATGATCGACTGAGTGTGAAGAGGTCAGGGCTGACAGCTTAGCAATTCCTTTAGCTTCTTTTATTCCTTCCACTTTTGCATCCTTCCTTTCCATCCTCTAAGCCATTCCTACCTTGTAATCTCTGAAAACACTGAATGCACATATCACGGCATCGAATGGTATTAAGAGAGGATTAAAGTTAACAAATTTAGGGCCAAAGATGCATGTTTTCAATCATAGCACAAAATCAGGAAAGAAAATGTAAAACATGCGAATTCTGTGAATAAATGTGAGAATAGTGGATAAAATCCACTCAATTAAGCACAAGATGTACCACGGAATAGTGGTGCATCAGTGACGTTAAAGAAGTACTAGTTGGGAGACACAACAACACTCATATCCTTTCAATTTCAAGGTTTCTAGAGTAGCTTATGTTTAATTCACTTTGGTTGATTGTGTTTCAGTAGTTGTTAGTTATTTAGTTGATAGTTTCTTTGATTTGAACTCCAAAAGTTTTTCTAGTTGCTGGAAGTGCAACCTTGCATGTTGATGACAAGTCATCATAGGCTAGTTTCACAAGTATTTTTCACTTATTTTCATTAGGTTTCATGCACTTTCTTGAGCAATAAATAAGTAATTGGATTGGAATTTCATGCATCCCCTGATTCAATTCAACATGGTTGTTTATATGCTTTTACAAAAGATTTTATGCAAATTTTACTTGATGATATGAATGATGCAAAAACCTTGTGATTATAGCAAACTTTGATGCAGTTGTTTGATTGATATTAGGTGGAAAAAAAGCAGGGGAGAAGAGCACCTTAGCGCTATGCTTGTTTGAAGAACGCTACGCTCCCTTGCAACATAACTCTTGGCGCTACGCTCCCTTTCAAAGCGCGCTACGTTCTACACCCAAGAAAATTTAACTGGCGACGCTTACGCGTAGAAATGGCATTTTTGAAAGGCCACGTGTACGCGTGGCTGATGCGTACACGTGGGTGGGATCTACGTTCTTCACCCAAGAGCGCTGCATTTTTCATCAAAGAGTGCCTTTGATGACCTTCAAAGTTGGATTTAAAATTTGGCTAGCGACGCGTGCGCGTCAGTGGCGCGTACGCGTGGAAGTGGCATTTGTGAAGGATCATGCAAACGCATGGATAGAGCGACAGCATGGAAGTGACATTTTGAAATCCACGCGTACGCGTGGATGACGCGTACAAGTGGGAGAGCGCTCTTGGCGCGAGCTCTATGCTCTCATGGAGAGTGCTGCAAAGGACGCATGGTAAGTACTGAAGCTAGTGATAAAGTTAGTGTCACTAACATCTTCGTGTCATGGTATGCCCACGTTAATGGCCACGTTAGCACCACTAACGTGGACCATTAACGTGGGAACAAGATGGATTATAGCGTTAACGGCAAAGTTAACACCAATAACGCTATCGAAAGTTAGAAAAGGTTGAGTTAGTGGTCACGTTAGTGGCAGTAACATTGGGGTTAATGTAGCTCAAGAGGGTTGGGATGTTAGTGATAAAGTTAGCGTCACTAACATCTTCGAATCAGGATTTACACTTAACGTTAACCCTACTAACACCTTGACTAACCCGAATCATACCTGACTCAACTTCTTTCAACAAGTTGAGCTAAGCCCACTGAGACTATAACTGCTTCAACTCTAGATCAAAGGCCCAGATCCAAGACTTCCAGAACTAACTGAAGATCAGAGAAGTAGTATATATAGGAGTAGTTTTGAACTAGAAAAGGGGGATTAGGATCTGAGGGATCCAAAATTGTAAACACTCTGTACATTTACTTTCTCTGCAATTCAGTTTACTTTACAATGCACTTTTCATTTTTGCTTTCCATTCCTAGAGATATGAACAACTAAACCCCTTTTCATTAGGTTAGGGATTTAATGGATCAATAATAGTTTTCATCTTCTTCTTCTTTTTTTTCTCTTGATTTTTCTAGAAAGCTTTCGATCTTAATTCAATTGAACAAGTTATCTTGACAGAGAAGCTGTTCATAATTGGGTCTCCTCTAAACCTTGAGAGAGGAATGAGGGGATCATGCTAGAAATGCTTTCTCATGCTGGATTAGGTTGGGGGTTGGACGGATATTGTGACATGTAATGCTAACAATAATTTGATCAACGAAGGTGTGTGTTAGAATCAGTGACCAAACTTCATCTCTTCCCATGAGCAATTAAATCAAGACGTTGGTCAATTGTTCAAGCTTAGAGAGATTGGATTGCCAAGACATTGGGATCCAATCACTTAAGATTGCCAAGAAAGTCAATGAATGCATTAATTGAGGAATAGATGAAGATAAACTTAATCCAGAGAATACAACATCACCTATGCCTAATGAACTTCCCCACTTCTAATCTTACCTATTCTCTTTAGTTTCTACTATTTACTTCAATGTTCATTTTTCCAAATCCCATTTAAGTTTCTGCAATTTTACTTTTTGCAATGGTGCACAAAAGTGCAATCACACTTGCAATTCCGCACAACTAACCAGCAAGTGCACTGGGTCGTCCAATTAATACCTTACGTGATTAAGAGTCGATCCCACGGAGATTGTCAGCTTAAAGCAAGCTATGGTTACCTTGTAACTCTTAGTCAGGAGATTAATGATGAAAAAGGTTTTTGTTTGCAATATAATAAAAGAACATGAAGTAAAAAGTAATTGTGGTTCAATAATGGAGAATAGGTTGGAGTTTTGGAGATGCAATGTCTCTGAATCTATGCTTTCCTACTATCTTCTTCTTCACGCACGCAAGACTCCTTCCATGGCAAGCTGTATGTAGGGTGTCACCATTGTCAAAGGCTACTTTCCATCTTCTCAGTGAAAATAGTCTATGTGCGCTGTCACCGCACGGCTAATCATCTGTCGGTTCTCGATCATGTTGGAATAGAATCCAATGATCCTTTTGCGTCTGTCACTACGCCTAACACTCGCGAGTTTGAAGCTCGTCACAGTAATCCCTTCCCAGATCCTACTCGGAATACCACAGACAATGTTTAGACTTTCCGGATCTCAGGAATGGCCGTCAATAATTCTAGCTTATACCATGAAGACTCTGGTTGCACAAGTTCGAACACTGTTGTCAGGAGAGGTACTCAAATTCGTGAAGCAGGAACCCAAGAGATACACATTCAATTTAAGATAAAACGGAGGTGGTTGTCAGACACACGTTTATAAGTTGAGAATGGTGAAGAGTGTCACGAATCATCACATTCATCATGTTTAAGTGCGAATGAATATCTTAGAATGGAAACAAGCGTGATTGAATAGAAAACAGTGGTAATTGCATTAATTCATCGAGACACAGCAGAGCTCCTCACCCCCAGCAATGAAGTTTAGAGACTCATGCCGTAGAGATACAATGTAAAACGTGAAAATATCATGAGGTACAAAATATCTCTCTAAAAGTAGTTTTTATACTCAACTAGTAACCTAAGTTTACAGAAAATGAGTAAACTAAGATAGGTGGTGCAGAAATCCACTTCTGGGTCCCACTTGGTGTGTGCTATGGCTGAGCATTGGAGCTTTCACGTGAATAGGCTATTCCTGGAGTTAAACGCCAGCTTTGGTGCCAGTTTGGGCATTTAACTCCAACTTTTATGCCAATTCTGGCGTTTTGACGTCAGAAAAGGGCAGAGAGATGGCGTTTTGACGCCATTTTATGTCATCAAAACTCGCGCAAAGTATAGACTATTATATATTTCTGGAAAGCCCTGGATGTCTAATTTTCAACGAAATCGAGAGCGTGCCATTTGGAGTTTTGTAGCTCCAGAAAATCTACTTCGAGTGCAGGAAGGTCAGAATCCAACAACATCTGCAGTCCTTTTTCAGCCTCTGAATAAGATTTTTGGTCAGGTCCCTCAATTTCAGCCAAAAAATACCTGAAATCGTAGAAAAACACTCAGACTCATAGCAAAGTCCAGAAATATGATTTTTGCATAAAAACTAATAAAAATATACTAAAAAGTGGCTAAATCCTACTAAAAACTATATGAAAATACCCCCAAAAAGCGTATAAAATATCCGCTCATCATGCACCTTACATTCCGCCATTTACTTTCAGTCATTTACAGTTCTTGTCAATTACTTTTCTTGCTATTTAATTTTCTGTAATTCTCATTTCAATTCTATTTAGCTCAGCTAGAACACTCCTATAATTAAAGTTGATCAACCAATCAATCCCTATGAGATTCGATCTCACTCTATTGTGATTTTTTACTTGATGACAATTCGGTATACTTGTCGAGGGAAATTTGTAGCGATACAAATTTTCATGCATCAAGTTTATGACGCCGTTGTCGGGGATTGATTTTGTATTGACAATGATTAAATTAGAGGACAACTAGATTGAGCAATTTTCTTTTGCTTTGTTAATTTATTGTTTCTGTTATTTACATTCAGTCTCAGCACTTTTACAATTTTGCTTATTTACTTTCTATTATTAACTTTCTGTTATTTACTTTCTATTATTTACTTATTTACAATTTTGCTTAACTAATCCACTAACTATTTGATAAATTGCATCACTCACACTAAATAACAACCTTAACAAGAGTGATTTCTTCACTTTTCTCTTGCTTATGCATTCTGTTGATTGTATGACAGGTAGAAGAAGAGGAGCTTTAACCTCTTTTGAATCTGAACCTGAGAGGACCTTCCTTAGATTAAGGAGGAAAGTAAGATGGAATAAGGCTGTTGGTGTAGAGGAAGAAGAGGGTGACTTAAATATGAACATGGAGGATGATATGGAGAACCATCATGAGGAAAAAGTGCATAACCATGCTAGAGAGGGTGCAGCCAACCATGCTGGGCAAGAGAGAAGAGTTTTAGGCTCTTATATTAATCCAAACCCAGGAAACTGTGGAAGTAGTATCCAAAAACCAACCATCTATGCCAACAACTTTGAGTTAAAGCCTCAACTCATCACTGTTGTTCAAAACAATTATTCATTTAGAGGTAGTGCCTAGGAAGATCCTAACCAACATCTAACCACATTTGTGAGGATATGTGACACAGTGAAGTCCAATGGGATCCACCCAGACACCTATAAGCTGTTATTGTTTCCATTTTCCCTTAGGGATAAAGCAGCAAAGTGGTTAGAATCCTTTCCAAGGGAGAGTCTGACAAATTGGGAAAATGTGGTAAACAAGTTCTTGGCAAGATTCTACCCTCCTCAAAGAGTCAATAGATTAAGAGCTGAGGTCCAAACGTTCAGGCAACAATATGGTGAAACTCTTTATGAAGCATGGGAAAGGTATAAAGACTTGATAAGAAGGTGCCCACCAGGCATGTTCAACGAATGGGTGCAGCTACACATTTTCTATGAAGACTTGTCTTATGAATCAAAGAAGGCATTAGATCACTCTTCAGAAGGATCTCAAAAAAAGAACAAAACCATTGAAGAGGCCATAGACATCATAGAGACTATGTCCAACAACAGAGGAGCAAAGGAGCAAAGGAGCTGAATCACATGGATGCATTGTTGTCTAAAAAATAAGATGATTACCAAGCAATTGGTTGACCTTACCAAGCAGATGGAAAGGAATCAAGCTGCAGCTGTCACCACTCAACCACCAGCCTAAGAAGAGTTGAATGAGGAAGGAGTCGATTAGGAACAAGCCAACTATGCTAGAAACTCATCAAGCCCCATGATCCATACTCCAAGACTTATAATCAAGGGTGGAAGAACCACCCAAACTTTGGGTGGGAAACCAGCAAAACCAAGGCCAAGACCATAGACCTCACAAGAATTATGATGTAGCCATCAAGAAACTTGAGATACAGATTGGATACCTATTCAAGCAAATTCCTAACCACACTCCTTGCATTAACACCAATGCAAACTCAAAGGAGGAAAGCAAGGCCATCACACTCAGGAGTGGAAAGGAATTGAAGGAGGTTTCAAGAAAAACACAAGAGAAAGGAAAAGATAAAAATCTGAATGATAAAGAAGAAAAACAAGTACCTACATCCAACCCACCTCCAAACAAAAAATTTCTAAGATCATACACTTCAAGAGCTCCTTACCCTCAACGATTGAAGAAGAATGACAAGGACAATCAATTTTTTATATTCTTGCAAGTTTTCAAGAGACTTTAAATCAATATTCCCTTTGCTGAAGCACTAGAGCAAATGCCACTCTATGCCAAGTTTTTGAAGGAGTTGATGACCAAGAAAAGGAGCTGGAGAAATGATGAAACTGTGGTATTAACCGAGGAGTGTAGTGCTATTATTCAGTACAAATTACCCCAGAAATTGAAGGACACATGGAACTTTCAAATCCCTTGTATCATAGGAGAAATTACAGTGGAAAAAGCCTTATGCAATTTGGGAGCTAGCATCAATTTAATGTCCATAGCAGTGATGAGGATGAAGATTAAGGAAGCCAAACCAACAAGAATGGCACTTCAATTAGCTGACCGATTATTCAAATTCCCTCATAGGAGAATTCTAAATGCAGAATGTAAATTGACAGAAAAGTAAATGGCAGAAAGCTAAATTGACTGAAACTTAAAGTACCAGAAATTAAAAAGAGCTGAATCTTAAATCACACGAAAAGCAAATAACTGGATCTTAAGGTGCAGAAATATTAAATGGTAGGGAAACTTAATTGCATGAATAATAAAGGGATTTGGGGGAATTAAAAACAGAACTATACAACATGAAATTGCAGTAGGTACAGAGGAATTAAAGTGAAAGAGATTCAAAGGAAGTGATTCGTCAGGGATTGGAGATACTATAATCCTTCATGAATCAATTGGGTCTCACTCATTTCTCAATCATTTAGTAGATCTATGGAAGATTGAAATTGATTGGATCCCAATTCCTTGGTAATCCAATCTCTCTAATCACAGTCAATCTTGCCAATTCTTTGATCTAATTGTCATGAGAAGATGTTAAGTGTAAATCTCTCATCCATAAGCCACACTTACTCCCAAGATCTCAATTTCTCCCAAATGGTGTTGATCAAGAGAGTAGTGAAAGATAGAGCTCCAATTCTAATGCAAGTGATTCCCCTTCCGAGGCTCACACAAGTATTCAACTGAATTCAACCTCCTTCCAGAGTGAAGAATTCTAAATCAACACAGAAGATATCCAATAGCTACAAAAATGAATTGAGAAGAAGAGGAATTTCATTGATTCATTGGAATTACAATAGAGCTCCTCCCCCTAATGAAAGTGGTGTTTAGTTCATCATTGCTCTAGTACTAAAACAGAAAGGTGATTGTAGAAGAAAATGAAGAACAAAAAGGAGAATAAACTAGATCTCCAAATCTAAAGAAAACTCTCTAAAGAAAACTCAAAGAAAACTAGAAAAAAATATGAAAATCAGATCTAATCCCAAAAAGCCCCATATGAAATCAAATTTTCTTCCACTTATACACTTTCTAATTCAGTCATTCAGTGCATGGAGTGGGCTTCTTGGCCTTCTAAAGAAGTGGGTCCAAAATTGGTGCTTTCATGCAGTATCAAATGAACGTAGCGGTCTTTCACCGACGCGTGCGTGTCCTTGGTGCGTGCACGTCCCTTGCATCATTCCCCATCGACGCTTGCGCGCACTACATGCGTGCTCATTGATGCTGTCTTTTGCCTCAATCATGCTCGCGCGTACCATACATGCGTGCGTGTCCTTTGGCAGCATTCATTGAACGAATGCTACATTCACACCATGAACGCTCTTCACACATACGCATCCTTTGCGCATGCGCGTGGATGATAAAACTTCAGTTCTGCGCCCCAGCATCATGTACGCGTCTGCATCCATCACTACTTTGTCACATCGACGCGTGCGCGTCGATGCCCACCTTCAAATTCAAATTCTGAAAGTATCGCAGGCATTCACTCCAAGTGAACGTAGCGTTTGTTGTTGGTGAACGCTGATCCTCAATCCACGCGTGCGCATCATGCGTGCGTATGCGTGGATTTCCAAATTGCTCACCCAGGCGGAGGCGTCTTGTACGTGTGCACATCATGTGTGAATGTAGCATTCATCAAATGAACGCAGCGTTCGTCTGTACCTTGCTTCTTAGCCCTTTTCTCTTCATCATATTTTCACCTACCATCAACTAAACAAGCAATCAAAGTCTCACAAAAATTGTAAGGTTCATAATAATCAACTAAATTGTGTATAAACCTCATATTTTTGCATTAAATCAACAATGTTTGATTGAGCCAAGATGAACATGAAATTTCACTCCAATTACTTACTTATTATGCAAGAAAGTGTAATAAACCTAATAAAAGCAAGGAAAAATGCTAGTAAAACTAGCATAAGATAACTTGTCATCATGGGGTCTTACAATAGATATTCGTACCTTTTGGCGAGGTTAAGGGCTAGAAAGATTTGGAGATTCTAATCTGACAACATTTGAAATCAAACCCGGAGGACAACCGACAAAAAACTTTGATGCTTAAGTCAGGAGTATTTTAGGTTATAGTGGTGAATAATGTATATCTACTGAGTTTCCCTTTTTTCTTTATTATATTTTTTTGATGTAATTGTTATTAGTAATTTATTGTCTTTAATATATGTTTTTAATGCTATGATTTGACAATTTTGTGAGTTGATGACTTTATTAGTCTTAATGACTTAGCTGTTAGCTAGTAACGTACTTTTCTCATTTATTCGTATTCCTGATACGCCATCTTATCTAGAATAATGTCCCAACCAAGATTTGTTGACTAAACAACTTTGTCAAGAATACCCAAGTTAATGGACCAAGGCCAAATAATTTTTTTTACTCATTGGATTTTAAGCACCAAAAATTTTTTAAGAAAACCTTTCAATTTTTCTTGAGAAGTTATAACTTTCCTTGGTTTGCGAACTGTCAAGTTTTAATTGTAACTTCTCTCTTCATCAATCAATGCCACATTGCCCTTCAATTAAATAAGTCCATTTTAACTTTCACTACTCATTTTACTCAAAACTCCCCAAAACTCTTTTCTCTTTGTTGTATTTTTCTGAGAAATCCTTGAATGTCTTCTTCCTTCTTTCAGAGTCAATGGAGGAAGGTTTATTCGCCGCTGCCATCTTCAAGTGCATCACTTACACTACAGGAAATTCATGAGATACTGTCGGATTTAACTGCAAATTTACCAAAAAGGTTTGCCAGTAATATGTTTATCATCGGAATAAATATGATGTATAAGCCTAGATAGATTTTTTCGGCCGCCACTAATTACTGTCGGAAAATTCCTTGAAAATTTTTACCATCAAATTTTTTTTGATAAATCTGACGGTAATATATTACTAATTAATAATTAAATTAATAACTACTGGCAGATTTAACTGACAGTAAATCCAATGAAAAATTTAAAATTTAAATCTTTTTTAAAAATTTGTTTAAAAATTAATGTATAATTTTAAATATTTAAATTCAATAATTTTCAAACTAATAAATCAGAAAATACAACACTAATTAACTTAGAAAATAATTAACTTAGAGAATAATAAACTTAGAAAATTAACAACAATAAACAATAAGTCAATAATTAACTTAAAAAATAAACAAGTAAAGATTAACTCAGACAATTAACAACGATCAATTAATTAACCTAAGAAATAATTAACTCAGATAATCATAAACTTAAAAAATTAACCATAATAAATAATAAGTCAATAATTAACCCAAAAAATAAACAAGTTAAGTTTAACTCAGACAACTAACAATAATCAACTAATTAACTTAGAAAGCAATTAACTTAGATAATAGTAAAACTTCGAAAAGTAACAACAATAAACAATAAGTCAATAATTAACTCAAAAAATAAACAAGTTAAGATTAATTTAGAAAGTTAACAACAATCAACTAATTAAATCAAAAAATAATTAACTCAGATAGTAATAAACTTAGAAAATTAACAATAATAAATAACAAGTCAATAATTAACTCAAAAATTAAACAAGTTAAGATAAGACAAATAATAATAATAAACTAATTAACTCATAAAATAATTAACTCAAATAATAATAAACTTAGAAAATTAGCAATAATAAACAATAAATCAATAATTAATTCAAAAATGAATAAATTAAAATTAACTCAGACAATTAATAATAATCAACTAATTAACTCAGAAAATAATTAACTTAAACAACACTAGAACAGAAATCAGAACAATACAGTTGAAGATCTTACACTTACAGAAATCAGAACCATTAACTCAGCCAATGTTCTCACTTGAACTGATATCAAATTACATAATTTGACTTTCATGTTTTATTTCACAGCTTTCTTCTGATTGCCTGAATTCATTTTTGTTATTATGATAATCCAATTAATGAAAGAGTAAGATGCAAGTCAATAATAACTAATTACATCAAATTAAAGAAATTATCTATATCTACACAACAATTTAAAATTGAAAAACTGAAAGAATTCAGTATAAAAACCTTTATGAAATAAATACTAAAAAAAACTTAGTAAAAAGTGAAGTTAGTGAACTCACCCACACTACAGTAGTAGAACCAAAAACATAGCGACGGAGGAATCAGTGACATGGCAAGAACTAAGTATGACTAAAAACGAGAATGCGAGGCGGCGAGAACGTCTAAACCACAGATCATAGTCACTGAAGAAGGAGGAGATAGGGTTACGATTTCAAAAAGGGGTTAGGGTTCTTTTTATTTAAAATGAAGTAAAAACAGGGATGAAATAGGAAGAAGGATGAGGGCAACCTACCTGGGAGAGGGAGGAGAGATGCAGGTCGGCGATTGAGGTGCAACGATGGAGCGACCAACGTGTCGTAAGGAGCACCTAGCAGAGTTTATGTAGTCTTTATACGTTGTTGGTACTGGCCGACGCTGGAGGAGGGATTGCCACAAGTGATTTGGGATGAGAGAGAGGGGGAGAGAGAGAAAGAGAGGGAGAGCAGAGAAGGTTAGAGATAGTATTTCAAAAATGAGTGGGGAGAGGATTTGTGGTTCGAATTTTGGGCAAGATTACCATGGAATTTTCTGCTGGTAAATCTGATGGTAATCTCGGCGCCAATTTTTCTTTTTTTCCCTTCTATTTATTATCGGTGAATTTACCGTAAAAAAATCGAATCCGATGGTAATCTTTTTATCTGTTGAGTTTATTTCAAATCCGTTAGCAAATCCACCGATAAATCCGTTACAAACATTTGATGCTAAATCTGACAATATTCAATATTTTTCTTGTAGTGTTAGTAACTTCCAACAAATCCAAGTAAGATCTTTGCCTCTTCATTTTGAATCATATTTTTTTCGAACGTTATATATATATACTTTGTTGAAACTTTCTATATTCTAGAATTCTTACTTTCCTTCACTGTAACATGCATTCTTTAAATGATTATAGCATTTATCTTTCTAGTTTTGGTTAAGAGAATGTAGTTGAGGTACCACTATTTTAGTTTCCCCTAATTTGAGTAGTATTAGTTGAGGCTTTTATTGCCCCTTTCTGGGTTTTTTAGGGATTGGTAGGTTTTCTTTGAATTTTCTTAATGATTTTTGAAATTGTTCCTTTGTAATGTACCGGTGGTGCCACTATAGGTTTTCTCGAGATACCGAGTGTAAAACCTGCGAAATTAGTAAATAATTAGCTAATAAATTAATTATTAATCCAAGAAATTAGAAAATAGAATTTTATAGTTTAATGTGGTAGGATTAATTAAAATATAAAATTTGACACTAAGTTTAAATAATTTGACCCAAAATTGGATTGAATGGAGAGAGAGAGAGAGAGAGAGAGAGAGAGAGAGAGAGAGAGAGAGGGGTGGTGGTGAGAAGAGAAGTGAAAGTTACTATTCACTTCGCTTTTTCAATCGCCCGTAACTTTTGATCCGAAGGTCCGATTGACGAGCTGTAAAATCCCATCCAGCAAAATACCTTGCTTAAGTTAGGGTATTTCTACTAGAAAGAACATTACGTAACCTTTTCTAGTATTTACTACTTAATTATCGAGCCTTTGTATCGAGTTCGCATTTCAGTTCTAAGAAAATGCCAAAAAATGTTGTTTTTATTCATTAAAGTCATGTTTCAAAGGTTTCCAACAAATAATAATCACATAAATATTATTTATAATAATTCTTATACAAAAGAAACCAAATGAAACTCAAATTTAATATTTTAAACCTACCCCTCTACGTAAAATAAAGTCTCAAGGGACAATAGCGAGGGGACTCTATGAAAGCAATTAAAGTCGTCAAAAAAGCCTACTAATTGCTCGCAGTTTCAAATTGCGTCTTCAAACCTGAGTCACTGAAAGGGTGGAAATTTGGGGGTGAGAACCAAACCACATGTTCTCAGTAGAGGATGAGAATTCCGTTTGAAGAATAAAGCGCAAATAGTTAATTTTGTTCAGAGACATCTAAAAAAAAACTAACCTTCTTTAAAAGCATTAGTTAGTTATTCAAAATCCTAAACCCATATTTTTCTTTATAATACACAAAATACCTTGCTTAAGTCAGGGTATTTCTACTAGAAAGAACATTACGTAATCTTTTCTATTATTAATATCCTTACTTAAGCAAGGTATTTTGCTGGACGGGACGTTACACGAGCTATCAGTGACTACGTATTCATCTTGGAATTCTCTACAAAACTCACCCAACAATATGGTAAGGAGATTCTGATTTCATGTCTAGTTCTCCCCTCTTCAATTCATGATTTTTGGGTTTTAGATGTTGAGAGTTTTGGTGTTTTGATGGTTTAGGTGAACTCTAGCGGTGGGTAATCACCAGATTTTGTCCATTTGACTCGTGGGTAATGGTAAGAAAACCCTAACCCTTGTCAAATTACTGAATTTGTGAATCCTAAGGCAATTCTAGTGTTGTTTTATGAAAATTTAGATTGAATTATGTATTTGGAAACAATTTGGTAATATTGGAGGCAAATTGGAAAAGTTAGGAGCTTGAGCTTGAACTTTGGGCCTATGGATATTTGCTAACGGATGATACTTGAGGCGTTCCAAGCTTAGGGAGGAATCGGCCAAGTTATGGTCTCAGTTTCTCATAACTAAAATATAATGTGTCACAAAAACTTAGGTTAGTTGATCGTAAGATAAGAATGGAATTATTGATGATGTGATGATTAAGATTGGTTAGTATGTATGTTGGTAAGTAAGTTTGAGATTGTGATTGATGCTGTTATGAGTGATGTGTTTAATATTGTATGTGACTGTTGGTAAATAATAATGTTGATGTTGTTAATGAATTGGGATTTGGAATGTCTTTGTGTGAAATTATCGAGCAAACTGATAATAATTGTGGATTGATGTGTTGAGAGGTGTTATGATGTTGTTGAGGCTAGTTTGGAGCTTTTGTGGTAAGATTTGAGTTGGTTTTAAAAGGTTTGAAGTGTGTATGTTTTTAAAGTTGAGGTTTGCGAATTTTAATGAAAATCTATAACTTTTGTACAATTTTGATGGTGCATAACTTGGGTTTCGGAACTCCAAATTTTTTCAAACTTGTCTTGAAAGAAAATTTTGTTCGAGAGATTTACATCGTTTGCTAAACGGATGAAAAATGTTTTAAAATGAGAAAGTTATGCACGATCAAACTTTGGTGAGCAAAATAGGGATTCCAGAGTTAGCAGCTTTTGAAACTTCTACTATGCATGCGTACGCAAGGAACACATGCGACGTGACCAACCCTTTCAGGTTTGGCATCTCGCATACGCTAGCAAGATGCTTGCGCACATGAGCAAGGTTCTTGCGTACACGAGCAAAAAAAAATACGCACCCACGCGTACGCGTGGCCCATGCATATGCGGGATCCTTATTTTCAGCAAAGTGAATTATGTGTTTTTAAACTATTCCTCTGGCTTTCAAAACCTTTATAACTTTTATCTAAAGGCTGGCAGTAGGTTTTTAGGCTGTGGAGTGCGGGTAAACATATTGGATGAATTAATTTGATGTTGAGGGAGGTTGTAAAGATGAGATTTGTTATTGAAGGGTGCTGAAAATGTTGAATGTGAGAATAATGATAATTGATTAAGGTTAAACAAATGTATGTTTGTGATAGTTGGGTAGTAGCAAGGATGATGGTTCGTCCCGGTTGCTCCAGGTCAATGCTTGAGATTTGATAATAATGGTGTTTGATTAAGACTGAGTGAATGTATGTTTAAGATATCTGGGAGTAGCAAGGATTGTGGTTCGTCCCGCTTGCTCCAGGTTAGTTATTGAGATACCTAGGCAGTAGCAAGCATTGTGGTTCATTCCAGTTGCTCCAGGTCAATGATTGTGATGAATGGGTAGTGGCAATATCAGTGGATTATTCCACTTGCTCCAGGTTGAGCTTTTAAACTTTTGCATGGGTAGTAGCAGTAGTAGTGGTTCTTCCACTCACTCTGGGTTAAGCGGGTAGTAGCAAGGGGGTTGTAGCTCAAACTCACTTGCTCCATAATAGGTGTTTCTATCTATGGTTAGCTACCAAGACATTGTGGGTTGGCTATATATCTGACAGATGATATCATCAGACATAGGATAGGCATGCATTATATGCATCTATGTGTTTGTTTGGTGTGCTTTGTTGAGAATATCTAATTGATCATAAGAATTACTTGCTACTTGTTTATCTACTTAATATGATTTCTACTTGTGATTTCTTTGCATGTAATACCTGTATTTGAAAAAAAATTATTCCAATGGCGGTTGGGAGGTTTGGAGGGGTTGGAAAGGGGAGTGTTAGACTAGAAGGAAGATCCTTAGTTAGTTGCCTAATTTACTTTTGATTTAGTTATGTTTTATAAGATTAAATCAGATGCTGGAAGTTCTAGGATTGCCTTTGACTTTCCCAGGACCTTATATGTTAGTTATGTGGGGACCATTACCTTGCTGAGAATCTCCGGTTCTCATTCCATACGTGTTGATGTTTTTCCAATGTAGGTTGAAAAGTATTACACAATATATTCTGGAAACTCTGAGGAAGCAAAGAACTCTTAGGACTCAGGGTTGTTTTTTAATTGTATTTATATATGTGTATATAGATTCTCCACCTTGTATTTTATGTTTGTTCCTTTTAGAGGTTGACTCGGAGAAACAGGTTATCGGTTTTCTGTTTGGGGTTACTTTGGGGTGTATATATATGTATATGTATACTCTAATCGGTCCTTACTTCACAGGCCAAGCCTAGAGCTATATTTTTGAAACTCTGATTTTATACATATATTATCTTTCCGTTCAATCTTATCTACCTTTCTACTTTTATCCGATCGTGAGTGTTACGTTATTCTGTTTGTATTTTGTTCAATAACTTTTTTTCAAGGCTCCTAGACAAACCTTGTTTTTAAATATATTATATATATGATTTTATTTTTAGAGGTCGTAATACCTCGCCACCTCTGTTTTATGACTTAAGCATAAGACTTTGTGTGGTAGGGTGTTATATTATGGTATCAGAGCAGTTCGCTTATGTAGAGCCTAAGGGATGGACTGACTATGCTTCTGAGCATACTCTGGCTGTGTTTATATGCTATTTAGGATGTCTGCTTGACATGTATAGCATAAATGTTCATGAGCATCACCTTTGGATATTCAAAGCACTAGACTCGAGATATTAAGACTGATCATCTTAATATCGATTGTTCGGTGTGAACAAGACCCAAAGGGCATCTCGTGGACGCGAGTGAGAAGATACGACTGATTTTAGGGTTTCTCCTGTGCGAGCTACTACTAAAAGGGATAGAGTGAGTTACTTAGGATATTGTGATAGAGGCGGTGATGGATTAGGTTGAGATACTACCAAGGATTCGAAACTCGTGCAGCTGAACAAAGGGTTGATAGCATTTAGTTAAAGAGATGAAGAGATTCAAGGAGTGTTCTGGCAGAGTATGTGAATGATTAAGATCTTAGTGGCTTATAATTAGAGTAACGCTGTGGAAACACGGTAAATTTGGTGCCTCTAGAATTGTAGTGACGTGAGAAAGACGTATTGGGATATGAGAATGAACTGAGGATTGACATAGGAGTGAAGAACGGAGAGTGCATATATATTGGTTTAGGATAGAATGATATTACTCAAACTAAGAGATAGAGTAATTGTTTAGTGTTTGAAATAGTTGAGAAGAACTTGATATTCAAATTGAATTAGATGGCACTTATACAGGATGAGAAAATTTGCAGTCGTTAATAAAAAGAACTAGACTAAGTTAAAAGTGAAACAAATGGGTATAGCTTAGGCTTGAATTTGATTAAGTTTATGATCATGTACCTGAGACTAGAGAATATGAATTAATGTTTGAATTAATATTGGGAGAATGGCAAAATGAATGGTAAAAGGTCGGTTAAATCTAAGAGGGTGTATATGAAGACTTGAGAGCGAATTTTCGATAACGAAAATTTCTGTTAGGGGGTAGGATGTAAAACCCATGAAATTAGTAAATAATTAGCTAATAAATTAATTATTAATCCAAGAAATTAGAAAATTGAATTTTATAGTTTAATGAAGTAGGATTATTTAAAATATGAAATTTGACACTAATTTTAAAGAATTTGGCCCAAAGTTGGGACGAATGGGTCGAACCGGGTGAAATGGGCTTGAGGCCCGCTATATAAATAAGCAAACTCAGCCTTCACCCTTAATGAAATACCATTCACGCTGTAAGAGAGAGAGAGAGAGAGAGAGAGAGAGAGAGAGAGAGATAGAGAGAGAGAGCAAGGGAACAGTGGTAAGAAAAGTGAAAGTTACTATTTACTTCGATTTTCAATCGCCCGTAACTTTTAATCTGAAGCTCCAATTGACGAGCCATCAGTGGCCACGTGTTCATCTCGGAATTCTCCATAAAACCCACCCAACAATTTGGTAAGGAGATTCTGATTTCGTGCCCTGTTCTCCCCTCTTCAATTCTTGATTTTGGGTTTTGGATGTTGGTGCACGAATTTTCACACTTCGTACAATTGAACCAGCAAGTGCACTAGGTCGTCCAAGCAATACCTGAGTGAGTCAAGGTCGATCCCATGAGGATTGTGGTTTGAAATAAGCTGTGGTTATCTTGTTGATCTTAGTCAGGCGGATAGAAAAGTTGTTAGATTTGTTTAAACGCATAAAAGGAAGATAAAGAGAACTTAAATCGGTTGATATATTTGGAATGATACGAAGATGGTTAAGGCTTGGAGATGCTTTGTTCTTCTGGATTAATCTGGTCTTAGTGTCTCCTTCAACTGTGAATGATTTCTTCAATGGCAGGTTGTATGTGATCAACGCCGGTTGAGAGATCGCCAATGCTCCTTCAGATGTGAACCCCAGGTTTAGTGTGGATCCATTCTGATTGAGGGTGAAGCTCCTGCAGTTCATTCTCCTTAGTGATCCTACTCAAAACGCCACAAACATGGTTGAATCTTCTAGATCAGAGAATGATGCGCCTTTGGTTCTAGCCTCTACTACAAATACTCTAATCTCCCCATACCTCGGCTGAACTAGTGGTTTAATGCTAGTGGTTTAATGCTTTCCAGTTATGTAGTCACACGAACCCAAGAAGAACATGGGTGGTTGTTAGCCACACGGTCTTAGAATGAAGAATGAAGCTACATCTTAGAATAGAGAATCAAACACAAATTGAGAAAGAACAGTAGTACTTTATTAATCCATAAAACTCAGCAGAGCTCCTCCCCTCAAAGTGATAGAGAGTACAATGTGAAGTTCAAAAATATGGTGTAAAGTGATTGAATGTCCAAAATGAATAAAAGTTCTCAAATAAATACTAGACTAATGACTAAGGATTACATAAAAAGGGTAAACAGTCTTTTCGTGCTAAAATTCACTTCCGGGGCCCACTTGGTGAGTGTTTGGAATGAGCTTGATTAAGATCCACATGCTAAGAGGCCTCTAGGGGGTCCTTCTTGGGCGTTGGACGCTGGTCTCTTCTCCTTTGGGCGTTGGACGCCTGGACTGGGGTAGATGGCTGGCTCATAGTAGCTTGTGTGGGCTAATTCCAACGTTAGTGACAATGTTGGGTGTCACTAACGTTGGCAATCACCTCCCTTCTTCACGTTAGCTTCCACGTTAACTAGGTTAACGTGGGAGTTAACGTGGCTTATTGGGGCTTGTGTGGGTTCCTTCTAACGTTAGTGACAATGTTTGGTGTCACTAACATTGTCGACCACCTTGTTTCTTCACGTTAGCTTCCACGTTAACTAGGTTAACGTGGGACTTAACGTGGCTTATTGTGACTTGGCCAATGTTAGTGATAAAGTTGAATGTCACTAACGTTGGCTTTCCCTTTACTTCTTAACGTTAGAGGCCACGTTAACTAAGTTAACGTGGCAACTAACGTGGCCACTTATGAGCTTGGTCCAACGTTAGTGATAATATTAACTGTCACTAACGTTGGCTCCATTTCCTTTCTTCAAAGTTAATGCCACTAACTTTTCTCATTAACGTTGGGGCTTTCCTTCCTTCCACATTAGTGCCCACGTTAGTGTAACTAACGTAGCCACTACCGTGGCTCTTCTCTTCTTCTTTTGGCCTGAAGTCAATCAAACAAAGTGCATCAAAGTCTTGCTCTTAATCATGGGATCATGCATCATCCAATTTATCATATAATTCATGCATAATTCTCATGAAATCATTCAAAATTCACAATGTTTGTTTGAATCATGGTATGATTGCATTTTCAACCAAATACTTGCTTATTTCCTAAGAAAATGCATGAAACTACCCTAAAAACAGTAAAGAAAAGGTCAGTGAAACTGGCCAAAATGCCCTGGCACCATCTATATCTTTAGTAAAGCTCTTTCAAGTTCAAGGAGGTCAGCTCTGGATAGCATCTGCAGTGCTTTCTCTGCCTATGAATCAGACTTATGCTCCAACTCTTCAATTTCAGCCAGAAAATACCTGAAATTGTATAAAAACACAAAAACTCATAGTAAAATCCAAAAATGTGAATTTTAAACTAAAACCTATGAAAATATATTAAAACTTAAACAAAACATAATAAAAACTAATTGAAAATGATGGCAAAAAGAGTATAAAATATCCACTCATCAGATGTTGAGAGTTTTCGTGTTTTGATGGTTTATTTGAACTCTAACGGCGGGTAATCACCAGATTTTGTCCATTTGACTAATGGGTAAAGAAACCCTAACCCTTGTCAAATTACTGAATTTGTGAATCCTAAGGTGATTCTAATGTTGTTTTATGAAAATTTAGATTGAATTATGTGTTTGGAAACAATTTTGTGACATTGGAGGCAAATTGGCAAAGTTGGGAGCTTGAGCTTGAACTTTGGGGCTGTGGATATTTGTTAACGGTGGATACTTGAGGCGTTCCGAGGTTAGGGAGCAATCAACCAAGGTATGGTTTCGATTTCTCGTAACTAAAATATAATATGTTGCGAAAACTTAGGTTAGTTGACCGTATGATAAGAATGGAATTATTGATGATGTGATGATTAAGATTGGTTAGTAAGTTTGAGGTTGTGATTGATGTTGTTATGAGTGATGTGTTTAATATTGTATGTGATGGTTGCTAAATAATAATGTTGATGTTGTTGATGAATTGGGATTTGGAAGGTATTTATGAGGCTTAGTGATTTGCTATTGTTGTTGGTAGTGAAATAACGTAATCTTGTGGAGCTTGATGATATATGTATATATGTATATAAGTTGATGATGTTGTTTGAAGTTGTCTTTATGCAAAATTATTGAGAAAAATGATTATAATTATGGATTGATGTGTTGAGAGGTGTTATGATGTTGTTGAGGCTAGTTTGGAGATTTTGTCGAGTGTGTATGTTTTAAAACTTGAGGTTTGTGAATTTTAATGAAAATCTATGAATTTTGTTCAACTTTGACGGAGCATAACTTGGCTTCTGGACCTCTAAATTTTATCAAATTTTAGCAAGTGAATTTTATGTTTTTAAACCATTTCTCTAGCTTTCAAAACCTTTATAACTCTTATTTAAGGCATCGTAGTTGGTTTTTAGGCTGTCGAGTGTGGGTAAACTTATTGGATTAATTAATTTGATGTTGCGGGAGGTTGTAAAGTTGAGATTTGTTATTGAACGGTGCTGGAAATGTTGAATTTGAGAATAACGATAATTGATTAAAATTGAACGAATGTATGTTTGTGATACATGGGTCGTAGAAAGGATGGTAGTTCGTCCTGCTTGCTCCAGGTCAACACTTGAAATTTGATAATAATAACGATTGATTAAGACTGAATCAATGTATGTTTGAGATACATGTGCAGTAGCAAGGATTGTGGTTCGTCCTACTTGCTCCAGGTCATTGATTGAGATGCTTGGGCAGTAGCATAGATTGTGGTTCATCTCGCTTACTCCAAGTCAATGATTGTGATGCCTGGGTAGTAGCAACAGTAGTGGATTATTCCACTTGTTCCAAGTTAAGTTTTTAAACACCCGCCTGGTTAGTAGCGGTAGTAGTGGTTCTTCCACTCACTCTAGGTTAAGCGGGTAGTAGCAAGGGGGTTGTAGCTCAAATAAACTTGCTCTACAATGATTGTTTTTGTCCATGATTAGCTACTAGGACATGTCGAGTTGCCTATATAACCGAAAAAATGATATCATTAGCTATAGGACAGGCATGCATCATACGCATCTATGTGTTTGTTTGGTGTGCTTTGTTGAGATTTTCTAACTGATCATAAGAATTACTTGCTACTTATTTGTCTGCTGCATATAATTTTTACTTGTGATTTCTTTGAATGTAATACATGTGTTTGAAAATAAATGATTCCAGTGGTGGTTAGGAGGTTCGGAGGAGTTGGAAAAGGGAGTGTCAGACTAGAAGAAAGATCCTTAGTTAGTTAGCTAATTTACTTTTGGTTTAGTTATGTTTTATAAGATTAAATCAGATGTCGAAAATTCTAGGATCGCCTCTGGCTTTCCTAGGACCTTATATGTTAGTTACGTGGGCACCATTACCATGCTGAGAACCTCCGGTTCTCATTCCATACGTGTTGTTGTTTTTCAGATGCAGGTTGGGAAGCCCCACACCGTATATTCTGGAAACTCTGAAGAAGCAAAGAATTCTTGGGACTCATGGTTGTTTTTTAATTGCATTTATATATATGTATTTAGTTTCTCCTCCTTGTATTTTATGTTTGTCCCTCTTAGAGGTTGACTCGGTTTTCTGTTTGAGGTTACTTTCAGGTGTATATATATGTATATGTATACTCTAGTCGGTCTTTACTTTGCAGGCCAATCCTAGAGTTTGTTAATTATATTTTTGGAACTCTGATTTTGTACATATATTATCTCTTCTATTCCATCTTATCTACCTTTCTATTTTTATCCGATCGTGAGTGTTACATTGTCTGCTTGTATTTCATTCAATAACTTTTCTTCAAGGCTCATAGATAAACCTCATTTTCAACTATATTATATATATGATTTTATTTTTAGAGGTTGTAATACCTCACCACCTCTGTTTTATGACTTAAGCATATGACTCTGTGTGATAGGGTGTTACACCGAGGAGGAAAGTTATTGCCACTTGCGAATGCGTTGGTACCTCAAGACAACCGAGATCTTGACCCTCTCCTCTCCTCAAGTTAACCTTAATGATGAAGTGGATATCTATTCCTAGGTTTCCAAGGAAGTGAAGTTCACTCCATCTACCATCACTCAAGAGAAGTTGGATAATTAACAAGAATTCAGGGTTATCTTTAATTTGGATCTGGGTAACTTATATGTATTGTCGGCTCTAAGTCCTGATGATCGTTTGTGCCACATAAATGAGCATGTTGAAAATGTTCTAGACTAGATATGGATGTACAAAATTTTGTTCACACGACTTCTTGTCCATCTTCTTTTTACGGAATTCCAGGAAAATGTTTTAAAGTATATTGGTTGTGCTCTTTCACGAATCCATCCTAATAGCTGGGCTATTATACATAGTTTTGAACTTCAATGTTCTTTCTTAGGTCTTGATGTCTCTATCAAAGTCTTTTTCTATTTTTTTATCGTGACCACGCCTTTTAATTCCCAAAGTTATGGGTTTATCTCTTTTTGAGGTATCTGAAAGAGAAGAATTTTCAACCTTTTCGGGGAATTTTATCATGGATTCAAAGAAAAAAAATTTAAAATCGAGTAGAAGGTACGACACCTTTTTTCATGACTTTAGAAGATAAAAAAAGGTTCAACCTTTATTGGAACTTTAATGGCTTTTCCCTAAAAATCCAACTTTAAGGCGTTAATGCTTTTGAAGTCGTTAGCATCCACATGCTTTTGGAGTTATGGAACGAATGTCCTTTAAGCTTAAGGGACATCATATATAGTTGATGAGCATATTGCTCGAAATGCCATTGGTAATTTTTCATTGCTTAGCTTTCAACTTTGTTACTTCTTTACTTGTTCTCCACATGATTCCGACTTAATGATTTTCTCACTTATTATTTTCCTTTTATTTGGCAATTGATGTAACAACCTGAATTTTAATGCCAATACGATGTTTTTCAAAAAATATTATTCTCACTAATTAGTTTTATTTCAATGAGTCAATTCCGAGTTTCAAAGTAAAATAAATGATAATATAATTTTATTATTATGTTATTAATTTGTTTTACATGCTATAATTATAATAGAGTCTAGATAATAATAATATTATTATTATCAAGTTCGATATTACTGATATAAGTAATGTGAAATTGTTTGTGATTGTCTCTTGGTGTTTATGCATTCCTTAATGGTATTTTGAATTGTTGTTACTGGCTATTTTTCAATGATTCTTGTACATTTGGCTGTGAATTAATTGAACTGTGATAATACTGACTCATCTAACTACCCCCAACCCTAATAAGAACCCCCAGTTTTTACCCCTTCCTTCCTTCCCCATCAGATGGAGACAGGGTCTTGTTATATGAGATGGACCATCCCTACATATATGAGGATCCTAAGGAATGTTCAGATGTAATTGGAATTTTCTCTGACGATGATAGTTGATGCTTGGCAGCTGCGGATGTGACCTTTGGGAGTTTTTTTGTGTTAGCCTAACTTTTGTGTTTTGTCTCTCACTTTTGATTAGACTCACTGCGAGAGTAGGATGTATACAGTTGACTAGGCTAGTCTTTAGGCACCATCTTAGGGACTTCTTATATGGATCAAGGCCCATATATATATACCTGTGTGTGTGTGTGTGTGTAAATAGTATGTATGATGTATATTACCTCTTCTCTGATGTTTGTGTTATTTTATCGTACTTAATTAATTATTAGTTTTTTTCCAAAAAATCGATCTCACACTAATACAATTACAGGCTTACTAATAAATATTTAGTTAATTTTAGGAGAGTAAGTTAGTGACACTTGATTTTTAGTATGATTGTGACGTACTGAAAATTGGGCTGTTACAGTAGACATGGCTAGGAGATATGAAGTTATCATCGCCACGAAGAGAAGGTTGGCTTCTGGATCCATCCTTCTGACTAACCTAACAGAGGTGATAGAGTGTCTTTATTAGCCATAATGAGCAACATCCCTCCTCCTCCAAAATTTGATCAAGGACCTGAAATCCATGATAATTCACCAAAGAAGAAAAATCCAAAGAATAAAGAAAAAGATTATTATAAGCAAAATTGAGTTCTTCATCCAAACTTCCTTTGTCTGCATATTGGAAAAAGAGTTTTGTTCCCCCAAGTTTGTGGACTCATATCTCTTGACTGAAGACACCAAGTCGAGGATAGCTAAGATGCCCCTTGAAGACACCTTGTCCCGTGTTTGAGAAATGCTCCTATTCAAGGATGCAAAGTGGGATATCTCAAACCTTCGTTTCAAGTTTATGTCAAAGGATAAAAAAATTGACAATGCCAACACTTAGATAAAGGTTTAAAAGCTTCTTTGGCCTTTCTTCAAGAAGAAAATAGTACCCTTCAGGGCAAAGTTGCAAGCTTGGAGGAAGCAAAGACTTCTTTTGAGTCAAAAGTGGAGAACCTAAAAAGGCAGGTTGCTAAACTCATGATGGAAGTTAAAACGTTTAACCAGTCAGTCATGAAGGCTAAACATGCTATTGTGGATGGATTATTTGATGCTAAGCATAAGATGCTTGAGCAAATATAGCTCTTAGCTCCTGACTTGGACGTCTTCAAAGTCGGTGCTTTTAAGAAGGTTGTGGAGGAAAGAATAGTTGACATAATTTAATTGTCTTTTGTAAAATTTTCTAGGTTTTTGCACTTAGTATTTTGGTTTGTCTTTGTGAACAAATTCTTTTTCCATTTTCTCAGGAAGCCTTTTAGCTGTTTTGAACTTTTGTTTATAAAATTAGGCTAAATTTACTCAAAAATTTATTGCTTTTAAATTTCATGATTGCGCTTTGACTTTTTACCATTTTCCCGATATTATTATTAACTTTACTTTATTACCATTGTATCAATAGTGACATGGAATGTACTTTTAATATTTGTTATGTCGTTGTACCCACATTAGCATTTATCCATATTAAATAAGCAATAATAACATGAACAAAGGAAGCAATTGACAATCATTGAAATATTAAATTCAATTATCTAATGAAGTCAAGTACAAATAAACATAAAATTTAGGCCTCATTAAAAGCCTAAGTTAATAGAAAAAGAGTGCCTTTACTCTAGTAAGTTCCTAAGAATAATACCTTTTAAGGTGAACAACTTCTCGGGACCTCGGAACCATCTAAGTTTTCTAACTCTTACGCTCCTTTGCCCATATTTTTTTTAACCCTCAAGGGTCCTTCTCAAGTGGGGGCTAACTTTCTTTGAGATATCGTAGTGCCTGTATCAGCTTGTTTCAATACCAGGTCTCCTGCTTGAAAGCTCTTAGGTCTGACTTTGGTATTATATCCCTTTGTAACCCTTTGCTTTAATGCTTGTTCAGCTAAATTGGCCACTGACCTTATTTCATCAATGAGGTCAAGATCTATACAATGATTAAAACTCCCGGGTAGCAATCTCAGACTAGGCTCTCCAATTTCTACTTAGATTACTTCTTCTTTACGATAAGTAAGTGTGAATGGTGTTTCACTAGTGTAGAATTGAATTGTAGTACAATAGAACCATAATATAGACCATATATCATCAGCCCATGATCCCGGAGCATCATCTAAATGTTTCTTCTATCCCTTTAGAATTACCTTGTTTGCCACTTCAGCTTATCCATTAGCCTGAGGAGCTCTACTGATGCAAAGATTTGACGAATTCCTAATCCATTTAGAAAGTCATGAAACTTGGAATTCGTAAACTGCATCCTATTACTTGTGACAATGACTTTGGGAATTCTGAACCTCATCAACACTTCTCTCCATATGTTATCTTACATTGTGCTAATGTAAAACTTGATAATGGTATAGTTTCAATCCATTTTGAGAAATAATATATTGCCACAATAAAAAATTTTACTTGACTAGGCCTTTGAGGAAATGGCTCTAATAATTGCATTCTCCATTTTGCAAATGGTCTTGTCAGAATCATAAAGACAAGTTCATGTTGTAAGACTTGATGAAGATTGTAATAGAGTTGGCACTTTTGACACTTCTTCACATATTCCATAGCATATTTAATAATTGTAGACCAATAGTACCTAGCTCTAATGACCTTTTGAGCTAACAACTTTCTGCCTAAGTGATGTCCACAACATCCTTCTTAAATTTTCTATAATAAAAGCATTATTTATTGAGTTTTAAATACTTCAGTAACGACTATGACACCCTTCTTTTATATAACTTCCCATTTATTATGGTGTACTTAGTTGCTTTTCATCGCAACTTTTTGGTTTCTTTCAAGTCATCAAGCAAAATTCCATGTACTAACATCACAAGAATGGAAAATCGCAACATTGGACATACTAACAGAAGGCGTTGAGAGCAATTCTTGTATTAAACTTCGATTTTCACTTCCAGGTTTAGTACTAGCCAATTTTGATAACACATAAGCTCGTGTGTTCTATTCCCTAGGTACATGTTTAATGCAAAAAGAATCAAAATGTTTGTATCTCTTCCTGCACTTTTTTCAGGTACAGCTGTAACATCAGATCCCTAGCTTGATACTCACGATTTACTTGGGACGTTACAACCTACGAATCACTAAATACAGTAATTTCTATTGCCTCAACATCACGAGCTAATGCCAACCCTACAAGCAAAGCTTCATACACATGATTATTAGAAATAAGAAATTCAAACTTTATAGAGGCCTCAATCACCATGTCATCTTCTTTAGTTAGGATAAGATCGACACCTCTATTTTTGACATTTGAAGCTCCATCCACATGGATTTCCCATCTCGGGATGTCGGTAACTAAATGAGTCATTTCGGCTAAAATATCAACCATCTCTTAAGCCGTAATGGCAAAGCATGGTTTCTATTGTATTTCAAATTGCGAGAGTTCTATGGACGAACTCACCATCCAACCTACTAAATCCGGCTTTTGCAAAACTTTTTTAATCGGCTTGTCAGTTTGTACTATAATTAAGTAACTTTGAATGTACTAACATAACCGACGTGCTGACATAAGTAAAGCAAAAGCTAGCATTTCTAACTTTGAATATTTTAATTCAGAAGGATCTTACTAATAAAATATATAGGCTGTTGTCATTTACTTTCTCCCTCTAGAACTAAAGCCGAGGCCACAGTTTCCTCAATTACGGACAATAAATATAAAAGCTTCTTGTAAACCCCTAAAATTAACAAAAAATTAGTCAATAAATTAATTTTTAAGAAAAAAATTCGAAAGATGAATTTTATAGTTTAATGACATATGGATAATTAAAATAATAATTTTGACACCAATTTTAACAAAACTGGCCCAAAATTGGGCCAAACCGGTCAAACCAGGCCCAAACCGGGGCCACGAGCCCAAGCCACACCACCAACATAAAGTGAATTTCAGCATTCACTCTCCCCATTCATGCGAAACACGCTGAATGCAATCAAGAAAGGGGAAGAACATTCTCCCAAAACTCAAACCCTTACTCAAGAATTTAAATCCAAATAACTTTTAATTTGAAGCTCCAATCGCCGCACCATTTGTGGCCACGAAACCAGCGCGATGAGCTCTACAAAGCCCAGTGATGAGTGGATAATTTATACGCTTTTTGGCATTATTTTTAGTATGCTTTTAGTATGTTTTAGTTAGTTTTTATTATATTTTTATTAGTTTTTATTTAAAATTCACTTTTCTGGACTTTACTATGAGTTTGTGTGTTTTTCTGTGATTTCAGGTTTTTTCTGGCTGAAATTGAGGGACCTGAGCAAAAATCTGATTCAGAGGCTGAAAAGGGCTGCAGATGCTGTTGGATTCTGACCTCCCTGCACTCAAAGTGTATTTTCTGGAGCTACAAAAGCCCAATTGGCGCGTTCTCAATTGCGTTGGAAAGTAGACATCTAGGGCTTTCCATAAATATATAATAGTTCATACTTTGCCCGAGATTTGATGGCCCAAACAGGCGTTCCAAGTCAGCTTCAGAATTCTGGGTGTTAAACGCCGGAACTGGCACAAAAGTAGGAGTTAAACGCCCAAACTGGCACAAAAGCTGGCGTTTAACTCCAAGAAAAGTCTCTACACATGGAAGCTTCAATGCTCAGCCCAAGCACACACCAAGTGGGCCAGGAAGTGGATTTTTACGTCATTTACTCATTTCTGTAAACCCTAGGCTACTAGTTATCATCTTTGGACGTCTAGTTCTTAGATCATAGGGGCTGGCCTCTCGGTCATGCCTATACCTTGTTCTTATGTATTTTCAACGGTGGAGTTTCTACACACCATAGATTAAGGTGTGGAGCTCTGCTGTACCTCGAGTATTAATGCAATTACTATTGTTCTTCTATTCAATTCAGCTTATTCTTGTTCTAAGATATCACTTGTTCCTCAACTTGATGAATGTGATGACCCGTGACGCTCATCATCATTCTCACCTATGAACGTGTGCCTGACAACCACCTCCGTTCTACCTTAAATTGAATGGATATCTCTTGGATTCCTTAATCAGAATCTTCGTGGTATAAGCTAGAATCCATTGGCAGCCATTCTTGAGAATCCGGAAGGTCTAAACCTTGTCTGTGGTATTCTGAGTAGGATTCAGGGATTGAATAACTGTGACGAGCTTCAAACTCACGATTGTGGGGCATTAGTGACAGACGCAAAAGAATCACTAGATTCTATTCCAACATGATCGAGAACTGACAGATGAATAGCCGTGCTGTGACAGAGCGCATTGAACATTTTCACTGAGAGGACAGGACTGTAGCCATTGACAATGGTCATGCCCAACATACAGCTTGCCATGGAAAGGAGTAAGAAGGATTGGATGAAGACAGTAGGAAAGCAGAGAGACGGAAGGGACAAAGCATCTCCATAAGCTTATCTGAAATTCTCACCAATGAATTACATAAGTATCTCTATCTTTATTTTATATTTTATTCATCTTTTAATTATCAATCCTCCATAACCATTTGAATCCGAGCCTGACTGAGATTTACAAGATGACCATAGCTTGCTTCATACCAACAATCTCCGTGGGATCGACCCTTACTCGCGTAAGGTTTATTACTTGGACGACCCAGTGCACTTGCTGGTTAGTTATGCGAAGTTGTGATAAAGAGCTGAGATTGCAGTTGAGCATACCATGTTGATGGCGCCAATGATGATCACAATTTCGTGCACCACCCAGTACTAATTTTGCTAAGAAATTTCATTTCTCATCTCAGCCTCTTAAATCCCTTGAATTTCAAAATTTTTAGGGTTTGGTTGTTAAAATTTGATGTCTTGATGTCTAGGCTCATAATAGCTTGAGGGATTTGTGGGTTTTTGTTCAACCAAGTCACATATAAGGTAAGTGCTCTCAAACCCTTACAAATTCTTAGATTATGTGAGTTTAGGTATTAAAATTCGGTATATAAATGTGGTAATGTGAATTAGGTGGTATATGTATAAGAATTGGAGCATATTTGTGGAAATTGGAGGCTTGGATTTGGTCTTGGTTACTGAATTTTGGTGTTGGAGGATTGTAATCTTTCCTAATTGAGTTGTCTTGGGTGATACGAGTAAATCGGCCAAGGTATGATTTCGGTTTCTCGTATTTAATATATAATGTCTTGTAAAAACTTAGGCTAGATGACCATAGAATAGGTAGGAATGCATGAGTATGTTAATTGCTTAGTGCCTTGATGATAATTGTTGAAATAGGTTGAGTATTAGTTTGGTGATTGATGTTGGTGATAAAAATAGAATGCTAAATGATGATTGAAAAGGTGTTAAGAATGAATGTGTATTTGTGATGAATTATTGATGATCTTGTTGGTATAATTGAGGAATTTATATATCAGATTATTTTAAATTGAGGTATGGTTAGTTGTGATAGGATGTGGGGATTCTGGTGGTGTAAATGGTATGTTGTGGTGCTGTTTGTATGTATAGCAGACTGATATTGAGTTTGGATTTGATGAAAATAGAGGTTTAAGAACTTTTGTGAAAAACCGATTTTTGGCCAAACTTTGGTGAGCCATAACTCGGCTTTCGAACCTTCAAATTGTTTCAAATTTGTTTCATATGAAAATTGGTTTCGTGAAGTGTTTGAAGAACGAATGAAAATATTTTAAAACAAAAAAGTTATTCGCTTCGAAAGTTTGGAGTGCAAAATTGAAAATCTGCAACACTTAACATTTTTACCCATTCTGTAGAACTTCCATATGCGACACCTACACACGACGCGAGCGACCCTTTCGGGTTTGGCATTTCGCATACGCAAGAAGGGAAGTTAAGGGTTGCGTACGCGACCACTTGCACGCGACGCAGCCAACCCTTTCGGGTTTGGTATCTCACGTACGCGAGCAAGGGGATGCGTACGCGACCAAGACAAAACAAGCCCCTGCTTACGCGAGCAAGGTGCTTGCATACGCGACGCCCCTGTTTCTAGCAAAATGAATTTTTGTATTTTAAAACTTAATTTTGAACATCTAAACCTTTATTTTTACTCTTTTAGCCCCTAGACTTTAGTGGTATGCCTAGTGATGAGGTGAAGCTAGGAAAGGATGGTAACTTGGAGATGATGAAATCCTGAGAAGTGATGAATTAGCTATGAGGAGATAGGTTTCATACATATATATATATATATATAAAGCTGATTAAAGAAAGGAATAAATGTTATATCTAAGCACTCTTTCTTGAAAGTGCGACCTCAGGAGATGGTGGAAGGTGATGATCCCCTTCTTTATTGCTCCTCGTATTGTAAAATCACCCCATACGATGAAGATGACGCGAATGCGTGAACAATGCGCATGCGTGGTACGAGAAATGCTGAGTGACGCGATCGCATGGACGACGCAGCCGCGTGACATGCGTGATCTGCAGAATTACAAAAGTCGCTGGCAAAGCTTCTTGGCCGAATTTCAACCCAGTTTTCAGTCCAGAAACACAGATTAGAACCAGGGAACATGCAGAGACAACAACAACAATTCATTCTGTATAATTTTTAGTTTTCAGATCTGAATTTACTCCTCTCCTAGGGTTTGCACACTTAAACATTCATAATTAGGATTTTGAAGATTTTGGTTTTAGCTTTGGAGAAGAGTCTATCTCCGGTACTAGTTACTATAGTTTGTTATTTACTTTTCATTTATTCTTCCACATTCTTACTTACCCCAGAGTTGACATTGGATTATTTTCACAAATTATTAATATAGAACTATTTTTATTTTTAATTAATCCCTTTCATTATTATTTATTATGTCTTCTTTTATTTTTCCCATTGATTCTGTGAAGTCTATAATTATGATGAGTGAGTAGTTCCATAACTTGATTGGGAGATGATTGAAAGGAAACCTTGAGTTGGATTACTCAAGAGAGAAATTGTAATTGGGTTTATTGTTAGATCACCCTCTAGTCATTGACACTAGCCTTCCCAAGGGAGAGGATTAGAACTTGTGACTAGAAATTGCTTTCCAACTTGCTTGACTTTCCTTTACCCAGTAAGGGATAACTAAGCAGAGTAACCTTCAATTATCAATTAATCTTGAGAGTACTTCAACAAGAATAGGGCTTCCAACTAATCTGCTCCCAGTCAAGGCTTTTATTTAAATTATTTAAATTCTTTGATTTAATTTCCTGTTTATCAACTCAACCATTTTTGAAAACACCTGATCAATAAAATATCACATCTTTTTGCAACTCGTTGGGAGACGACCTGGGATTCATACTCCCAGTATTTTAATTTTAATATTGTGACAACCCTTCTAAATTGATAAGCGGATTTTCGGCTGGTTAAGGACTGTACTTGCAATGTATATCTTATAATAATTTCTTAACTCGCTAATTTCCGCCACGTCAATTTTTGGCACCGTTGCCGGGGAGTTGTAATAGTGTGCTAATTTGTTGATTAGAATTTATTTACTTGCAATTTTTTTATTTATTCTGTTACCATGAGATGCCCGTTTCTTCCGTTAAATGACGCGTTCACTTCTTGATCCAAGCTTGCCAGTATTTTACCCTGAGATTGAAAGAACTATCTCACGTGTAAGGCAAGCTTGGCATCGGCGAGTCCTCTCTAGGGATAAACCTGAAACGTCATCCAAAGAAGAAACAAGCTCCCCCTCTACTGATCCAGTTGATTTACGTGCAGGTGACATGGTAGCACCTAGGAGAGTCACTATCCAGGAGGAAGGAGCCCCTGATTTTACACTATAACCATTTTAGGCACACCACCCAGCAGTAGCTGTGGATTTTAAAATAAAGTCTTCACTACTCAACTTGATGCCTAAGTTTCATGGCTTACCTGCTCAAGAGCCTATCAAGCACCTTAGGGATTTTCAGGTAGCTTGCTCTACTGTTAAGGTTGATGGTACTGATGAAACTTCTATTCTGCTAAAAGCTTTCCCATTCTCTCTTGAGGGGAAGGTAAGAGAATGGTACTACACTCAACCCAGAATAACTGTTTCCAACTGGGATACGCTTAGAAGATAATTTTTGGAGAAATTCTTTCCAGCTGTGGTTGCCAATAAATTGAGGAAAGACATGTCCATGATCGTTCAGGATGAATCTGAGCCTCTCTATGAATATTTGGAACGCTTCAATAATCTTCTAGAAGCATGTCCCCACCATATAATTGACGAGATAGTGTTGCTCAGCTACTTTACACAAGGCATGAAATCTCAAGATAGAACCATATTGGAAAGTGCTAGAAATGGGTCTATGAAAAAATACAAGACCACGAAAGAAGCATGGCAATTGATCAGCGACTTAGCTGAATCTACTCAAAATCACAGATAGAAACAGAGTCGGTCAAGAGCTGTTGCAGAGGTATCCACTAGCAAAGAGACTACTGCTATAACTCAGAGCTTATGTGAAATGACCAACTTACTGAAGCAGATACAACTAAGTCAACAACAAGCTCAGCAAGTTCAGCCTTCTCCATCACAGCACAGCCAACAGTTAGTTCCACAAAGGGTATGCAGAATCTGTGCAGATTACAGTCATTATACTGATGAGTGTCCGAAACTCCAACCGGAAGACCACACTGTGGCAGCCACTCACAACTTATATGACCGCCCCAACCAAGGGTACAATCAAGGTGGCAGTTACAACCATGGATGACAGGATAACCCCAATCAAGGTTGGAGGGACAATCATAACAGAGGAGGTCGAGATAACAATGGAAACCAGAGGTGTAATAATAATAACAACTTCAGGCAGCAGAATCATAACCAGGCTTACAGAGCACCTCATCTAAGACAGCCTCAAGAATCTCAGCAGACCTCTCAGATCACTTATCCCTCTTCATCTCCTAATGATGAGTTGCTACAATCTATTGAATGGAGACAACAAGCCATGGAAAACAACCTTACTGCTACTCTGAATGGTCTGAACTCTACTATGCAAGTCCTTGTCTCACAGATTGGATCACTGACCAACTCTAACAACCAGTCTTCAAGCTCTGGTGGACTCCGCTCTCAACCATTACCCAATCCAAAGGGTGGCATTAATGCCATCACCCTGAGGTTCGGAACCACATTGCAAAAGAGGAGTCAGAAAGAGCCAAACCTACCAGAACACGCCTCAGCTGAAGAGGTAGTGGAAATAGAAGATGTTGAAGAAGAAAGGGATATACAGGATATAGCTGAAGAAGAAGAAACTAAATCACAAGAAGAAGCACCAAAGGGTGCAGACACTGTAGAAAACGCCATTCCTATTCCATTTCCACAACTTGCACGGAAGCCCAGGAAGCAGTTGGGACTTGATCCCAAAATGGTAGAAATATTCAAAAAGGTTGAGGTAACTGTTCCCCTTTTTGATGTTATTCAACAGGTACCTAAATACGCAAAGTTTCTAAAGGACTTATGCATACATAAAGACAAAATTAATGAATTAGAAACTATTCCTTTAGGTAGTTCTATATCTGCCTTAATGGGAAATATACCTGAAAAATGTAGTGACCCAGGTCCATGCATGGTTAACTGTACCATTGGAGGTGTGATATTTTCTAACTGCATGTGTGATTTAGGAGCATGTGTTAGTATAATGCCTTTGTCTATATATGACGCTTTGAGGCTCCCTCCCTTAAAAAGGTTGGCAGCTCGTTTTGTGTTAGCAGATGAAAGCATTATTACAGTGGCTAGAGTTGCTGAAGATGTATTAGTGGGTATTAAAGGGCTCACATTCCCCATTGATTTTTACATCCTTGAGATGCCCCAGAATGACTCAGAGAAGCCATCATCAATCCTACTCAGAAGACCTTTCTTGAAGACCTCAAAGTTCAAATTGGATGCTTTTTCAGGAACATACTCTTTTGAAATAGACGGCCGAGTAGTAAGCTTCAATCTGAATGGAGTTATCAAGCACCCTCCAGAAGATCATTCTATCCTCCAGTGTGACATCATAGATGAAACCGTAGCTGAAGTTCACCAGGAGGAGTTTGAAGAAAAGTACATAGAACAAGGTCCAAGTGTGGGGACACTTTCTGAGGACAATGAAAGTACTTTACCACTGCCACTAACTCCAGACAATCCAGAGCTTGACCATGAGCAGAAATTAGAATTGAAACCCCTCCCTCCACACCTTAAATATGCTTACCTTGAGGACAAGCAAAAGTTTCCAGTTATCATTGCACGGGACCTCACTTCTCAACAGGAAGAGCAGTTACTTAGTATGCTGAGGAGGCATAAGAAGGCAATTGGGTGGAGTTTGGCAGACATAGTAGGCATCAACCCTCAAGTTTGTGAGCACAGAATATTTTTAGAAGAGGGAGCAAGACCTGTTCATCAACCCCAAAGAAAACTAAACCACACTATCTTGGAGGTTGTCAAGAAGGAAGTTACCAGACTACTAGAGGCAGATATCATCTACCCCATCTCAGACAGTGAATGGGTGAGCCCAGTACAAGTGGTTCCCAAGAAGTCTGGAGTTACTACAGTGAAGAATAAGCATGGAGAACTCATAGCAACCAGGGTACAGAACGCCTGGAGGGTCTGCATTGATTACAGGCGTCCCAACCAAGCTACTCGCAAGGATCACTACCCTCTTCCATTCATTGATCAAATGCTGGATTGCCTGTCAGGTAAATCACATTATTGCTTTTTAGATGATTACACAGGCTATTTTCAGATTCATATAGCCCCTGAAGATTAGGAAAAGACTACTTTTACATGTCCTTTTGGGACTTATGCCTATAAGAGAATGCCCTTTGGCTTGTGCAATGCACCAGCTACTTTCCAAAGGTGCATGATGAGTCTTTTCTCTGACCTTCTTGATGACTATATGGAGGTTTTTATGGATGATTTTAGCGTTTATGGTGATTCCTTTAGCCTTTGCTTGGATAGCTTATCTAGAGTACTAGATAGATGTGTCAGTACAAGCCTCATGTTGAATTTTGAAACATGTCACTTTATAGTAAGACAAGGGATTGTACTAGGACATGTTGTGTCTAATACTGGCATTTCTGTAGATCCAGCAAAGGTGGATGTTATTTCTAGTTTACCTTACCCCTCCTCTGTGAGGGACGTCCGTTCGTTCCTTGGCCATGCAGGTTTTTACAAGAGATTCATTAAGGACTTTAGTAAGGTAGCACTTCCCCTATCCAGGTTACTGTAGAAAGATACCGAGTTCGAGTTCAATAAGGATTGCAAACAAGCGTTTGATAAGCTGAAGACTGCCCTGACTCAAGCTCTGATTGTGAGAGGACCTGACTGGAGCCAGCCATTCGAAATCATGTGCGACGTTTCCAACCATGCAGTTGGAGCGGTGCTGGCTCAACGTGAAGATCACACAGCTCTAAAGTATTTATTAGCTAAAAAGGAATCCAAACCAAGGCTTATACGTTGGATGCTGCTACTACAAGAATTTGATTTAGAAATAAAGGATAGGAGTGGTAACCAGAATCTAGTGGCAGACCACTTGAGTCGCCTGGAGCATATTAAAGATGACTCCACTCCTATAGCTGATGATTTCCCATTTGATAACCTACAAGAAGTATCTGAGGTAGTCCTTTGGTATGCACCTGTCGCTAATTATCTAGTTAGCCGCACTTTTCCTCCAAACTTCACTAAGCATCAAAGAGACAAGCTGAAAAGTGAGTCTAAATATTATATATGGGATGACCCATATTTATGGAGATATGGTGCTGACCAGGTAATTAGAAGGTGTGTACCTCAATAAGAATTCCAGTCCATCTTAGAGGCCTCTCACTCATCTGAGAGTGGAGGACATTTTGGCCCTAAAAGAACAGCTAGAAAAATCTTAGACTGTGGATTCTGGTGGCCTACTCTTTTTAAAGACACTGCTGAATTTTGTAAATCTTGTCCCCTATGCCAAAGGTTTGGTAATATATCCCAGAGGGATGAAATGCCTCAACAAATTATGCTTTTCTGTGAAATTTTTGATGTTTGGGGCATTGACTTCATGGGTCAATTTCCAAATTCTAATGGCCATCTTTATATACTATTAGCTATAGAGTATGTTTCTAAATGGGTGGAAGAAATTCCTACCCGTACTGATGATGCTAACACTGTTGTTTCCTTTGTTAGAAACCATATTATTTGTCGCTTTGGATCACCACGAGCAATCCTGAGCGATCAAGGCACCCATTTTTTGTAACAGGAGACTAACAGGATTACTGAAAAAGCATGGGATCATTCATAAAGTGGCAACAGCCTACCATCCTCAGACTAATGGGCAAGCCAAGGTGTCTAACAGAGAGATAAAATGCATATTGCAGAAGATAGTCAAACCTCATAGAAGAGACTGGAGCACCAGGCTCCAAGACGCGCTTTGGGCATATCGGATAGCATACAAGACACCGATTGGAATGAGTCTTTTTCGCTTTGTTTATAGAAAGACCTGTCATCTTCCAGTTGAAGTATAGCACAAAGCTTTTTGGGCAGTAAAGGAGTGCAACATGGGATTTGAGAAAGCCGAAGCTGAAAAGAAGTTGCAACTGCAAGAATTGGAAAGCCTTCGCCTCGAAGCTTATGAGAACTCAAGGCTGTACAAGGAAAAGATGAAGGCTGTACATGATCAGCACATCAGGAGGAAAGAGTTCCAACCTGGGGATTTAGTCCTCCTTTACAACTCTAGACTGAGGCTCATGCCAGGCAAGCTGCGATCTACACGGGAAGGTCCATATAGAGTTGAGAAGGCTTAGTCGTACGGAGTTTTTCACCTAAGTCACCCTTCAAGCTCTGAACTCATCAAGGTTAATGGACATCGTTTGAAGCTCTACCATGGTGAGAAGGTGCCGTAAAACAAGGAGTTAGATATCTTCCTCTTGGAGGATCTACTCACAGTAGAAAACTGAGCTACTGGGGCGTCCAACTTAAGGACGTTAAAGCAAAGTGCTAGGTGGGAGACGACCCACCATTGTATGATCACTCCTCTTCTTCTCCTTACCTTCCCTCACCTATAACTCTTCTCCGTACTACTGCCTATATCTTGCATCTCATATGCATATTGCATAAAAAAAAAGGCGGAAATCGCACGCGACGTGCCAACATCACTGACGCGTCCGCGTCGCATGCGCATTCGAAAGAAAAGAAAATTGGACAGAGAGTTGCGCCGGAATGTGGCTGGAGACGTGCCTTTGGCACAATTTGATCCACGCAACCCCATGGATGACGCAATTGTGTCACTTGTAAATCATCCTCCCCACGCATCCGCGTCGACCACGCAAATGCGTGGCTCTGTAATTCGACGTAATAAGGGTGAATGGCCGAAAGTTGAGCTGACCTAGGGTTGTATTCGTGCTAGTAGCACCAGCCCTGCTACGCGAATGCGTGACCCTCGCATCCGTACCGTTTTCTCCAGTTGGCCATCCACGCGATCGCGTCACCCACGCGATCACGTCACCCCAAATATTGGCAAAAGATAATTTAAATAGAGAGTTGTGCGAGCGCGAAGCTCCCCTCGCGCCACTAGCGCGATTCATGTCACGCGTTCGCATGACCGACGCATCCGCGTCTCCTCACTTAAGGGCTTTCCACGCTACCGCGTTACCCTCGCGTCCGCGTCGTTTGCGCCGCCCAACTCATTCAAATCTGCCAGACTGTTTTATCTTTCCTTTCCCCTCCAATCTTATTTCTTTCTCCCATCTTCCTTCTTCCTCCCTTCTTTCTCTTTTCTAACCCCTCTCTCCCACCATCATTATCAAGGTTTTTCTTCTCTCTTCTTCCCTCCTTACTTTTTCATTCTTCTTTTTATTCTCATGTTTTCTTCTTCTTTGTCTTCTACTTTCCCTATCCATGTTTTTCTTTTTCTTTTCTTATTCCTCCTATTGGCGTTGGAATTTTATTTGGGTCATTATTTTTATATGTTGCTTGTGGATTGTTTAGGACCTATTTAACAATTATATATTATTTTCTAAGGGTTTCTTGCATGTTCAAATTAATATTTTCCATACCTTATATAACATGCATGCTATGTGTTTGTGAAAACGCCCATATGGCATTTTGCACTACTTTAGATTCTTTTTAAATCTACTACTCTAAATGCCTGCTTTTCACAAACCCCTTTTTATATTTTATTAATTTTATATAATTGTTATTACAAACATATTTTTAGTTTGAAAGACTTGGTAATCTAAATTAGACATTGAATGCTTGATCTATGCTACTCACGCCCTTGCCGGCATGCCAATAAACACCTTGCATTTAATTGCCACCACATGCACTTGCTATATTTCCATTGTTGATTTGCCGCATGTAGTCATGACCATGTGTTTATATCATTATCTATTCTTATGCATTGATTACCACCTTTTCCATTCTCTTCCTTGCTATAACCCTTGAAATGCTAATGTCTTTCCTTGTTTCCTTTCAGGATGGCCACCAAGAAAGGCAAAGAGAAAGCTATCCCCAAATTCACAGCAAGGAAAGGAACAAAAAGAGCATTAGTGCCAGAGCCCTCTTCAACTGCAGTCAAGCCCTCAACAAAAAGAATTAAAAGAATTACAAAGGTTGATGAAAAGGAAAGAGCCTTCCCAGTAAAGGACATTGCACGATTTCCCAATTGTTACTGTGAGCAGATGTTCCCCATTCTGGCAGCTCAAAATTACCACAATGAACACCTTCTTATCCTTCTGCCTCGTATTGCTGAATTTGTTGAGCCACAAATTGCACAAAGACATTGGGGATTCCTACAGAGACAGCCCCGACAGGTTAATCTCTCATAGGTAGTTGAGTTCTACTCCAATTTCCACCTGCCGACGTTGTAGTCTGTTTAATCCATCAGAAGCAAGTCCCGATTACAAAAGAGGCCATTCAGCGAGCCTTAGATCTTCCCCCTGCTCTAGAAGGATTGGACGCATTTCAAGAAGCTGCACTCAAGCACCAGGCATACAAATTTGACTGGGACACTATTCTCAGAGTTATCGCACAACCTGGCAGCAAATGGATCTTTGGATACCATCATTCCTGTCCTAAGGGAATCTTGGCTTCCGCACTCACCCTAGAAGCTCACGTATGGGCACAAATCATGTCCCATTACGTCTTCCCGAGCACTCATGAGTCCTCCTTCACCCGACATGGCCGTTCTACTATGGTGCATCCTCACAGACCGGCCTCTCAATCTACCGAGACACATCCAGAATGCTATGGGACACGTGCAAATCGCGGGAAACCTTCCTTTCCCCGCCTTAGTCTCAGATCTTATCTCAGCAGCCAGAGATGTCTAATACACTAGTAAAAAGTCCTATTTATAATAAACTAGCTACTAGGGTTTACATGAGTAAGTAATTGATGCATAAATCCACTTCCGGGGCCCACTTGGTGTATGTTTGGGCTGAGCTTGGTCTATCCACGAGCTGAGGCTTTTATTGGAGTTGAACGCCAAGTTGTAACGTGTTTTGGGCATTCAACTCCGGGTCGTGACGTGTTTCTGGCGTTTTACTCCAGACAGCAACATGGAACTGGCGTTGAGTGCCAGTTTACGTCATCAATTCCCGAATAAAGTATGGACTATTATATATTGCTGAAAAGCTCTGGATGTCTAATTTCCAACGCTTTTAAGGGCGCGCCATTTGGAGTTCTATATCTCCAGAAAATTCATTTCGAGTGCAGGGAGGTCAGATTCCAACAGCATCAGCAGTCCTTTGTTAGCCTCCTTCTCAGAGTTTTGCTCAGGTCCCTCAATTTCAGCCAGAAATTAACTGAAATCACAAAAAAATACACAAACATATAGTAAACTCCAGAAATGTGAATTTAACATAAAAACTAATGAAAACATCCCTAAAAGTGGCTTGAACTTACTAAAAACTACCTAAAAACAATGCCAAAAAGCGTATAAATTATCCGCTCATCAATGTATAAGTGATGTTATGACTATAATGAATGATTATGAATGAGTATGAATGACAATGAGGCTTTTGCACTTATTCTATTTGAGATGTGAGTTTTCCTCGGTAAATAGCAGTGGCTTGCCACCACGTACTCCAAGTTGAGACTCAATATTGTGTCGAGCCTATGTCATAAGGGTGACCGGGTATGTATAAATTCCCAGGAAGGATATCCCCCAATGAGCAAGATTTATATATGAGAAAAAGTTATACATAGACTCTTGGGGATGCGCGATGAGGGACAATCCAGGGTTTAGCAGCCAGACATGTTTGGGTTGTGATGACTTACATCATCTACCACTTTTTCTTATGTAAAAAGACCATAGAATTGGTAAAATCTCATTCAAGCGATGCAATTATATAAACTATATGATGAATTTATGGAAAATTGCTTTGAAATGAGTTTTGCTTGAATTTCAGGTGAAAAGAACAACAAAGGATAAAATAGGGGAGCACAATAGAGGATGAAACAGGGGAGCACCTTTGGCACTGCGTTTCTTGCAAGGAGCACTCCTTCACCATCCCAGGATAGCGCTACGCTTGTTTGAAGAGCGCTATGCTAGTTTGAAGAGTGCTACATTCTCCCACAGCACCATGCATGCACAGGAGGAGTTACGTTCTTCACCCAAGAGTGCTACTTTCTTCACCTAAGAGCGCCTGCGATAGTTTTTAAAGTTGGGGAAAATCTGGCTAGTGACGCGTACGCGTGGGTAACGCGTACGCGTAAAAGTGGCATTTTTGAAGGGTCATTCGAATGGGTGGATAACGCGGCAGTGAAAAAGTGGTATTTTTGAAAGGCCCGTACGCGTGGATGATGGGTACGCGTAGGAGAGAGCTATGTTCTTCACCTAAGAGCGCTTGTGGTAATTTTCAAGGTTTGGATTCAAAATTGGCTAGTGACGCGTACGCGTGGGAGAGCGCTCTTGGCACAAGTGATGCGCTCTCTTGGAGAGCGCTAAAGATGACTCGCACGCATACGCGTGACAAGTGCTAAAGACAGTGATGACGCGCACACGTGGGTGATGCGTACGCGTGAGTGTACGAGCGTTACGCTCTCTTGAAAAGTGCTACGCTCTCCTGGGAGCAGAATATTCAGCCAAATGGATTGTACTAACTGAAAATGTAAAAGGCTCACTTTGAGAACTTGCAAGTACACCTGAGGATCCACAGAAAATTTGTATAGATAGGTGGTACCTTGAATTAGAAAGGGGACTTTTGGACTTTTAGCTTTTGGAGACTTTTGGGAACTTTTCCTGCACTTTCACTTTTTTACTTAGTTTTTTTTTCCAATTTGAATTTCCATTTTGTACTTGAAGCTATGAGTAGCTAACTTCCCTCTCATTGGGAGAGGGAGCTCTATTGTACTAGATGGATTAATTGATAGTGAATTTCTTCTTCTCTTCATCTTCTCTTTGATTTGCTATAAGGAATTTCGTTCTTCATTCTTAGTGTTCAATCATCTTGGAAAAGAGGTTGAATGCAAATTTGGGTTTCATGGGAGCCTTGGAAAAAGAAACATGAAACCATGCTTGAAATCCCTTCTCAGATTGAGTAGATCTGGGTTTTGGGATTAGATACGATGACATAAAATCTGCACAAATATTTGGATCTATGATGATGTGTGGTAAAATCAGGGACCAAGGAATTGGCAGATTATCAAGATTTGAGAGATTGAATCACCAAGGAATTGAGGTTGAATCAATCATGATTGCCAAGAGGTTAATGAGTTGTATGATTGAAGATGAGATGATATGAATTTAATCCAAAGAGAGCAATATCTCCCAACTCCAATGAATCTTCCATATTCTTATCTTTCCCATTTTTTATCACTTTCTTTAATTTCTGTTATCAACCCATTCCCATTTACTACTCAGTCATTTATGTTTCTGCAATTTACTTTCATGCTCTTTATAATTCTACACGTTATTTCTTTTCTTTATCTTTAAGTGATTTACAGTTCTATCATTTAGAATTCTGCAGTCAATAATTCTCTTTGATTATCTTGACTAAATCACTCAGTAACTGAAATTGCTCAATCAATTAATCTCTATGGGATTCAACCTTACTCTATTGTGATTTATTACTTGACAGCAATTTGGTATGCTTGCCAAGAACGGATTCATTATAGTGATATAGTGAATTTCGGTCATCAAGTTTATGGCGCCGTTGCCAGGGATTGATTTTGAATTGACAATGATTAAGTTAATGAGTATTTTGATTAAGAATTTTCTTTACTTTGTTAGTCTCTTATTTTAAGTCTTTACTTATTCATTTCGTTTAGTATTTGAATTCTTAACTGTTCATTGTATATATATTTATTCTAACAAGAAGCATACTAACTGTTTGATGCTTTGCATCAATTAAATTTTGATTTACCCACCCTTCTTCCAAAGAGGGTGATAACTTTTGTTTTAGATTGTGTTTTGTGCTGTGTATGACAGGGAGAAGAGGAGCTACAACCTCATACGATTTTGAACCTGAGAGGACCTTCCTTAGACTAAGAAAGAAAGCAAGAGGTAAAGGAATAGTTGGAGAGGAAGTAGTAGAGGAAGATCTGGATGTTACTATGGAAGAGGAAATACATAATCATGTTGCGGAAGGTGCTGGTAACCATGTTGGGCAGGAGGGAAGAGTTCTAGGCTCTTACATCAACCCAAACCTAGGAAATTGTGGAAGCAACATTCTAAAACTAACCATTCATGCTAACAACTTTAAGTTAAAGCCTCAACTCATCACCCTTGTTCAAAACAAATGCTCATTAGGAGGAAGTGCACAGGAAGATCCCAACCAACGTCTAACCACATTCTTGAGGATCTGTGATATAGTGAAGGCTAATGGTGTCCACCTGAATACCTATAAGCTACTATTATTTTCCTTCTCTCTTAGGGATAAAGCAACTAAGTGGTTGGAATCATTTTCGAAGGAGAATTTGACAACTTGGGAAGAAGTAGTGAACAAGTTCTTGGCAAGATTCTACTCTCCATAAAGAGTTAACAGATTGAGAGCTGAGGTGCAAACCTTTAGACAACAAGATGGGGAAACTCTCTATGAAGCCTGGGAGAGATACAAAGAGCTGACAAGAAAATGCCTACCGGACATGTTCAATTAATGGGTACAGCTGCACATTTTCTATGAAGGATTGACACAAGAATCAAAGAAGGCTTTAGATCACTCTTCAAAAGGATCTCTCAACAAGAAGAAGACAATTGAAGAGGCCATAGACATCATAGAAACTGTGGCCAATAATGAATACTTCTATGCCTATGATAGAAACCCACCCAAGAAGGCTAGTAATAGAGCTCAACCCTATGGATGCTCTGCTAGTTCAAAACAAGGTGATCACAACTCAACTAGCAGCTCTAACCAAGCAGATGGAGAAGAATCAAGTCTCAGCTATCCATGCTCAAGCACCTACGCAAGAAAAAGATAACCCCAGAAGTTGAATGTGAGTGGGAGCATGCCAACTATGTGAACAATTCATTCAGACCACCATATGACCCCAATGCTAAAACATACAACGCAAGTTGGAAAAACCACCCAAATTTTTAGTGGAGAAACCAACAAAACCACAACTAAGACCACAAACCATACCATTCTAACCAATACAACAACCCCAACCATCAATCTAATACCAATAGACTTTACCATAATTCACATAATACACCCTACCACCCCAACCAACAACCATACAACAACCATTCTCAAGATGTATCACCCTCAGCCTCACAACCATGTGATAATAGCAACAACTTTGCAAGATTGTAGGCTGCTATGTTACAATTGGCAGGGAGTATTACCATTGTTGCAGAGAGACAATCGCAAGATGAAAAAAGATAGATGCAATCTAAGAGGAGGCTAGATCCAACATAAGGAACCAAGGGGCAGCAATTTCAAAACTGGAATCACAACTAAGGAGCTTGTTCAAATAGATACCAATGCCTACACATACATTTCCCAGTGATACCATGGCCAACCCAAGACAGGAATGCAAGGCCATCACACTAAGAAGTGGAAAGGTGGTGGAGGAAACCTCCTCAAACCACAACTTGCAAGAAAAAGAAGCTGCAAATGACTCAGAAACCAAGAAGGAAGAAGAGACACCTGATCCAGATCCACCAAAGCATGTCTTGAAGCCCTATGTACCAAAAGCACCCTACCCACAAGGGCTGAGAAAAGATGGGAAGGACAGCCAGTTTTCTAGGTACTTTGAGATCTTTAAGAAGCTTCAACTCAACATACTTTTTGTTGAGGCATTAGAGCAAATGCCATTCTATACCATCTTTCAGAAGGTGCTCATGACAAAGAAAAGAAACTGGGGAGAAAAGAAAACTGTGGTGCTCATGGAGGAATGTAGTGCTATCATACAAAAGAAACTTCCCCAGAAGATGAAAGATCCTGGGAGCTTCCAAATCCCCTGCATCATAGGGGATATTAGCATTGAAAAAATATTGTGTGATCTGGGAGCTAGCATCAACCTTATTTCTTTAGCCATGATGAAGAGAATGAGAATTGAAGAGGCCAAACCAACAAGGATGGAACTTCAATTAGCTGATAGAACATTTAAGTTCCCTCATGGAGTGGTGGATGACTTATTGGTGAAAGTGGGAGAGTTCGTCTTCCTAGTGGATTTTGTAGTGCTTAATATGGAGGAAGAAGCTAACACCTCAATCATACTAGGAAGACCATTCCTAGCTATAGCTGGAGCTATAATTGATGTAAAAAAGGGAGAGTTAGTCTTGAGACTGCATGAAGAGAAGATGGTATTCAATGTCTTCAAAGTAATGAGCTACCCAAAGGAATCTATTGGTGAATGCATGATGGTGGGCACAATGGAGACGATAGTTCAAGGAGTCCTAGAAGAAGATCAATGTGAAGAAGTTATGGAGCAAGACCAACAAACAACATGTGGTGAACTACCACAAGCAATCATAGAAGGCTCAATCATGTTGGACAAGGCAAGTAAGAAGGAAGTGGAAGCACCAAAGTTGGAGTTGAAGACACTGCCTCCAAGCTTGAAGTATGCCTACTTGGGAGATAATGCCACATATCCGGTAATCATTAGTTCAAGCTTGAGTAAGGAGTAAGAAGAGGAGCTTATCAATATGCTGAGACAACACAAGCATGCCATAGGATGGACACTTTCAGATTTAAAAGGGGATTATCCCTTCAATGTGCATGCATAAATCCTTCTTGAGGAAGAGGCCAAGCCCTCAAGACAGCCACAAAGAAGATTAAATCCAACAATGAAGGAAGTGGTACAAAAAGAAGTGTTGAAGTTGTGGCAAGTAGGGTAATTTACCCAATCTTAGACAGCCCTTGGGTGAGCCTAGTGCAAGTAGTCCCCAAGAAAGGAGGAATGACAGTAGTGCCAAATGAAAGAAATAAGTTGATACCAACAAGAATAGTGACTGGATAGCGCATGTGCATAGATTATAGGAAGCTCAATGAAGCCATAAGGAAGGACCATTTTCCTCTACCATTCATGGATCAAATGTTGGAGAGGCTTGTTGGACATTGTTCCGAGGGTTACTTGAAACTGTAGGTCGATCTCGGATGAGATCTGCGGTGGCAGCTGGAGCTTTTATGTCCGATTTGTTGGATCTGGTGGTGCTACTGATCCTTCGTCACCGGAGGGTGGTGGTAGCTACAAGAGACTCCGATGCTTAAGTTAGCACGTGCTTTAGGCAAGTTTTTTGTAGAATCAGAGTATGAGTTATACCTGGGAGCTCCAGTGTATTTATAGTAGTGTTGAATGACCTTTCTGGAGATAAGATAGTTACCTTATCTTATCTTATCTTTGACTGAAGTCATCTTATCTTTCTTTATGCCTTGCCGCCTTTAGATTTAGGTTGTGTCCCTTCATTTGGGCTAGCTTGGGACTCTTATGGCGATTTGGCCGAGCTCTTTGAGAAGAGGTCGGTAATGGGCCAACCTTCCAAGAGGTCGGTCATGGGCCAACCTTCTAAGAGGTCGGTTATAAGCCAACCTTCTAAGAGGTCGGCTAACTCGGTTCTTTATAGCTCGAACCGATGTATGAACAGTGCCCCTGCTTGAGTTTGGACCTTTCTGTGAGATCGTGCTTTCAGAGCTTCGATCTCTTTGGGGAAGTCGTGCTCAAGCATCCTGACTTTGGTCGATCTTGAATAGTTTCTTCTTGTGCGAGTCTGGTATTGTCCTTTTTAGTTTGTTGGGAGTTTTCAGGTTTCTTTCGACTTGTTTATCTTCACTGCTCGGGATTTTTAGGTATAATCCAACTACTTTTTAGGTAGTGTTCCGATGGGGAACCTTTTTATAGTTTGTTTGGATGACCTTTTAGTGCCATTTTGATTTGTGCTTTTGCATTTTAAGTAGTGTCTTTTTTCAAGACATCGTACCTTTCAGCAAAGCATTCCTGGTCTTCCTCTAGCCGTTGCGAGATGTCTTTGTGCCTTTTGTGGATCTTTGTAAAGTGTTGGTACTTTGTTGTCCGACCTCTTTTTGATCACTTCTTGTTTTGTCTATCTTCTTGTTTGCATGAGATGATCCTTAGAGCTATCTTGTCCGACAACCTTTTAGTGTTCTCATAGAACCTTTTTAGTTAGTCCGAATAATTTTGATAGCCTTGTCGTGGAGTCGTGGCTTTTTGGGCAAAGCTATGTCCCTTTTAGCGCACACTTTTCATTGGTCCGACTTCTCTTGTCGATTCTTCTTAAGTTATTTTTAGTAATCCATTTTTAATCAGACTTTGTCAGGCCTTTTTCTATGGAGTGATTTTTATAACTTTGTCGCTTTGATTAATTTGGTTCGACTTTTTCTGGTCGGTCCTTCTTGTGTTATTTTTAGTAGTCTATTTTTAATCAGACCTCGCCAGGCCTCTTTCTATGGATTACTTTTTATAACTTTGTCGCTTTGATTGTTTTGGTCCGACTTCTTCGTGTCGGTCCTTCTTAAGTTATTTTTAGCAGTCCATTTTTATTCAGACCTCGTCAGGCCTCTTTCTATGGACTACTTTGTCGTAATCGGACGGTGAATTTGGTTTTTACTTTGTCGTAATCGGATGATGAATTTGGTTTTCATCTTGCTGACCTTGTCATGATTGGGCGGTGAATTTGGTTTCCACCTTGCCGACCTGTAGCTTTGTAATCAGACGATGAATTTTTGCGCTCAGATTAATGCATCTTAGTAGGAAACTTTTTAGGGAATATGTAAACTTTTAAACAATAAAATGAAGATATAAATAAGAGTGTGTAAATGTTAGTGCTTACCCTTCTAGGTCGGGCAATCTTTTAGATCTCAGCCTGGAGCCCTTCTTAGATTGTAGGCATGCCATGACCTTGGTAGCTCTCGCCCCTCGAGGTCGGACACTTTGTGGTGACCTCTCACTAGTACTTCTGAACAACTTGGTATGGTCCTCTCCAGTTGGCTGCTAGCTTCCCTTCTCCTGACCGACCATAGGTCCATTGGATGTATTTAGTGCTTCCTCTCTAATCCGAGCTATTTCCCGAACTTCTGGAAGTAGGTCGAGCTCTTCCCTTTGAGTTTAGAAGTTGGTATCTTCGTTTTAATGGATCACTCTAGGGGATCCCACATCTACCTCCATAGGAATCATTGCCTCCATTCTGTAAGCAAGTCAAAATGGTGATTCTCTGGTGGTTAAGTGTGGTGTTGTTCGATATACCCATAGGACTTGTGGGAGCTCTTCTGGTGGGGCTATAGGGAAGTTGGCATGCTTCTGGCATGGTGGGCATATCTTAATGAAACTCTGTTGCTTCTTTTTGTAAGGTTGGCAAGTAAAAACCTACTCAGAGTACCCTTTTTGGCAAGAGCTTCTTGCCTCGAGGTGGTTGCCGCACATGCCTCTATGGACTTCCTCTAGGATGTCCCTCGTATTAGAGGTCGGAACGCATTTTAGCAGAGGTGTAGAGATTCCTCTCCTATATAGGATATCATGCACTATAGTGTAGTATTGTGCTTCTCGTACTAGCCTTTTGGCCTCCTTCTTATCTGTGGGGAGTATCTCTGACTTGAGGTAGTTGATTATGGGTGTCATCCATCCTTGACCCTGACTTCATATGGTTAGGACCTTTTCTTCCTCCAAGACTGATGGATTTTGCAGTCTTTCTTGGATGATGCTTCTATTATTGCCCTCTAGTTTGGTGTTGGGTAGTTTTGAAAGTGCATCAACCCGGGCATTCTATTCCTGAGGTATGTGTCGGACCTCATATCCCCCAAATTGTCCGAGCTGTTGGTGCTGGCTAGTTTTGAAAGTGCATCAGCTTGGGCATTCTGTTTCCGAGGTATATGTCGGACCTCACATCCCTCGAGTTGCCCGAGCTGTTCTGTGGTCTTTTCCAAATACTTTTTCATAGTGGGATCCTTAGCTTGGTAGCTCCCTTCTTTTTGTGAGGTGGCTACTTGTGAATTATTGAACACGGTAAGCTTTTGAACTCCTATCTCCTTAACCAGCCTTAAACCAACCAGTAGTGCCTCGTATTCAGCTTGGTTTATTTAGCTCGATTTGGGTTCCCTGATTGCTTTCTATAATTACACCTGCGCCACTCCCGGTTTTGTTTGAAGAGTCGTCCACATAGAGATTCCATTTTGTGGGAGTTTCTGGGATGTTAGTGTACTCTGCAATGAAGTCGGCCAGATACTGTGATTTGATGGTTGTCCGAGCTTCATATCAACGATCGAATTCGGATAACTTGATTGCCCACTGTAGGATTGTGCCAGTTAAGTCTGTTTCCTGTAGGATGCCTTTTATGGGCTGGTTGGTCCAAACTATGATAGTGTGAGCTTGAAAGTATGGGCAGAGTCATCGAGAAGTGAGTATGAGGACATAGGCGAACTTTTCTATCTTTTGATAGTTTAGTTCAGCCCCTTGTAGAGCCTTGCTGATGGAGTAGACGGGTTGTTGCCCACTTTCCTCTTCTCTGACTAGTGCTGAGGGTATTGCCCAACTTCCCATTGCGAGGTATAATATGAGTTATGCACTTTCCTGTGGCCGGGTAAGAATAGGTGGTTGCCCCAAGATTTTTTTTGAAATCTCGGAAGGCTTGTTCACACTCCGTTGTCCTTTCAAACCTCTCTCTCTTCCTTATCATATGAACATGTCTCTCAGATGTGTGAGGTGGACGGTCAATTTGTCTGAGCTCCTCGGTGTGAGGTGGACGTTCAACTCGTTCAACCTCTTCACCCCTTCTTCTCTTTTGTGTTTAATCAGGCGAGGTGGCAGGATCTTCTCAGTGTTGCATATCTCTTGATAGACATTCACAATAGATAGGTTTCTCAGTGGGTTGGTCTTTTTTCTTCCCAGATTCTTTATCCTTGTTCTGTGGTGGGTTAGGAGAATCCAATTTTTAAGCTGTTTCCTGGTGCACGAAATTATGATCATCAACAATGGTGTCAATAGACTTGGTGCTCTCGAACATGAATCACACTTTGTCATAACTTCACACAACTAACCAGCAAGTGCACTGGGTCATCCAAGTAATACCTTACGTGAGTAAGGGTCGATCCCACGGAGATTGTTGGTATGAAGCAAGCTATGGTCATCTTGTAAATCTCAGTTAGGTGGATTCAAATGGTTGTAATGGTTTTCGAAAGTATAGATAAATAAAACATAAAATAAAGATAGAGATACTTATGTAATTCATTGGTGGGAATTTCAACTAAGTGTATAGATATGCTTTGTCCCTTCTGAATCTCTGCTTTCCTACTGCCTTCCTTCAATCCTTCTTACTCCTTTCCATGGCAAGCTGTATGTTGGGTTTCACCGTTGTCAATGGCTACCTCCCGTCCTCTCAGTGAAAATGGTCCAAATGCTTGTCACAGCATGGCTAATCATCTATCGGTTCTCGATCATGTCGGAATAGAATCCAGTGATTTTTTTACGTCTGTCACTATGCCCAACACTCACGAGTTTGAAGCTTCTCGCAGTCATTCAATCATTAATCATACTCGAAATACCACAGATAAGGTTTAGACTTTCCAGATTCTCAAGAATGCTGCCAATGGATTCTAGCTTATACTACGAAGACTCTGATCTCACGGAATGGAAGGTTCGATTGTCAGGTGAGGGCAACCATGCGTCATGCATCAAGAATCCAAGAGATACACACTCTAGCTCTCGCTTGTAAAACGGAGATGGTTGTCAGGCACACATTCATAAGGACGGATGATGATGAGTGTCACGGATCATCACATCCATCAGGTTGAAGTACGAGTGATATCTTAGAACAAGAATAAGCTTAATTGAATAGAAAATAGTAGTAGTTGCATTAATACTCTAGGTACAACAGAGCTTCACACCTTAATCTATCGTGTGTAGAAACTCCATCGTTGAAAATACATAAGTGATGGTCTAGGCATGGCCGAGAGGCCAGCCTCCAAAACATGATCAATAGTCTCCTAAGATGAACAACTGATTAAAACTGAGACCAAAGATGTCTAATACAATAGTAAAATGTCCTATTTATACTAGACTAGTCACTAGGGTTTACAGAAATAAGTCTAAATGCAGAAATCCACTTCCAGGGCCCAATTTGGTGTGTGCTTGGGCTGAGCTTGAGCTTTACACGTGCAGAGGCTTCTCTTGGAGTTAAACGTCAAGTTGTAACGTGTTTTTCTGGTTTGTGACGTGTTTCCGGCGTTTTACTCCAGAATGCAGCATGGAACTGGCGTTGAATTCCAGTTTGCATCATCTAAACTCGAATAAAGTATAAACTATCATATATTCCGAGAAAGCCCTGGATGTCTACTTTTCAACACAGTTGAGAGTGCACCATTTGGAGTTCTGTAGCTCCAGAAAATCCATTTTGAGTGCAGGGAGGTCAGAATCCAACAGCATCAGCAATTCTTTGTCAGCCTCCTATCAGATTTTTGCTCAGGTCCCTCAATTTCAGCCAGAAAATACTGAAATCACAGAAAAACACACAAACTCATAGTAAAGTCTAGAAATATGAATTTTGCATAAAAACTAATGAAAACATCCCTAAAAGTAGCTAGATCCTACTAAAAACTACCTAAAAATAATGCCAAAAAGCGTATAAATTATCCACTCATCACAACACTAAACTTAAATTGTTGCTTGTCCCCAAGCAACTGAAAATCAAATGGGATAAAAGGAAGAGAATATACTATAAATCTGAAAATATCAATGAATATTAGTTCTAATTAGATGAGGGGGACTTGTAGCTTTTTGCTTCTGAAGAGTTTTGGCATCTCACTTTTTCCTTTGAAGTTCAGAATGATTGGCATCTATAAGAACTCAAAATTTTGGATAGTGTTATTGATTCTCCTAGTTAAGTATGTTGATTCTTGAACACAACTACTTTTATGAGTCTTGGCCGTGGCCCTAAGCACTTTGTTTTCCAGTATTACCACCGGATACATAAATGCCACAGACACATGACTGGGTGAACCTTTTCAGATTGTGACTCAGCTTTGCTGAAGTCCCTAGTTAGAGGTGTCCAGAGCTCTTAAGCACACTTTTTTTGCTTTGGATCATGACTTTAACCACTCAGTCTCAAGCTTTTCACATGGACCTGCATGCCACAAGCACATGGTTAGGGACAGCTTAATTTAGCCGCTTAGGCCTGTATTTTATTTCCTTGGGCCCTCCTATCCATTGATGCTCAAAGCCTTGGATCCTTTTTACCATTGCCTTTTGGTTTTAAGGGCTATTGGCTTTTTGCTCTTGCCTTTTGGTTTAAAGAGCTATTGTCTTTTTCTGCTTGCTTTTTCTTTTTCTTTCTTTCTTTTTCGCCATTTTTTCTCTTTTTTTCACAAGCTTTTTCTTTTTCACTGCTTTTTCTTGCTTCAAAAATCAATTTCATGATTTTTCAGATTATCAATAGCATTACTCTTTGTTCATCATTCTTTCAAGAGCCAACAATTTTAACATTCATAAACAACAAGATAAAAAATATGCACTGTTCAAGCATTGTCACCACATCAATATAATTAAACCAATTTCAAGGATGAATTTGAAACTCATGTAATCATTGTTCTTTTGTATTAAAAACATTTTTTGTTTAAGAAAGGTGAGGGATTCACGGAATTATTCATAGTCTTAAGACATAGTTACTAAATACTAATGATCATGCGATAAAGACACAAACATAGACAAACATGAAGCTCAAAAACCGAAAAATAGATAAATAAGAACAAGGAAGTTAAGGAATGATTCCACCTTAGCGATGGTGGCACCTTCTTCTTGAAGGACCAATGATGTCCTTGAGCTCCTCTATGTCTCTTCCTTGCCTTTGTTGCTCCTCCCTCATAGCTCTTTGATCTTCTCTAATCTCATTGAGAATGACGGAGTGCTCTTGGTGTTCCACCCTTAATTGGTCCATGTTGTAACTCAAGTCGTCCAGAGTAGCATAGATGATGAGCTTCCTCATGCGTTTCTTGAGATACATGAATGGACTCTCTTGTTTGCTCCATCCTCTTCTTAGTGATGGACTTGTCCTCTTCAATGAGGATGTCTCCTTCTATGACAACTCCAGCTGAGTAGCATAGATGGCAAATGAGATGAGAAAAAGCTAGCCTTGCCAAGGTGGAGGGCTTTTCGACTACTTTGTAGAGTTCTAGAGAGATGACTTCATGAACTTCTACTTTCTCTCCAATCATAATGATATGGATCATGATGGCCAAATCCACAGTTACTTCGGATTGGTTGCTAGTGGGGATGATGGAGCGTTGGATGAACTCCAACCATCCTCTAGCCACAGGATTAAGGTCCAGTCTTCTCAATTGAACTGGCTTACCTTTTGAGTCTCTTTTCCATTGAGCTCCTTCCACACATATGTCCATGAGGACTTGGTCCAACCTTTGATCAAATTTGACCCTTCTAGTGTAGGGGCGTGCGTCTTCTTGCATCATAGGCAAGTTGAATGCCAACCTTATATTTTTCGGACTGAAATCTAAGTATTTCCCCCGAACCATTGTAAGACAATTCTTTGGATTCGGGTTCATACTTTGATCATGGTTCCTAGTGATCTATGCATTGGCATAGAACTCTTGAACCATTAAGATTCCGACTTGTTGAATGAGGTTGGTGAGAACTTCCCAACCTTTTCTTCGGATTTCATGTCGGATCTTCGGATACTCATTTTTCTTGAGCATGAAAGGGACCTCGGGGATGACCTTCTTCTTGGCCATAATTTCATAGAAGTGGTCTTGATGGACCATTGAGATGAATCTTTCTATCTCCCATGACTCGGAGGTGGAAGCTTTTGTCTTCCCTTTCCTTTTTCTAGAGGTTTCTCTGGCCTTAGGTGCCATAAATGGTTATGAAAAAATAAAAAAGCTATGCTTTTACCACACCAAACTTAGAATATTGCTCACCCTCGAGAAAAAGAAGAAAGAATAGAAGAAGAAGAGGAAGATATGGAGGAGAGGGAGAGAGAGGTGTGTATTCGGCTAGGGGAGAGAAGAAAGGGTAGTGATGTGTGAAAATGAAGAAGGATGGAGGGGTTTATATAGTGGAGGGAGAGGGAGTGGGTAGGTGGGGTCCACAAATCTTGAAGTGATCCTGTGGGGTCCACAGATCCTGAGGTGTCAAGGATTTATCATCCCTGCACCAATTAGGCGTGTAAAATGTGCTCTGCATGCAATCCTGGCATTTAACACTAGACTGAAGCTTGTTTCTGGCGTTAAACGCCCAGATGTAGCATGTTTCTAGCGTTTAACGTCAGCTTGATGCTCTGTTCTGGCGTTTAGCGCTAGCTTTCCTCAGGGTGCAATCCTGGCGTTTAAACGCCAGATTACTATTTGTTTCTGGCATTCAACGCCAGCTTCATGCTCTGTTCTGCCGTTAAACGCCAGCCAAATGCTCCTTACTAGCGTTTAAATGCCAGTAAGCTCTTCCTCCAGGGTGTGCTTTTTTTTTTTCTGCTGTTTTTTATTTTGTTTTTAATTTTTGTAATTGTTTTGTGACTCCACATGATCATAAACCTAATAAAACATAAAAGAATAATAGAAATATAGATAAATAAAATTTGGGTTGCCTCCCAATAAGCGCTTCTTTAATGTCAATAGCTTGACAGTGAGCTCTCATGGAGCTTCATAGATGTTCAGAGCATTGTTGGGACCTCCCAACACCAAACTTAGAGTTTGAATGTGGGGGTTCAACACCAAACTCAGAGTTCGGTTGTGGCCTCCCAACACCAAACTTAGAGTTTGATTGTGGGGGCTTTGTTTGACTTTGTATTGAGAGAAGCTTTTTATGCTTCCTCTCCATGGTTGTAGAGGAAGATCCTTGAGCTTTAAACACAAGGTAGTCCCCATTCAATTGAAGGACAAGCTCTCCTCTATCAACATCAATCACAGCTCCTGCTGTGGATAGGAAGGGTCTTCCAAGGATTATGCATTCATCCTCATATTTCTTAGTGTCTAAGATTATGAAATCAGCAGGGATGTAAAGGCCTTTAATATTTACCAACACATCCTCTACCAATCCATAAGCTTGTTTTATTGCCTTGTCTGCCATTTCTAATGAGATTCTTACAGCTTGTACCTCAAATATCCCCAGCTTCTCCATTACATAGAGTGGCATAAGATTTATACCTGATCCTAGGTCACAAAGAGCCTTCTCAAAGGTCATGGTGCCTATGGTATAGGATATTAAGAATTTACCAGGATCTTGTTTCTTTTGAGGTAGAGTTTGTTGAACCCATGTATTTAGTTCACTAATGAGCAAGGGAGGTTCATCTTCCCAAGTCTCATTACCAAACAATTTGGCATTCAGCTTCATGATGGCTCCTAGATATTGAGCAACTTGCTCTTCAGTTACATCTTCATCCTCTTCAGAGGAAGAATAGTTCTCAGAGCTCATGAATGGCAGAAGGAGGTTTAATGGAATCTCTATGGTCTCTATATGAGCCTCAGATTCCTTTAGGTCCTCAATAGGGAACTCCTTCTTGTCTAGGAGACGTCCCATGAGGTCTTCCTCATTGGGATTCACGTCCTCCCCTTCCTCTTTGGATTCGGCCATATTGACAATGTCAATGGCCTTGCACTCTCTTTTTGGATTCTCTTCTGTATTGCTTGGGAGAGTACTAGGAGGAGTTTCAGTGATTTTCTTACTCAGCTGACCCACTTGTGCATCCAAATTTCTAATGGAGGACCTTGTTTCACTCATGAAACTTAAAGTGGCCTTAGATAGATCAGAGACTATGTTTGCTAAGCTAAAGAAACTCTGCTCAGAATTCTCTGTCTGTTGCTGAGAAGATGATGGAAAAGGCTTGCTATTGCTATGCCTATTTCTTCCACCATTATTAAAGCCTTGTTGAGGCTTTTGTTGATTCTTCCATGAGAAATTTGGATGATTTCTCCATGAGGAATTATATGTGTTCCTGATGTGTGGAAAACGATCCAACACAAAACTCACCGGCAAGTGTACCAGGTCGCATCAAGTAATAAAACTCACGGGAGTGAGGTCGATCCCACAGGGATTGAAGGATTGAGCAATTTTTGTTTAGTGGTTGATTTAGTCAAGCGAATCAAGTAATGGTTGAGTGATTTATGATTGTCAGAAACTAAATTGCTTGAAATGTAAAGAGGGAAGGAAAAATTGCAGAAAATTAAAGAGAGCCAGAAGTAAAATACTGAATCTTAAAGAGCAAGTAATTTAAAGTTGCAAAAACTTAGATTGCAAGAAATGTAAATAACTGAAGCTTAAAGTGCAAGAAACGTAAATTACTTGAATCATAAAAGGGATTGGGAGTTGGGATTGCAGAATTGAAATAGGCAAAAGTAAATTGCAATAAACAGAAGAGTAGAGGATTGATTGATTGGAATTAGATCTCAACAGAAAATAAACTTTCTTCGAAGAGTAAACAAAGAATGGCTGGTGCTTAATTTGCAGCAATAACAGGTGCTTAAGATGCAGCAATTTAAAATTGGATTCAAGATCTTAGGAGTAGAAGAGACTAGATAACAAGTCTAGATCTCAAATCCTTCCTTGATCCAACAAGAACAATTGCAAAAGAAGTAAGAAAAAGTGAATTGCAGAAAGAGTAGAAGATGAAGCAGTATATGGAACTTGAAATTCAATTATGCAGAAAATTAAACAAGAGATCTCAAGGTGAGATTGAAACAGAAATTCTTCAATTCTCCAACCAAGATTTAAAGCAAGAAAAGTAAAGAGTGCTCAAGCAAGAACAAGAAAGAAGAGAGATCAATTCTCCTTCCCGATTCTCTAAGATCTCAATTCAAAACTCAAAAATAAAATTCAAAAATGAAGTCTAAAAATGCAAAAGTTTTAAGGGTAAAAAAAGGTCCCTAATACATCAAAATAGCTTCTATTTATACACTTTCTATTCTTGGATTTGGAATTTGGATGGGCTTTTGATTTGGTGAAGAAATGAATTAAGATGGACTTTTAATTCAATTTTCAGCCCATGAGAAATTAGTTTCTAGGAGGCTGCTCTATTCTTGTGGAGAGTAGAGTAGTGAAGTCTTACATGGGGATGCATATTGCATGCGTGCTGAGTGTGGGACATCAGGATGCTGCCCTGCCCTTGTGGAGGGCAGGGCAATGTTGTCATGGTGCGCCTTGCCTCTTTTGAAATATTTCGCGTGCCAAGTCTTGGACACCATCAGGGTAGCGCTCAAGTGGTGCTAAGAGCGTAGCTTCCTTGCTTTGTTAGTGAAGCCTCCGTGTTCTAGACTTGCTCGGAGCATTTTGGCCAATTTTTGGCTTATTTTCCTTACAAGGAGCACTCCTTCCTTCCCTTGGGTCATGGGTTCAAAACCCATGAGTGGCACTTGGAGTTGATTTTTCTTGGATTTTCTTCAAGAGGAGCCCAAAATTGCTCTTGAGGAGGGCAGGGCAGAATTGTTTTGGAAGCTTAGTTCATTATGCTGCTCTTGTGGAGAGCAGTGTGGCTTCCTTCATCAATGTTGCGCCACACTTTTCCTTCTTTTACCACACCTTTTTCTTCCTTTGGCCACACTTCTTAAGCCACGTTTTTCTTCTTTTCTTCCTTTCTTCACCTACAAGAAACTAAAACAACCAATCAAAGTATCTCCAAATTCACAAGGTTTATAAATCATAAAAAAAATCAATTAATTTTAGCTCAAACCTCATGATTTAGCATCAATTAAATGGTAGTTGTTTGATTTAAAGAAGTCATGTATTTTCATTCCAAATTACTTACTTAAGATGCAAGAAAGTGCATAAAGACTAGTGAAACAAGTGAAACTAGGTTGAAAATGGGTATATGATGACTTGTCATCAGTTCCCATAGGGTTTACCCATGTAATTCACCTTTGCCATTGCAAGGTTTTCAGGAACATAAGCTTCTTCTTCAGAAGATGCCTCTCTAGTACTATTGGATGCATTTTGCCATCCATTTAGACTATGAAAAATCATGTTGACCTGCTGAGTCAAAATTTTGTTCTGAGCCAATATGACATTCAGAGCATCAATTTCAAGAACTCCCTTCCTCTGAGGTGTCCCATTATTCACAGGATTCTGCTCAGAGGTGTACACGAATTGATTATTTGCAACCATGTCAATGAGTTATTGAGCTTCTGCAAGCATTTTCTTCAGGTGAATGGATCCACCTGTAGAATGGTCCAATGACATCTTAGACAATTTAGACAGACCATCATAGAATATATCCAGGATGGTCCATTATGAAAGCATGTTAGAAGAACACTTTTTGGTCAACTGCTTGTATCTTTTCCAAGCTTCATAGAGGGATTCACCTTCTTTCTGTTTGAAGGTTTGAACATCCACTCTTACTTAGCTTTTGAGGAGGAAAGAACTTGGCCAAGAAGGTCGTGACCAGCTTATCCCAAGAGTTCAGGCTATCTTTAGGTTGAGAGTCCAACCATATTCTAGCTCTGTCTCTTACAGCAAAAGGGAAAAGCATAAGGCTGTAGACCTCGGGATCAACCCCATTGGTCTTAACAGTATCACAGATCTGCAAGAATTCAGTCAAGAACTGAAAAGAATCTTCTGATGGAAGTCCATGAAACTTACAATTCTGTTGCATAAGAGAAACTAATTGAGGCTTTATCTCAAAGTTGTTTGCTCCAATGGCAGGGATTGAGATGCTTCTTCCATTTAATTTGGAATTTGGTGCAGTAAAGTCACCAAGCACCTTCCTTGCGCCTCCACCATTGTTATTGGGTTCGGCCACGTCTCTCTCTCTTTTTCGAGATTCTCTGTAAGGTTTTCTCTGGATTGTTGTGCTTTAGCTTCTCTTAGCTTCTTCTTCTGAGTCCTTTTAGGTTTAGGATCTGCTTCAAGAAGAATGTCCTTGTCTTTTCTCCTGCTCATATGAAAAAGAAGAGAACAGAAAAGGAAGAGGAATCCTCTATATCATAGTATAGAGATTCCTTTATGTTAGTAGAAGAGAAGAATAATAGAAGAAGGAAAAGAGGAAAATTCGAACTCAGAGAGGAAGAGGGGGTTTGAGTTTTAAGATGAAGAGAAGTGTTAATAAATGAATAAATAAATAGAAAGAGATGAGAGAGAAGAGTTTTCGAAAATCAACTAAAATAAAGCAAAATATTTTTGTTTTTATTTTAAATTAAAGTTAAAATTCGAAAATAAAAATTAAAATTTGAAACAATTAGTTAATTAGAAAGATTTTTTAAAAAGAGGGAGATGATTTTCGAAAATTAGAGAGAAAAGTAGTTAGGTGATTTTGAAAAAGATAAAAAACAAAACAAAAGTCAATTAGTTAGTTGAAAAAGATTTGAAAATCAATTTTGAAAAGATAAGAAGTTGGAAAAGATATTTTGAAATCAAATTTTTGAAAAAGATGTGATTGAAAATATATGGTTGAAAAAGATTTGATTTTTAAAATTGATGACTTGACTAACAAGAAACTAAAAGATATGATTCTAGAATTTAAAGATTAACCTTTCTTAACAAGAAAGTAACAAACCTCAAATTTTTGAATCAATCACATTAATTGTTAGTAAAGTGTTTTTGAAAATTATGAAATGAAATTAAGAAAAAGATTTTGAAAATCAATTTTAAAAAAAATATTTTCGAAAATAGTAAAAAATGAAAAAGATTTGATTTTTGAAAAAGTGTTGAAAAGATAAGATTTTTTTTAAATTGAAATCTTGACTAAGTCAACCCAAAGATTTCAAATTTTTGAGTAAAAGAAGAAAAATATTTTTTTTGATTTTTGAATTTTTTAATGAGGAGAGAGAAAATCACAAATATGACCCAAAACATGAAAATTTTGGATCAAAACCAATGATGCATGCAAGAACACTATGAATGTCAAGATGAACACCAAGAACACTTTGAAGATCAAGATGAACATCAAGACTTATTTTTGAAAAATTTTTAAGAAAAGAAAAATATGCAAGACACCAAACTTAGAAACTTTTCATGCTTAGACTCTATGAATGCAAAAATGCATATGAAAAACAACAAAAGATACAACACAAGAAACTATGAAGATCAAACAAGAAGACTTATCAAGAACAACTTGAAGATCATGAAGAACACCATGCATGAAATTTTCGAAAAAATGCATAAATTTTAAAAACATGCAATTGGCACCAAACTTAAAGATTGACACTAGATTCAAACAAGAAACACAAAATATTTTTGGTTTTTATGATTTTTTTTTTGAAAAGATAAGATTTTTTCGAAAATAATTTTTGGAAAAAACGAAAAAGAGAAAAATTTTAAAAGATTTTTGAAAACATTTTGAAAAGAAAATTACCTAATCTGAACAACAAGATGAACCGTCAGTTGTCCAAACTCGAACAATCCCCGGCAACGGCGCCAAAAACTTGGTGCACAAAATTGTGATCATCAACAATGGCGCCAATAGACTTGGTGCTCTCAAACGTGAATCACACTTTGTCACAACTTCACACAACTAACCAGCAAGTGCACTGGGTTGTCCAAGTAATACCTTACGTGAGTAAGGGTCGATCCTACGGAGATTGTTGGTATGAAGCAAGCTATGGTCATCTTGTAAATCTCAGTTAGGCGGATTCAAATGGTTGTAATGGTTTTCGAAAGTATAGATAAATAAAACATAAAATAAAGATAGAGATACTAATGTAATTCATTGGTGGGAATTTTAGACAAGTATATGGAGATGCTTTGTCCCTTCTGAATCTCTGCTTTCCTACTGGCTTCCTTCAATCCTTTTTACTCCTTTCCATGGCAAGCTGTATGTTGGGTTTCACCGTTGTGAATGGCTACCTCCCGTCCTCTCAGTGAAAATGGTCTAAATGCTTGTCACAGCATGGCTAATCATCTGTTGGTTCTCGATCATATCGGAATAGAATCCAGTGATTCTTTTGCGTCTGTCACTACGCCAAACACTCGCGAGTTTGAAGCTCGTCACAATCATTCAATCCCTGAATCCTACTCGGAATACCACAGACAAGGTTTAGACTTTCTGGATTCTCAAGAATGCTGCCAATGGATTCTAGCTTATACTACAAAGACTTTGATCTCACGAAATGGAAGGTTCGGTAATCAGGCAAGGGCAACCATGCGTTGTGCATCAGAAATCCAAGAGATACACACTCTAGCTCCCGCTTGTACAACGGAGGTGGTTGTCAGGCACGCGTTCATAAGGATGGATGATGATGAGTGTCACAGATCATCACATCCATCAGGTTGAAGTACGAGTGATATCTTAGAACAAGAATAAGCTAAATTGAATAGAAAATAGTAGTAGTTGCATTAATACTCGAGGTACAGCAGAGCTCCACACCTTAATCTATGGTGTGTAGAAACTCCACCGTTGAAAATACATAAGTGATGGTCCAGGCATGGCCAAGAGACCAGCCTCCAAACATGATCAATAGTCTCCTATGATGAACAACTAATTAAAACTGAGAGGAAAGATGTCTAATACAATAGTAAAATGTCCTATTTATACTAGACTAGTTACTAGGGTTTATAGAAATAAGTCTAAATGCAGAAATCCACTTCTGGGGCCCAATTTGGTGTGTGCTTGGGCTGAGCATGAGCTTTACACGTGCAAAGGCTTCTCTTGGAGTTAAACGTCAAGTTGTAACGTGTTTTTGGCGTTTAACTCTGGTTTGTGACGTGTTTCTGGCATTTTACTCTAGAATGCAGCATGAAACTTGCATTGAATGCCAGTTTGCGTCATCTAAACTCGAATAAAGTATAGACTATCATATGTTGCTAGAAATCCCTGGATGTCTACTTTTTAACGCAGTTGAGAGCGTGCCATTTGGAGTTCTGTAGCTCAAGAAAATCCATTTTGAGTTCAGGGAGGTCAGAATCCAACAGCATCAGCAGTCCTCTGTCAGCCTCCTATAAGATTTTTGCTCAGGTCCCTCAATTTCAGCCAGAAAATACCTAAAATCATAGAAAAATACACAAACTCATAGTAAAGTCCAGAAATGTGAATTTTGCATAAAAACTAATGAAAACATCACTAAAAGTAGCTAGATCCTACTAAAAACTACCTAAAAATAATGCCAAAAAGCGTATAAATTATCCGCTCATTATTTCCCAATCGGGAGTTCTCCTCTATATTGATATATTTTTCCGCCCTTTCTTGAACCTTGTTTAGAGATGTTGGGTACTTCTTGGATATTGAGTGGCTGAAAGGTCCTTCTCTTAGGCCACTGATGAGTCCCATGATGGCTGCTTCTGTTGGAAGACTTTGTATGTCAAGGCATGCTTTGTTGAATCTTTCCATGTAGCTGCAAAGGCTTTCCGGATCTCCTTGTTAATTCCCAGCAAGCTTGGAGCATGTTTGGCTTTATCCTTCTGGATGGAGAACCTAGCAAGGAACTTTTTAGCAAGGACGTTAAAACTTGTGATTGATCTTGGAGGCAAACTGTCGAACCGCTTTATTGCCATTTTAGTTAGAGTGGTTCGGAAAGCTTTACAATGGATTGCATCTGAGGCCTCTGTGAGATACATCCTGCTCCTGAAATTGCTAAGATGATGGCTTGGATCTGATGTGCCATCGTACAGGGTCATGTCGGGAGCTTTGATGTCCTTTGGGACTTTAGCTTTCATGATCTCTTTGGTGAACGGGTCTTGATATTTGTGGGGGCTATCTTCATGACTGGATTGGGTGGTCTTGGTTTTAGATCGGCTTCGAGCTTTAAGAGCTTGTCCTCTACCTTTTAAAGTCGTCTTGTTTCTCTCCGAAGGTCTCTTTCGGCTTCCCATTGATGTTCGGCTTCTTGTTCCAGCTATTTGAGCGATTCTGCTATTCTCGGAGGGAATCTAAGATTTCTGTATTTGGAGAATGCTTATCTCCGTTTCGTTGAGGTGTATCTTTTGGTGTGATGTCTGCATTCTTATGCGGTGTTCTGTTTTCCAAATCAGAATCATGGTCATTGTCAAGGTTGTCCGCCATGATGATGGAATGACTTCCAGGTTCCCCAGCAAATGGCGTCAATGTTCCGAGGGTTACCTAAAACTGTAGGTCAATCTCAGATGAGATCTGCGGTGGCTGCCAAAGCTATTGCGTCCGATTTGTTGGATCTGGTGGTGCTACTGATCCTTCATCACCGGAGGGTGGTGGCACCTGCAAGAGACTCCGATGCTTAAGTTAGCACGTGCTTTAGGCAAGTTTTTTTGTAGAATTAGAGTATATTTTTATTAGTTTTTAAGCAAATTTATGTTTCTGGACTTTACTATGAGTTTGTGTGTTTTTCTGTGATTTCATGTATTTTTTGGCTGAAATTTAGGGACCTGAGTAAAAATCTGATTCAGAGGCTAAAAAAGGACTGCTGATGCTGTTGGATTCTGACCTCCCTGCACTCGAAATGGAATTCTTAGAGCTACAGAAACCCAATGGCGCGCTCTCAATTGCGTTGGAATGTAGACATCTAGGGCTTTCCAGCGATATATAATAGTCCATACTTTGCCCAAGTTTAGACGACGCAAACTGGCGTTCAACGCCAGCTTTCTGCCCTATTCTGGCGTTAAACGCAAGAAACAAGTTACAAGCTAGAGTCAAACGCCAGAAACAAGTTACAAACTGGCGTTTAACTCTAAGAAAAGTCTCTACACCTGAAAACTTCAATGCTCAGCCCAAGCACACACCAAGTGGGCCTGGAAGTGGATTTCTGTAGCATTTACTTATTTCTGTAACCCTAGTAACTAGTTTTGTATAAATAAAACATTTTACTATTGTATTAGGAGACTTTTTTCCTACTTTTGAATTCATATGCCATTTGGGGAGGCTGGCCATTAGGCCATGCCTAGACCTTGTTCTTATGTATTTTCAACGTTGGAGTTTCTACACACCATAGATTAAGGTGTGGAGCTCTGCTGTTCCTCGAGTATTAATGCAAAGTACTATTGTTCTTCTATTCAATTCATGCTTATTCTTATTCTAAGATATTCCTTCGCACACAAGAACATGATGAATGTGATGAATATGTGACATTCATCACCATTCTCACTTATGAACGTGTGATTGACAACCACTTCCGTTCTACATGAAAACAAGCTTGAATGTATATCTCTTGGGTTTCTAATCAATGATTCACATTGACTCCCCTCTGACAATGGTGCATCTGAATCCGAGATTAGAATCTTCGTGGATTAGGCTCGAATCCATTGGCAGCATTCCTAAGATCTGGAAAGTCTAAACCTTGTCTTTGGTTTTTTGAGTAGGATCTGGGAAGGGATGACCATGACGAGCTTCAAATTCGTGACTGTAGGGCATAGTGACAGACACAAAAGGATAGTAAATCCTATTCCTGCACGATTGAGAACCAACAGCTGATTAGCCATACGATATCTGTGCATGGTATTTTTCATTCGAGACGAGAAATCTGACAGTTGATTAGCCGTACAGAAACCGTAGAGGACTATTTTCACTGAGAGGACAGGAAGTAGCCATTGACAACGGTGACACCTAACATACATCTTGCCATAGAAAGGAGTATGAAGGATTGGATGAAGGCAATAGGAAACCAAAGATTCAGAAGGAACAACGCATCTCCAAACGCTTATCTGAAATTCCCACCAATGAATTACATAAGTATCTCTATCTCTATTTTATGCTTATTTATCTTTTAAATTATTAAAACTCCATAACCATTTGAATCCGCCTGACTGAGATTTACAAGATGACCATAGCTTGCTTCAAGCCGATAATCTCCGTGGGATCGACCCTTACTCACGTAAGGTTTATTACTTGGATGACCCAGTGCACTTGCTGGTTAGTTGTGCGAAGTTGTGAAGAGTTGAGATTACAATTGTGCGTACCAAGTTGTTGGCGCCATTGAGATCACAATTTCGTGCACTAAGTTTTTGGCACCGTTGCCGGGGATTGTTCGAGTTTGGACAACTGACGGTTCATCTTGTTGCTCAGATTAGGTAATTTTCTTTTTGTTTCAACCTTTATTTTGTTTTCAAAAAGTTTCAAAAATCCTTCAAAATTTTTCTTCTTTTTCGTTTTTCTAAAAATAAGTTTCGAAAAAATCCAAAAAAATTTAATAAAATCATAAAAACCAAGAAGATTTTGTGTTTCTTGTTTGAGTCTAATGTCAATTATTTAGTTTGGTGCCAATTGTATGTTTTTAAAATTTGTGCATTTTTCGAAAAATTCATGCATTGCATTCTTCATGATCTTCAAGTTGTTCTTGACAAGTCTTCTTGTTTGATCTTCATATTTTCTTGTTTTGTGCCTTTTAATTTATTGTTTTTCATATGTATTTTTGAATTATTAGTGTCTAAACATGAAAAATCTCTAAGTTTGGTGTCTTGCATGTTTTTCTTTTCTTGAAAATTTTTTCAAAAATAAGTTCTTGATGTTCATCATGAGCTTCAAAGTGTTCTTGGTGTTCATCTTGATATTCAAAGTGTTCTTGCATGCATCATGTGTTTTTATTCATAATTTTTATGCTTTGAGTCATTTAGTTATTTTTCTCTCTCCTCATTAAAAATTCAAAAAATCAAAAAAACATCTTTCCCTTATTTCTCTCATAAATTTCGAAATTTTGGGTTGACTTAGTCAAAAATTTTTAAAATAAGTTGTTTCTTGTTTGTCAAGCTAAGATTTCAATTTCAAAAATTTATCTTTTCAACATCTTTTTCAGAATCAAATCTTTTTCATTTTTTCCTTTGTTTTTTCGAAAATCTTCAAAAATCTTTTTCAAAACTTTTCAAAATCTTTTTCCTATTTTCACCTCATATTTTTCGAAATTAATACTAACATTAATGTTTTAATTTAAAATTTTCAAGTTTGTGACTTGCCTATTAAGAAAGGCTCAATCTTTAAAATTCTAAAATCATATCTTTTAGTTTCTTGTTAGTCAAGTCATCAACTTTAATTTTAAAAATCAAATCTTTTTAATTTCCTTTTCAAATCCTTTCAAAATAAATTTCAATCATATCTTTTCTAACATATCTTTTTCAAATCATATCTTTTTCAAAATCAATTCCAAAATCTTTTCTAACTTTTTATCTTTCCAAAATTGATTTTCAAATCTTTTTCAATTAACTACTTAACTTTTTGTTTAAATTTAAAATTCTTATCTTTTTCAAAACTACCTAACTACTTTTCTCTCTTTAATTTTCGAAAATTACCTCACCCTTTTTCAAAATCTTTTTTATCACCTAATTGATTTAAATTCTAATTTTATCTCTTCTAACTTTTTTTTTCGAAAATCACTAACCATTTTTCAAAAATAATTTTCGAAATTCTCTCCCTCTCATCTCTTTCTATTTATTTTATTTATCTACTAACACTTCTCTTCTACTCATAATTCGAACCTTCTCTTCTCTCTGTGTTTAGATTTTTCTTCTTTTCTCTTCTCATCCTTCTATTCTTATTCTCTTCTACTCACATCTTAAGGAATCTCTATATTGTGACATAGAGGATTCCTCTTCCTTTTCTGTCCTCTTCTTTTTCATATGAGCAGGAGCAAGGACAAGGATATTCTTGTTGAAGTAGATCTTGAACCTGAAAGGACTCTGAAGAAGAAGCTAAGAGAAGCTAAAGCACAACAATCCAGAGAAAACCTTACATAGAATCTCGAAAAAGAAGTAATGGCCGAACCCAACAACAATGCAAGGAAGATGCTTGGTGACTTTACTGCGCTAAATTCCAACTTCCATGGAAAAAGCATCTCAATCCCTGCCATTGGAGCAAACAATTTTGAGTTAAAGCCTCAATTAGTTTCTCTGATGCAACAGAATTACAAGTTTCATGGACTTCCATGAGAAGATCCTTTTCAGTTCTTAACTGAATTCTTGCAGATCTGTGATACTGTTAGGACCAATGGAGTTGATCTTGAGGTATATAAGCTTATGCTTTTCCCTTTTGCGGTAAGAGACAGAGCTAGAATATGGTTGGACTCTCAACCTAAAGATAGCCTGAACTCTTGGAATAAGCTGGTCACGGTTTTCTTAGCCAAATTCTTTCCTCCTCAAAAGCTGAGCAAGCTTAAAGTGGATGTTCAAACCTTCAGGCAGAAAGAAGGTGAATCCCTCTATGAAGCTTGGGAAAGATACAAGCAACTAACCAAAAAGTGTCCTTCTGACATGCTTTTAGAATGGACCATCCTGGATATATTCTATGATGGTCTGTCTGAATTGTCTAAGATGTCATTGGACCATTCTGTAGGTGGATCTATTCACCTGAAGAAAATGCCTGCAGAAGCTCAGGAACTCATTGACATGATTGCAAATAACCAGTTCATATACACTTCTGAAAGGAATCCTGTGAGTAATGGGACGCCTCAGAGGAAGGGAGTTCTTGAAATTGATGCTCTGAATGCCATATTGGCTCAGAATAAAATGTTGATTCAACAAGTCAATTTGATTTCTCAAATAATGAATGGATTGCGAAATGCATCCAATAGTACTAAAAAAGCAACTTCTGAAGAAGAAGCTTATGATCCTGAGAACCCTGCAATGGCAAAGGTGAATTACATGGGTGAAGCCTATGGAAAAACCTATAATCCCTCATGGAGAAATCATCCAAATTTCTCATGGAAGGATCAACAAAAGCCTCAACAAGGCTTTAATAATGGTGGAAGAAACAGGTTTAGCAATAGCAAGCCTTTTCCATCATCGTCTCAGCAACAGACAGAGAATTCTGAGAAGAACCCATCTAGCTTAGCAAATATAGTCTCTGATCTATCTAAGGCCACTCTAAGTTTCATGAATGAAACAAGGTCCTCCATTAAAAATTTGGAGGCACAAGTGGGCCAACTGAGTAAAAGAGTCACTGAAACTCCTCATAGTACTCTCCCAAGCAATACAGAAGAGAATCCAAAAAGAGAGTAAAAATCTGATTCTGACCTCCTAGTAAAAATTTGATTCAGAGGCTGAAAAAGGACTGCTAATGCTGTTGGATTCTGACCTCCCTGCACTCGAAATGGAATTTTTAGAGCTACAGAAACCCAATGGCGCTCTCTCAATTGCATTGGAATGTAGACATATAGGGCTTTCCAGCGATATATAATAGTCCTTACTTTGCCCATGTTTAGACGACGCAAACAGGCGTTCAACGCCAGCTTTCTGCCCTATTCTGGCGTTAAACACCAGAAACAAGTTACAAGCTAGAGTCAAACGCCAGAAACAAGTTACAAACTGGCGTTTAACTCCAAGAAAAGTCTTTACACATGAAATCTTCAATGCTCAGCCCAAGCACATACCAAGTGGGCCCAGAAGTGGATTTCTGCATCATTTACTTATTTTTGTAACCCTAGTAACTAGTTTAGTATAAATAGAACTTCTTACTATTGTATTAGGAGTCTTTTTCCCTACTTTCGAATTCATATGCCTTTTGGGGAGGGTGGCCATTTGGCCATGCCTAGACCTTGTTCTTATGTATTTTCAACGGTGGAGTTTCTACACACAATAGATTAAGGTGTGGAGCTCTGCTGTTCCTCGAGTATTAATGCAAAGTGATGATTATGTGATGATTATGTGACACTCATCACCATTCTCACACACAAGAACATGAAGAATGTGATGATTATGTGACACTCATCACCATTCTCACTTATGAACGCGTGATTGACAACCACTTCCGTTCTACATGAAAACAAGCTTGAATGTATATCTCTTTGGTTTATAATCAATAATTCACATCGACTCCCCTCTGACAGTGGGGCATCTGAATCCAAGATTAGAATCTTCGTGGTGTAGGCTAGAATCCATTGGCAGCATTCCTGAGATTCAGAAAGTCTAAACCTTGTCTGTGGTATTAAGCTCTTGAAGACCCCTCTTGGGTCAAAGCCATGCAAGAAGAGTGATGGGCGGATAATTTATACACTTTTTGGCATTGTTTTTTGGTAGTTTTTAGTAAGTTTAAGCTACTTTTAGGGATGTTTTCATTAGTTTTTTATGTTAAATTCACATTTTTGGACTTTACTATGAGTTTGTGTGTTTTTCTGTGATTTCAGGTAATTTCTGGCTGAAATTGAGGGACTTAAGCATAACTCTGAAAAAGGCTGACAAAAGGACTGCTGATGCTGTTGGAATCTGACCTCCCTGCACTCGAAATAGATTTTCTGGAGCTACAGAACTTCCAATGGCGCGCTCTCAACGACGTTGAAAAGTAGACATCCAGAGCTTTCCATCAATATAGAATAGTCCATACTTTATTCGGAAATTGACGACGTAACTTGGCGTTGAACGCCAAGTACATGCTGCTGTCTGGAGTTAAACGCCAGAAATACGTCATGATCCGGAGTTGAACGCCCAAAACATGTTATAACTTGGAGTTCAACTCCAAGAAAGCCTCAGCTCGTGGATAGATCAAGCTCAGCCCAA
>NC_029781.3:32565129-32570452 GCF_000817695.3 Arachis duranensis
ACTGAGATTTACAAGGTGACCATAGCTTGCTTCATACCAACAATCTCTGTGGGATCGACCCTTACTCACGTAAGGTATTACTTGGACGACCCAGTACACTTGCTGGTTAGTTGAACGGAGTTGTGTCCACACATAAGTGCCATAATAATGATTCCATACAACAACAAAGAATACTACATTGATGTGATCACAATTTCGTCCACCAAGTTTTTGGCGCGGTTGCCGGGGATTGTTCGAGTATGGACAACTGACGGTTCATCTTGTTGCTCAGATTAGGTAATTTTCTTTTCAAAAAAACTTTTCAAAAATCTTTTTCAAAATTTTTCTTTCCTTTTTCGTTTTTTCCAAAAATATTTTCGAAAAAAATTAATAAAAATCCAAAAAAAATATTTTCATATGAGCAGGAACAGGGAAAAAGGCACTCTTGTTGAAATTGATCCAGAACCTGAAAGGACTCTGAAGAGAAAATTAAGAGAAGCTAAATTACAACAATCCAGAAGCAACCTTTTAGAAAATTTGGAACAAGAGAAGGAGATGGCAGCCGAAAATAATAATAATGCAAGGAGAATGCTTGGTGACTTCACAAAGCAAACGTCCAAGTTTGATGGAAGAAGCATCTCCATTCCTGCCATTGGAGCCAACAACTTTGAGCTGAAACCTCAGCTAGTTGCCTTAATGCAACAAAACTGCAAGTTTTATGAACTTCCATCTGAAGATCCCTACCAGTTTTTAACTGAGTTCTTGCAGATCTGTGAGACTGTAAAGACGAATGGAGTTGATCCTGAAGTCTACAGACTCATGCTTTTCCCTTTTGCTGTGAGAGACAGAGCTAGAATATGGTTGGATTCCAACCTAAGGATAGCCTGGACTCCTGGAATAAGCTAGTCACTGCCTTCTTGGATAAATTCTTTCCTCCTCAAAAGCTGAGCAAGCTGAGAGTGGATGTTCAAACCTTCAAACAAAAAGATGGTGAAACACTCTATGAAGCTTGGGAAAGATACAAGCAGCTGACCAAAAGATGTCCATCTGACATGTTTTCAGAATGGATCATATTAGATATATTCTATTATGGTCTATCTGAATTTTCGAAAATGTCACTGGACCATTCTGCAGGTGGATCTATTCACCTAAAGAAAACACCTGCAGAAGCTCAAGAACTCATTGACATGGTTGCAAACAACCAATTCATGTACACTACTGAGAGGAATTCCGTGAATAATGGGATATCTCAGAAGAAAGGAGTTCTTGAAATTGATGCTCTAAATGCCATATTGTCTCAGAACAAAGTGTTGACTCAGCAAGTCAACATGATCTCTCAAAGTCTGAATGGATGGCAAAATGCATCCAACAGTACTAAAGAGGCAGCTTCTGAAGAAGCTTATGATCCTGAGAACCCTGCCATGGCAGAGGTTAATTACATGGGTGAACCTTATGAAAACACCTATAATCCATCATGGAGAAATCATCCAAATTTCTCAAGGAAGGATCAACAAAAGCCTCAACAAGGCTTTAACAATGGTGGACGCAATAGGCTGAGCAGTAACAAGCCATATCCATCATCTTCTCAGCAACAGACAGAGAATTCTGAACAAAACACTTCTAATTTAGCCAATCTAGTCTCTGATATGTCTAAGGCCACTTTTAGTTTCATGAATGAAACAAGATCCTCCATCAGAAATCTGGAGGCACAAGTGGGCCAGCTGAGTAAGAAAGTCATTGAAATTCCTTCCAGTATTCTCCCAAGCAATACAGAAGAGAATCCAAAAGGAGAGTGCAAGGCCATTGATGTGATCAATGTGGCCGTATGCACAAGGGAGGAGGAGGACGAAAATCCTAGTGAGGAAGACCTCTTGGGACATCCTTCAAGCAAGAAGGAGTTTCCTATTAAGGACCCACAGGAATCTGAGGCTCATACAGAGACCATAGAGATTCTATTAAATCTCCTTCTGTCATTCATGAGCTCTAAAGACTATTCTTCCTCTGAAGAGGATGAAGATGTGACTGGAGAGCAAGTTGCTCAATACTTAGGAGCTATCATGAAGCTGAATGCCAAGTTGTTTGGTAATGAGACTTGGGAGAGTGAACCTCCCTTGCTCATTAGTGAACTAGATTCTTGGATTCAGAAAACTCTACCTCAAAAGAAACAAGATCCTGGCAAGTTCTTAATACCTTGTACCATAGGCACCATGACCTTTGAAAAAGCTCTGTGTGATCTGGGGTCAGGGATAAATCTTATGCCACTCTCTGTAATGGAGAAGCTGGGAATCATAGAGGTACAACCTGCCTTGTTCTCATTACAATTGACAGACAAGTCATTGAGACAAGCTTATGGAATAGTGGAGGACGTGTTAGTAAAGGTTGAAGGCCTTTACATCCCTGCTGATTTCATAATCTTAGACACTAGGAAGGAAGAGGATGAATGCATCATCCTTGGAAGACCTTTCCTAGCCACAGCAGGAGCTGTGATAGATGTCAACAGAGGTGAATTAGTCCGTCAATTGAATGGGGACTACCTTGTGTTTAAGGCACAAGGCCATCCCTCTGTGACAAAAGAGAGTAAGCATGAAGAGCTTCTCTCAGTTCAGAGTCAATAAGAGCCCCCACAGTCAAACTCTAAGTTTGGTGTTGTGAGGCCACAACCAAACTCTAAGTTTAGTGTTAAAATCCCATATCCAAAATCTAATTTTGGTGTTGGGACTATACAACATTGACCTGATCACCTTGTGGCTCCATGAGAGCCACTGTCAAGCTATTGACATTAAAGAAGCGCTTGTTGGGAGGCAACCCAATTTTATTTATCTAATTTTTTATTTTATTGTTATTTTATGTTTTATTAGGTACATGATCATGAGGAGTCATGAAAAAAATCAAAAAAATTAAAAACAGAATCAAAAACAGCAGAAGAAAAAATCACTCCCTGGAGGACGCATAGGTTGGCGTTCAACGCCAGTAAGATGCATCTGGCTGGCGTTCAACGCCAGAACAGAGCATCAACCTGGCGCTGAACGCCAGAAACAAGCAACATTCTGGGGCTGAACGCCAGGAATGTGCCTAGAGAAGAAAAGCTGGCGCTGAACGCCAGTAACAAGCATGAAACTGGCGTTCAAAGCCAGAAACATGCTTTACATGGGCGTTGAACGCCCAGAACGTGCACTAATGGGCGTTTAAACGCCAGAATGGTGTGCAAAGGCACTTTACATGCCTATTTGGTGCAGGGATGGAATTCCTTGACACCTCAGGATCTGTGGACCCCATAGGATCACCTCAGGATATGTGGACCCCACAGGATCCCCACCTACTATATTCCCACCTTACCTCCTAATCCTATTTTTGTGATTTGTATTCCCCATGTCACACTTCCCAACACTCTTCACCAATCACCTCAATTCCTCTTCCCAATCACCCCCTTCACCACTCAAATCCATCAACTCTTCCCCATAAAACCCCACCTACCCTCAAAAATTCAAAACCATTTTCCCACCCATTCCCACCCTACATGGCCGAATACACACTACCCCCTATCCCTATATATACCCTTCCATTCTACTTAATTTTCACACAACACAACCCCCTCTTCTTTACCTTGGCCGAACCCACATCTCTCCCTTTCTACCATATTCTATTCTTCTTCTTCTTCTCTTCTTTCTTCTATTGCTCGAGGACGAGCAATATTTTAAGTTTGGTGTGTGGTCAAAGCATAATCTTTTTTGTTTTCCACTACCATCAATGGCACCTAAGGCCGGAAAAGGAAAATGGAAGACAAAAGCTTCCACCTCCGAGTCATGGGAGATGGAAAGATTCATCTCCAAAAGCCATCAAGACCACTTCTATGATGTTGTGGCAAAGAAGAAGGTGATCCCTGAGGTCCCTTTCAGGCTCAAAAAAAATAAGTATCCGGAGATCCGACATGAGATCCGAATAAGAGGATGGGAAGTCTTAACCAACCCCATGCAACAACTCGGAATCTTAATGGTTCAAGAGTTCTATGCCAATGCATGGATCACTAGGAACCATGATCAAAGTATGAACCCGAACCCAAAGAATTATCTCACAATGGTTTGGGGGAAATACTTAGATTTTAGTCTGGAAAATGTGAGGTTGGCGTTTCACTTGTCCATGATGCAAGAAGATGAACGCCCCTACACTAGAAGGGTCAACTTTAATCAAAGGTTGGACCAAGTCCTAATGAACATATGTGTGGAAGGAGCCCAATGGAGAATAGACTCCAAAGGCAAGCCAGTTCAACTAAGAAGACTGGACCTCAAGCCTGTGGCTAGAGGATGGTTGGAGTTCATTCAAACGCTCCATCATTCCCACTAGCAACCGATCTGAAGTTACTGTGGATCGGGCAATCATGATTCATAGCATCATGATTGGAGAGGAAGTAGAAGTTCACGAGGTCATCTCCAATGAACTCTACAAAATAGCCGACAAGTCCTCCACCATGGCAAGGCTAGCTTTTCCTCACCTTATTTGCCATCTGTGTTACTCAGCTGGAGTTATCATAGAAGGAGATATCCCCATCACCAAGAAGAGGATGGAGCAAGCAAGAGAGACTATTCACGGTTCTCAAGAGATGCATGAGGAAGCTCATCATCAAGAAATCCCTGAGATGCCTCAAGGGATGCACTTTTCTCCTAACAACTATTGGGAGCAACTCAACACTTCCTTAGAAGATTTGAGCCACAATGTGGAACAATTAAGGGTGGAACATCATGAGCACCCCATCATTCTCCATGAAATAAGAAAAGATCAAAGAGCAATGAGGGAGGAGCAACAAAGGCAAGGAAGGGACATAGAAGAGCTTAAGGACATTATTGGACCTTCAAGAAGAAGACGCCACTAAAGGTGGATTCATTCCTTGTTCTTATTTCTTTCTGCTTTTCGGTTTTTAATGTTGTGTTTATCTATGTTTTGTGTCTCTACTTCATGATCATTAGTATGTAGTAACTATGTCTTAAAGCTATGAATAAATTCTATAAATCCTTCACCTTTCTTAAATGAAAAATGTTTTAATTCAAAAGAACAAGAAGTACATAAATTTCGAATTTATCCTTGAATTTAGTTTAATTATATTGATGTGGTGACAATACTTTTTGTTTTCTGAATGAATGATTAAACAGTGCATATTTTTGATCTTGTTGTTTATGAATGTTAAAACTGTTGGCTCTTGAAAGAATGATGAACAAAGAGAAATGTTATTGATGATCTGAAAAATCATGAAATTGATTCTTGAAGCAAGAAAAAGCAGTGAAAAGCAAAAGCTTCTGAAAAAAAAAATATCGAAAAAAAGGCAAGGGTAAAAAGGATCCAAGGCTTTGAG
>NC_029781.3:32570791-32576178 GCF_000817695.3 Arachis duranensis
ATATTCATTGATATTTTGGAATTTATAGTATATTCTCTTCTTTTTATCCTAATTAATTTTCAGTTGCTTGGGGACAAGCAATAATTTAAGTTTGGTGTTGTGATGAGCGGATAATTTATACGCTTTTTGGCATTGTTTTTAGGTAGTTTTTAGTAAGTTCAAGCTACTTTTAGGGATGTTTTATTAGTTTTTATGTTAAATTCACATTTCTGGACTTTACTATGAGTTTGTGTGTTTTTCTGTGATTTCAGGTAATTTCTGGCTGAAATTGAGGGACTTGAGCAAAACTCTGAAAAAGGCTGACAAAAGGACTGCTGATGCTGTTGGAATCTGACCTCCCTGCACTCGAAATGGATTTTCTGGAGCTACATAACTCCAAATGGCACGCACTCAACAGCGTTGGAAAGTAGACATCCAGAGCTTTCCATCAATATATAATAGTTCATACTTTATTTGGAAATTGATGACGTAACTTGGCGTTGAACGCCAAGTACATGCTGGTGTCTGGAGTTAAACTCCAGAAATACGTCATGATCCAGAGTTGAACGCCCAAAACACGTTATAACTTGGAGTTCAACTCCAAGAAAAGCCTCAAACTTGGCGTTCAACTCCAAGAGGAGCCTCAGCTCGTGGATAGATCAAGCTCAGCCCAAACATACACCAAGTGGGCCCCGGAAGTGGATTTATGCATTAATTACTTACTCATGTAAATCCTAGTAGCTAGTCTAGTATAAATAGGATAAGTTACTATTGTATTAGACATCTTTTGACAGTTTAATCTTTTGACTTTGTAGTCTATCTTAGGAGGCTATTGATCACATTCAGGGGGCTGGCCATTTGGCCATGCCTGAACCTTTCACTTATGTATTTTCAACGGTGGAGTTTCTACACACCATAGATTAAGGGTGTGGAGCTCTGCTGTACCTCAAGTTTCAATACAATTACTATTACTTTCTATTCAATTCTTTTTTATTCTTATTTCAAGATATACGTTGCACTTCAACTTGATGAATGTGATGATCCGTGACACTCATCATCATTCTCACCTATGAACGCGCGTGATTGACAACCACTTCCGTTCTACCTTAGGCCGGGCGCATATCTCTTAGATTCCCCAACAGAATCTTCGTGGTATAAGTTAGATAGATGGCGGCATTCATGAGGAACCGGAAAGTCTAAACCTTGTCTATGGTATTCCGAGTAGGATTCTGGGATTGAATGACTGTGACGAGCTTCAAACTCCTGAAGGCTGGGCGTGGTGACAAACGCAAAAGAATCAAGGGATTCTATTCCAACCTGATTGAGAACCGACAGCTGATTAGCCGTGTTACAATAATCCAATTATACTTGAATCCACCTGACTGAGATTTACAAGGTGACCATAGCTTGCTTCATACCAACAATCTCTGTGGGATCGACCCTTACTCACGTAAGGTATTACTTGGACGACCCAGTACACTTGCTGGTTAGTTGAACGGAGTTGTGTCCACACATAAGTGCCATAATAATGATTCCATACAACAACAAAGAATACTACATTGATGTGATCACAATTTCGTCCACCATATTCCGAGTAGAATCTGGGAAGGGATGACTGTGACGAGCTTCAAACTCGTGACTGTAGGGCATAGTGACAGACGCAAAAGGATAGTAAATCCTATTCCTGCACGATCGAGAAGTAATAGCTGATTTGCCATACGATATTTGTGCATGGTATTTTTCATCCGAGATGAGAAATCTGACAGTTGATTAGCCGTACAGAAACCGTAGAGGACCATTTTCACTTAGAGGACGGGAAGTAGCCATTGACAATGGTGACACCCAACATACAGCTTGCCATAGAATGGAATATGAAGGATTGGATGAAGGCAATAGGAAAGCAGAGATTCAGAAGGAACAACGCATCTATATATGCTTATCTGAAATTCCTAACAATGAATTACATAAGCATCTCTATCTTTATTTTATGCTTATTTATCTTTTAAATTATTAAAACTCCATAACCATTTGAATCCACCTGACTGAGATTTACAAGATGACTATAGCTTGCTTCAAGCCAACAATCTCCATGGGATCGACCCTTACTCACGTAAGGTTTATTACTTTGACGACCCAGTGCACTTGCTAGTTAGTTGTGTGAAGTTGTGAAAAAGAGTTGAGATTACAATTGTGCATACCAAGTTGTTGGCGCCGTTGAGATCACAATTTCGACCACCAGATACTCAGGCTACAATCAGATTGAAGTAGACCCTAAGGACCAAGAGAAGACTTCCTTTACTTGTCCTTATGGTGTTTTTGCATATAGATGAATGGCTTTTGGATTGTGCAATGCACCTGCCACATTCCATAGGTGCATGTTATCCATTTTTTCTGATATGATTGAAAGGTTTATTGAAGTTTTCATGGATGATTTTTCTGTGTTTGGTGATTCATTTTCTAAGTGCTTACACCATCTTGCCTTGGTGCTCAAGAGATGCCAAGAGACTAACCTTGTTTTGAACTGGGAAAAGTGCCATTTTATAGTAACCGAAGTGGTAGTCCTTGGTCACAAAATCTATAAGAAAGGCATAGAGGTGGATAGAGCCAAGGTAGAAGTAATTGAAAAATTACCTCCACCTTGCAATGTGAAAGCAATTAGGAGTTTCTTGGGGCATGCTGGGTTTTATAGAAGATTCATTATATACCTTTCAAAGATTGCCAAACCTTTAAGTAACTTGCTTGTCTCTAATGCACCTTTTATCTTTGATAGAGAATGTATGCAAGCCTTTGATGAACTTAAAAGCAAACTTTCCTCTGCACCTATTATAGCACCACCTAGCTCGGATTTACCTTTTGAATTAATGTGTGATGCATCAAACTTTGCTATTGGTGCTGTCTTAAGACAAAGGAAAGACAAGCTATTGCATATAATCTATTATGCTAGCAAGGTTCTTAATGAAGCTCAAAGGAACTACACCACCACAGAAAAAGAACTCCTTGTTATAGTGGTACACGAAATCGTGATACACAACTTTGTACAGCTGACCAGCAAGTGCATTGGGTCGTCCAAGTAATACCTTACGTGAGTAAAGGTCGATCCCATGGAGATTGTCAGCTTGAAGCAAGCTATGGTCATCTTGTAAATATCAGTCAGGCGGATTCAAATGGTTATGGGGCTTTAATAATTAAAAAAATGAAATAGAACATAAAATAGGATAGAAATACTTATGCAATTCATTGATGGGAATTTCAAATAAGCGTATGAAGATGCTTTGTTCCCTCTGAGCCTCTGCTTTCCTATTGCCTTCATCCAATCAGTCATACTCCTTTCCATGGCAAGCTATCTGTAGGTGAATCATGAATACTAAAATTCACTACCCCTCTCAAAATTTAGTGAATTAGTTCTTTTGGCAAGCGCACCAAAATTATTGCCATGTAATAACCCACAGTAGAGTGGGATCGTATCCACAGAGATTGGCAAATCCAAGCAGTTTTAATTCATTGATGAATTAGTCAAGCGGATCAATAAGATTGGGAAATGCAGAATTGTAAATGACATAAATGTAAATGACTAGAATGTAAAGAAAAGCAATAAAGTGCATAAATGGAAATTGATGAATGTAAAGTGCTGAATTATAAATAACTTGAATGTAAATGGGAATGAGGAATTGCAGAATGTAAAATTAACCTATAAAGAAATGGATAGATGAGAATGGGGAAATTTATTAAGATTGGGAGATGTTGTCTCTTTGGATCAAATCTAGCTTATATCCTCTTCAATCATACAACTCATTAACCTCTTGGCAATCGTGATTGATTGAGCGCCAATCCCTTGGTGACTCAATCTCTCAGATCTTGATCAATAGCCAATTCCTTGGTCTACTTACTCATGAAGAGAGATATGCTTGGTCCCTGATTATACCACACACCCTTTTAGAGTCAGGTAGAGGGGGGATTATATGTCACGTATCCCATCACCAAAACTCAGATTCTACTCAAGTGTGAGAAGGGATTCCAAGCATGGTTCATGTTTCCTTTCCCAAGGTTCCCATGAAACCCAATTGCATTCAATCTCTTTTTCAAGATAATTGAACACTAAGCATTAAGAACGAAATTCCTTCTAGAAAATCAAAGAGAAGATGAAGAGAAGAAGGATTTCACTATTATTAATCCATCAAGTACAACAGAGCTCCCTCTCTCAATGAGAGGGAAGTTAGCTACTCATAGCTTGAAAAGTACTCAAAAGTGGACTGTTAAAGTGGATCTAGAACTAACTGCTTAACCCCTCTACAGTACTCCTTGGGGGTATTTATACTACTCTTAGTAAAAATAAAAGAATTACAAAAGTGAAAAAGGGAAAATTACATTTTGGAGGGAAAGAAAACACTCAATAAGTGTGACTCCTTAGATGGCGTGTGGTTGGCGCAACACCGACGTGTCACGTGCCCTTCAAAATAGCTTGGCGTGCCACGCTCGATCCTTCAAGTGGCACACTCGTCCCTTATTGACTTTGGCATGCCACGCCTTCGAACTCAAGTGGCACGCCATAGTGGAATTCTTGTGTTGGCATGCCATGCCTTCGAGCTCAAGTGGCACGCGCTTTGATTTTTCCTCTCTCCTTTTCTTATGGAAACTTGAACTAGCGTGGCACGCCCAGGGTCTGGCGTGCCACGCCCTTGTTGTGTGCTTGGCTAGCTCTTCTGAAAAGTTGCACTAGCGTGGCACGCCCAGGGTCTGGCGTGCCACGCCCTTTTGTGAGTGAGTGGTTCCTCTGTTTGGCGTGCCACGCCACGAACTCAAGTGGCACGCCCCAATGCTTCGTTGGCCTCTGAATGACATTGGCGTGCCACGCCTGGTTTATCAAGTGGCACGCCTAAGTGAAGAATAGTGATTGGCGTGCCACGCCTTCGATACCAAGTGGCATGCCCCATGTAATTTGCTTCTTCCATCCTCTCTGGAAACTTATACCAGCGTGCTGATGAGCGGATAATTTATACGCTTTTTGGCATTGTTTTTAGTATGTTTTTAGTATGATCTAGTCAGTTTTTAGTATATTGTTATTAGTTTTTAGTTAAAATTCACTTTTCTGAACTTTACTATGAGTTTGTGTGTTTTTCTGTGATTTCAGGTATTTTCTGGCTGAAATTGAGGGTCCTGAGCAAAAATCTGATTCCGAGACCAAAAAGGACTGCAGATGCTGTTGGATTCTGACCTCTCTGCACTCGAAGTAGATTTTCTGGAGCTACAGAAGCCCAATTGGCGCGCTCTCAACGGCGTTGGAAAGTAGACATCCTGGGCTTTCCAGCAATATATGATAGTCCATACTTTGCCCAAGATTTCATCGCCCAAACCGGCGTGGCAAATCAGCCTCAGAAATTCCAGCGTTTAACGCTGGAACTGGCATAAAA
>NC_029781.3:32577160-32577407 GCF_000817695.3 Arachis duranensis
GAGTCTTTTAGTTGAGTCTAGTTCATATTTTAAGTTTGGTGTCAATTGCATGCTTTTGTTTTTCTCTTAATTTTCGAATTTGCATGTTCTTAGTCCCTTTTTGATTCATAAAAATTCTAAGTTTGGTGTCCTCTTTGTGTTTTTCCCTTAAAAATTTTCGAAAATTAGTGTTTGATTTTCTAAAAATTTTAAGTTTGGTGTCATTTTGTTGTTTTTCTCTTTCCTCTTTTCAAAAATCAAATCTTTT
>NC_029781.3:32578485-32579243 GCF_000817695.3 Arachis duranensis
AAAAAGCTCAGATGTCTTTAGACCACTCAGCTGGTGGATCTATACACATGAGGAAGACAATTGAAGAAGCTCAAGAGCTTATAGACACTGTTGCTAGAAACCAATATTTGTATTCTAGCAATGAGTTCTCTCCAAAAGAGGAAGTCATGGCTGTAGTCACTGACCCTAGTCCTCAAGAACAGATAATTGAGCTTAATCAACAATTGCTCTTGATGACAGAACAGTTAGCAGACTTTAAAGAGATGCTCCATGAAACTAAAGTTGCTAACAAGAGCATAGAACTGCAGTTGAAGCAAGCAAAACAGCAAATATCCAAACAGATAACAGAGGAATGTCAAGCAGTTCAACTGAGGAGTGGGAAGACACTGAATAACACTGCTCAGAAGAGCAAAAAGCCAAACAAGGAACAATTGACAGAGGACAACCAAACCACTGTGCAAAATCCCTCTGAGGACAGTAAGAGCCCAGAGAGGAATGTTATTAGCGTTCAAACGCCAGAAAGGGAAGGAAAGCTGGCGTTAAACGCCCATTCCTTGCCCAGTTCTGGCGTTCAAACGCCAGAATAGGGGGAAAAGTTGGCGTTAAACGCCCATTTTCCACCCAATCCTGGCGTTCATACGCCAAGGGATCATCAGACACCTGAAAATGCTGACAGTAATCCCTCTAACAAGGCTTCTTCAACCACTTCTGTAAGGAATAAACCTGCAGCATCTAAGGTTGAAGAATATAAAGCCAAGATGCCTTATCCTCAAAAACTC
>NC_029781.3:32579492-32580225 GCF_000817695.3 Arachis duranensis
GAGGACATGATTGTCAAGGTTGGGCCATTCGCCTTTCCAACTGACTTTGTGGTGCTGGAAATGGAGGAGCACAAGAGTGCAACTCTCATTCTAGGAAGACCTTTCCTAGCAACTGGACGAACTCTCATTGATGTACAAAAAGGGGAAGTAACCTTGAGGGTCAATGAGGATGAGTTCAAGTTGAATGCTGTAAAAGCTATGCAGCATCCAGATACACCAAATGACTGCATGGGCGCTGACATTATTGACTCTCTGGTAGAAGAGATCAATATGACTGAAAGCCTAGAATCAGAGCTTGAAGACATCTTCAAGGATGCTCAACCTGATCAAGAAGAACCAGAGGAAACAAAGAAATTTTTGAAAATTCCTCAGGAGGAGGATAAGCCTCCCAAACCTGAACTCAAATCACTACCACCATCCCTGAAATATGCATTTCTAGGAGGGGGTGAAACTTTTCCAGTGATTATAAGCTCTGCCTTAAATTCACAGGAAGAGGAAGCACTGATTCAAGTGCTAAGGACACACAAGACAGCTCTTGGGTGGTCCATAAGTGATCTTAAGGGTATTAGCCCAGCTAGATGCATGCACAAGATTCTCTTGGAAGATAATGCTAAGGCAGTGGTACAACCATAAAGGCGGCTGAATCTAGCCATAAGTGATCTAAGAGGTCACTAAACTACTAGAGGCTGGGATTATTTATCCTATTTCTGATAGCCCCTGGGTGAGCCCTGTC
>NC_029781.3:32581621-32582281 GCF_000817695.3 Arachis duranensis
TAAAGTCCTCCAATGTGGCTTCTACTGGCCTACTCTCTATAAAGATTCCCGAGAGTTTGTGCGTAACTGTGACAGTTGCCAAAGAGCTGGTAACTTGCCTCATGGATATGCCATGCCTCAACAAGGGATATTAGAGATAGAATTATTTGATGTATGGGGAATCGACTTCATGGGGCCATTCCCACCATCATACTCAAACACTTACATTCTGGTGGCAGTGGACTATGTATCTAAGTGGGTAGAAGCAATTGCTACACCCATGACTATGTATCTAAATGGGTAGAGGCAATTGTAACACCCACTAATGATACTAAGACAGTGATGAAGTTCCTTCAGAAGCATATCTTCAGTAGGTTCTGTGTCCCTAGGGTACTGATCAGTGATAGAGGCACTCATTTTTGCAATAAACAGCTTGACTCTGCTTTGATTCGATATGGAATTAGCCACAAAGTGGCAACTCCATATCATCCACAGACAAATGGGCAAGCTAAAGTCTCTAACAGAGAGCTAAAGAGAATCCTGGAAAGGACTGTGATCGCCCGAAGAAAGGATTGGGCAAAGAGCTTGGATGATGCTCTGTAGGCATACAGAACAGCATTCAAGACTCCTATAGGAACCTCTCCATACCAACTGGTGTATGGGAAGGCCTGTCATCTGCCC
>NC_029781.3:32582681-32582957 GCF_000817695.3 Arachis duranensis
GTAAAGGTCCAGCTAAAGACAGTAAAGAAGCGCTTGCTGGGAGGCAACCCAGTCATTAGGAGGTTATATGATTTATTCTTACAGAGGCAAGTATCAAAAATGAAGGAATTCACAGAGTTACAGAAGGATTCAGCTCAAAAAGTAGAGAAACAGAGCTTACTGGCGAGAAAACGCCAGTAAGGGGCATTTTAGGCGTTAAACGCCAGAATGGGCACCATTCTGGGCGTTTAACGCCAGGTGTGCAGCATCCTGGGCGTTCAGAAAAATGCCCAGTGA
>NC_029781.3:32583022-32584097 GCF_000817695.3 Arachis duranensis
GCGTTTAACGCCAGCCAGGGCACCTGGCTGGGCGTTAAATGCCCAAAAGGGGCATCCAATGGGCGTTAAACGCCAGAATGGGTGCCATTCTGGGCGTTTAACGCCAGAAAGGTGGGGGGACCACAATTTTGTTTTCAAATCAAATTTTTTCAAACTTTCCTTTTCTCACCCATATTTTTCTACAAAAATACATTTCAATCTCTCATCATTCACTTTCAAATTTTCAAAAATCTAAAATCACTCTTCAAATATCTCAAATCATTCCCTAATTTTGTTCAAAAAAATCACCCTTTTTTCTCAATTTCTTTCCATATCTTCTCAAATCTCCTTTCAAATTTCTTTTTTTTTTCGAAAACTCCCCTCCCCACCTTATAAATACACGTTTGGCTCCCTCTTTCCACCACACCATTCGAATTTCCTCTTCCTCTCTCTCTCTTCTTTCCTTTCTTTTGCTTGAGGACAAGCAAACCTCTAAGTTTGGTGTGCTTTTCCCTGATCACTAAGCCAAGATTCATCAAGATCATGGCTCCTAAGGGAAAACAAACCAATTTAAGAGGAAAGAAAGAGAATAATCCAAAGAATCTTTGGGAGAATAATTCAAAGAATCTTTGGAATCAAGAGAAGTTCTTAACCAAAGAACATGAAGACCATTATCACAAAATAATGGGTTTGAGGTCAGTGATCCCTGAAGTTAAATTTGATCTGAAAGAAAATGAATATCCGGGGATCCAAGAGCAAATTCGAAACAGAGGATGGGAAGTTCTAACCAATCCTGAAATAAAGGTTGGAAGGAACATGGTTCAGGAATTCTACTCAAATCTGTGGCTAACAGATAAGCAGAGCATGACTGGAACTGCTTACCATACCTACAGAACCATGGTCAGAGGGAAAGTTATGTACTTCCATCTGGACAAAATAAGAGAAATCTTCAAACTACCTCAACTGCAAGATGATCCCGAATCCTTTAATAGGAGGATGGTGAGAGCAGATAAAGGGTTGGATCAAGTTCTAGAGGACATATGCCTCCCTAGAACTAAGTGGATAACCAATTCAAAGGATGTTCCAAACCAACTCA
>NC_029781.3:32585380-32585538 GCF_000817695.3 Arachis duranensis
TTGATATTTTGGAGTCTATAGTATATTCTCTTCTTTTTATCCTATTTTGATTTTCAGTTTCTTGGGGACAAGCAACAATTTTTAAGTTTGGTGTTGATGAGCAGATAATTTATACGCTTTTTGGCATTGTTTTTAGGTAGTTTTTAGTAAGTTCAAGC
>NC_029781.3:32586189-32644400 GCF_000817695.3 Arachis duranensis
AATCATCATCATTCTCAACTATGAACGCGTGCCTGACAACCACCTCTGTTCTACCTTAGATTAAGTAGTTATCTCTTGGATTCTTTAACAGGAATCTTCGTGGTATAAGCTAGAACTGATGGCGGCATTCAAGAGAATCCGGAAGGCCTAAACCTTGTCTGTGGTATTCTGAGTAGGATTCAATGATTGAATGACTGTGACGAGCTTCAAACTCCTAAAGACGGGGCGTTAGTGACAGACGCAAAAGAATCACTGGATTCTATTCCGGCCTGATCGAGAACCGACAGATGATTAGCCATGCTGTGACAGAGCATAGGAACATTTTCACTGTGAGGATGGGAGGTAGCCATTGACAACGGTGAAACCCTACATACAGCTTGCCATGGAAGGAGTCTTGCGTGCTTGAAGAAGGAGACAGTAGGAAAGCAGAGTTCAGAAGACAGAGCATCTCCAAAACCTCAACCTATTCCCCATTACTGCAAAACAAGTAACCATTTCATGTTCTTTTGCTTTTCACAATCAATCCTGATAATTTCTGATATCCTGACTAAGATTTACAAGATAACCATAGCTTGCTTCAAGCCGACAATCTCCGTGGGATCGACCCTTGCTCACGCAAGGTATTACTTGGACGACCCAGTGCACTTGCTGGTTAGTTGTGCGGAGTTGCAAAAGTGTGATTGCAATTTCGTGCACCACGTGCCACGCCTAAAGGTTGGTGTGCCACGCCCATGATCTTGTCTCGTTCCTGTAAGTGGCGTGCCACGCCTCAGCCTTCAAGTGGCATGCCAAAGTGACCTTTTGTAGCTGGCGTGCCATGCCTTCGATACCAAGTGGCACGCCCAGTCCTTTCTCATGTTGTCTTGTGCATTGGCGTGCCACGCTTGGTTGCTCAAGTGGCATGCCGAAGTAAGGTTAAGAGGTTGGCGTAACACGCCTTCGACTTCAAGTGGCACACCCAGTCTTCAATTGCCTTCAGCCCCTTCTCTGGATCATTGTACCAGCGTGCCACGCCGTGCTGCTCAAGTGGCACGCCCATGTATTTGTGCACTCTTCAAGCTTGGCGTGCCACGCCTGGTCTTCAAGTGGCAAGCCAAAGTGACTTTCTGGAGCTGGCGTGCCATGCCTTCGACACCAAGTGGCACGCCCATAATAGTTGATGGGTTAAGTGTGCCACGCCCAACCTGGTGTGCCATGCCCCTTTTTTGTCCTCCATTTTGCATTCTGGAATTTTGTACTAGCGTGCCACGTGCAATCCCTGGTGTGCCACGCCCTCAAACATGCTTGGATCTCCCTTCTGGAATTTAGTACTGGCATACCACGCTTAGCTCCTGGCGTGCCACCCCAGTGCATTTTTGTGGCGTTTGCTCTCAAGTGGCATGCCAGTTTCACACGCCCAGCTTATTGTTTGTCTTCTTCCCATTTTTGATGTCCTTTTTCACCTGAAAATCAGCACAACTCATCTCAAAGTAGTGTACCATAATATTCATCAAATAATGCATGAATTGTTTTGATCAAATAAGATTTATGCTCCTTTATGGTCTTCTTTATGCAAGAAAGAAGGGTAGATGATGTAAGTCATCACAACACCAAACTTAAGCTTTGCTTGTCCCAAGCAAATCAATATGAGTAAACTTTTATATATTGGGGACTTGGCTTCGAATGATTGCAAAACAACTAAAAGTAAAACTAAGTGTCTAACACATGCATAAATACTTTAATTGTCATGGAAAGCTCTTGGATCCTTGAGGGTTCCCTCAGGTATAGGCTTTAGGGGTCCTTTCTATTGATTGTCACCTTGAGGTAGTAAAGGTTATTTTGCTTTCTTGACCACGACTCTAAGTGTTTTGTCTCAAGACAACCCTTTAATTAGGCTTTCAACTAGCACTCCCAAACCAGTTGGTTTTAGGGTACTGGGTGTTGAGACACCCCTAAGAATTTACTTGCCCAGGTCTCTTCTTGACACATCTTCACCACAAGCATCTACTAGGATCATTGATTCTTTTTCAGCTTTTTAATGTTTCTTTTTCTTTTCTATCCCAGTAGTTGATGCTTAGAGCCTTGGGTCTTTGTTGCTTACTACCTCTTGGTTCTATGGATATTCAAGGAACACCCCTTAGTCTTCCCTTTGTTATACCTTCTATGACTAGTTACTCTCTATGACTCATTTTCCTTTTAGTTCATCCAAGGTTCTACACTTAGTTTCTTAGTTTGTTTGATGATCCTTCTTGGCTTTGGTCTCTCTTATTATTTTTGCACAACTCACAGTAACTCTTATGGAGACAAGTTCTACTTTTATTTAAGTTGTAATTAAGACTTAAAATACATGGCATTTTCTTTCTTGTAAAAACAGAACTCATAAGGACTTCAAACAGGAATTGAAACTAAGAATCAAACATAAACTATCCTAGCATGATTATTCAAAACGTAAATAAAACAAAAGCTTAAACAGAATTCAGAAATTGGAAAGTGTCAACCATGGGACTTAACAACATTGAGCAGCTTCATCTTTAGTTCATTGGCCCTTTCCCTTTGTCCTTCTTCTTGGGAGGGGATGAGCCACCTTCATCTGGCATGGAGGAACCTTCTTGAGCCTTAGTGTCTTTAGGCTTCCAAAATCCTAGCCTCCTCATGTAGTTTTTCTCATCTTCCTTATGTTTGGCTAGGATTTCCTCATGTCTTGCACTTAGCTCTTCCATCCCTTGCATGAAGGTTGGGTATCCTGGGTTTAGAGCGGCAACAGTGTTACACAAGTGATTCAACTTTGCCTGTGTGTTGATGTCATACTGCCTCCTGGATAAGGTCCTAGCATTGTAGAGATGCCTGAATTCAGCCAAGTTCCTCTGTTGCCACTTGCCTTGCTCTGTTACTTTGTCTAGTGTGCTTCGCACCTCTCCCCAGTCAAATTATTCCTACTGCTCCTTCCTCATATGCTCCCAATTCTCTTGGAGTTGTTGAATGTTTTGGTTGACTTGGCTCCATTGTTGTTGCTGAGCTTCCTTAAATTGGTTGACATCTTCCCTCAAGTGGTGTAGATCTCCCTTCATTTGGTGTACATCTCCTTGCAATTGCTCCCAATTGAATCCCTCTGGAAATTATTGATATTAGTAGTGTGGTGGTGGTTAAAGTGCTAAAAATTGAGGTTGCTCTTCTGCCTCTCCTTGTTCTTGTTGTTTTTGTGGTTCATAAGCATGAGCTCTTCATTTTCTAGCCCTGTTGAGTGGGTGGACAGCCACCACATTGGCCATCTTCTTGGCAGTTATAAACTTGTCTTGCTTCACAAGCACCTCGTCAATGATCTTTTCAACTTTAGCCTCATCACAGCCTTTGTATAATGCTGGGGAATGCCAACCTTGTGTTGTCATGGGTGCTTTTCAGCACTTTGTTGATGTTGTTGGCGATCATCTCCCCCACATTGATGTTTTCTCCTTTCATGATGCTGTAGGTGAGCACAACTCTCTCCTTGGTTACCTCTGAAGTATTGGATGTGGGGATCAGGGACCTCCTCACAAATTCTAGCCACCCTCTAGCTTGGGGGCTCAAATCTCTTCTCCTCAATTGGTTGGGTATCCCATCCTTGTCATTGATCCAATACACATTCATCACACAGATTTCACCTAGAATCTCCTTAAACCCAGGGTCTTGCTGCTTTATTCTCTCTTCATAGCTCAGAGTGGAGCTTGTCCTCTTCACCATTAGTATTCTTTCTATGCCAGAGGGGCTGTAGTCAATGGATTTCCCCCTCACATAGCTAATGTATCCATATTGTTGCCCTAGTTGAGGTACTGCGTTGGCATAGAACTCCTTCACCAAGCTCTCTATCACTTTTCTTGGTGGGTTACATAGAAGTGACCAACCCCTCTGTTCAACCTCAATGTTGATCTCGATGTGTTCATTCCTCCCTAGTTGAAACCCAACTTCTGAAATAATTTCCCTCTCACTTACCTAACCATAAAATTGATGTTAGTTGAATGTGGAGAGGAACTTGTAGTCATTAAAAGAGCTTGAGGATCCAGAGGTTGGTTCCTTGGTTCTTCTTTTCTTTGAGGTTAGTGATGCACGAAAACTTGTCTCTCAACAAATTTTCCTTCGGTAAGTATACTGAATTGTCGTCAAGTAAAAACTCATAATAGAGTGAGGTTGAATCCTACAGGGATTGATTGGTCAAGCAACTTTAATTGGAAGAGTATGTTAGTTGAGCTAAACAGAGTGTAGTTGGAAAGTAAATTGCAGAAAATAAAGTGCAGAATCTTAAATGGGGATTTGGGAGATGAACATGGAAATGAATGGCAGAAAGTAAAGAGAATAGGTAAGATCAGAAATGGGGGATTCATTGGGCTTAAGAGATGTTGCATTCTCCGGATCAAATTCATTTTCATCTCTTCCTCAATCAATGCATCTATTGATCTCCTTGGCAATCTTAAGTGATTGGATCCCAATTCCTTGGCAATCCAATCTCTCTAAGCTTGAACAATTGCCCAATTCCGTGATTTAATTGCTCATGGAAAGAGATGAAGTACGGTCACTAATTATACCACATGTATTTCCAAATCAAAGTGTTGGGAGGATTACATGTCACTATATCCACCCGGAACCCAATTTGGTCCAACATGAGAAAGCATTTCTAGCATGATCTTCTCATCCCTTTTCCAAGGCTCAGAGGAGATCTAATTATGGAGAGTTTCTTTTCCAAGACAACTAACTAATTGAATTAAGATCGAAAGCTTTCTAGCAAATCAAGAGAAAAGAAAGAGGAAGAAGAATGAAAACTATAATTGATCCATTAAATTACAACAGAGCTCCCTAACCCAATGAAAGGGGTTTGGTTGTTCATAGCTCTGGAAATGGAAAATGGTAGAAAAGAATACATGCTTAGCTAGAAAATGCAGTAAGGTAAATATACAGAGGGTAGTTCTCCAAAGGGCCAAGCTTCTCTATAGTTCAAAACTACTCCTATATATACTCCTCTTCTTGATCTCCTAGTGAGTTCTTCAAGTCTTGGATGTGGGCCTTAGATCTTGAGTTGAAGCAGTTACAATCTTTAGTGTGCTCAGCTTGCAGAAAAGTGTGAGTTAGGCATGGGCGTTAGTTAGGACGTTAGTGGTGTTAACGTTAAGCGAAAATGTGGGTTCGAGAACGTTAGTGGCAATCACCTTTTTCACTAACGTTCCAACCCCAAAACGGTCCACGTTAACTTCAACATTAGTGGCACTAACGTGACCACTAACATTGCCTCATGGTCCTTCGCAAACTTTATTGGGAATCACCTTTTCCAATAACGTTGCACTTCGAGAGCGTTAGTGACACTTACCTTTGTCACTAACGCTCCAAATGCCCCTCCTCCCCACGTTAGAGTTCACGTTAACTAGGTTAACGTGGCCACTAACGTGGTAGTGAATGCTATCTCCAATGTTGGCTCATCATGCTTAGCTCCACATTATCTCTCACGTTAGTGGTCTTAACGTGACCACTAACGTAGGCAATGTTGGCTTAATCCTACGTTAGTGACAAAGGTGAGTGTCACTAACATTGGCATTGTCTTTCCCTTCCACGTTAGAGTTCACATTAACTAAGTTAACGTGACTCTTAACGTAGCCAATTGCCAATTTGTAGCGTTAGTGGTATTCACTTTTACCACTAACGCTGGAGCTCCCTTTTTCTCCACGTTAACTACCACGTTAATGTAGTTAACGTGGCAATTAACGTGGGCTATGATGGCTTCGAAGACATTTTTCATGACCATTTTTCTCATTAACTTTGCAAGCTCATTCCTATTCCACGTTAGTGGTCACGTTAATTAGCTTAACGTGGCTACTAACGTTGTTCTTCCTTGCTATCTTTGTCCTGAAATCAAGCAAATAAAGTGCATCAAAGCTCTAGCCCAAGTCATGAGATTATGCATCATCAATTTGTAATTCAATCCTTGCATAATCCTTATGAAATCATGTAAAATTCAAAATAGTTGCTTGAATCAAGGTGTAAATTAAATTTCATCCAAAACTTGCTTATTTCCTAAGAAAATGCATGAAACTACCCTAAAACAATAAAGAAAAGGTCAGTGAAACTGGCTTAGATGCCCTGGCATCAGGGGCCTTGAAAGAAAAAGAAGGCAAAACAATGTTTTACTCCAACACCAAACTTAGGACTTGATTGTCCCAATCAAGAAAAAAAAGAAAGTAAGGGATAGTAGAAGATGAAAAGAGAAGCGAAGGTGAGTGGTGTAGGGGTTGTTGAACTGGGAGAGTGAGGCTTTTATAATGGGTGAATGATGTGGTTCGAAGGTGGGAAATAAAAGAGATTAAATGTTTTCCCACTTTGGGAAGTGGCGCCTAGCGTGGGAAGAGGCACCAACTCTTTTCTCACAGTGTCTTCTGCGTGTGTTGAGTTCCAAAGTGCAAGTACACTTTGACTTCCTTATTTTGTGAGTTGTTTACCATGTGGGCCCCATCTTCTCTCCTAAAATTAAAACTGAACCCATTAGTGATGATAATATAACCCCTTCGCATTCCTTCTCATCAAGTACAAATTGGGTTGCAACTGATGGGTGTCCCTTGGGACACCAAACTTAATTCTTTGGCATCTTAAAAAATTGGTTTCATCATTGTGTATTTAATGTGTTCATAAGAATGGAATAACATCAATCTTTTCATTTTCTTTTGATTCCAACTACTTTGAACTCATTAAATCACGTTCATGTCCTTACCCAAAGCATTAAGTGCTTTCAAATTGGGTGACTTAGGCTGCTATGTTATCATTGGTGGTGGCCACACCAAACTTAATCTCTGGGCTTACTCTTCAAAATCAAAATTTTAGTTATTTGTAAGCCTAGATTAAGTGCGTGAGAGGCCACACCAAACTTAGCACTTTAGCTAGTTCTCAGCCTATTCACTCATCATTAGTTATGCATTCATCAAGTTGCAACTCCCTAATAGAAAGAAATAAGAGAGTGTAAAGAAGATCTAACTATCGAAGCTAATATCAAACTTCCTACTCTACAATTGTAACTAATCCTAATTGCTGAAAATTAAACTATCTAAAGAATTTAAACTACTTATAAGAAAAGCAATTAAATAAAAAAGGATAAAGTGTTGGGGTGCCTCCCAACTAGCGCTTCTTTATTGTCATTAGCTTGACATTCCTTCATCTCTAGCTGAGCTTGTAGCTCTCTCTCTGCTCCTCCAAAGAGCCTCCCAAGTAGTGTTTAAGTCTATGGCCATTGACAGAAAAAGTTCTCTGAGTCTTGTCTTCCATGAGCTCCACATGACCATAGGGAAACACTTTAAGTATGGTGAAAGGTCCTGACCATCGAGACTTAAGTTTTCCAGGGAAGAACTTGAGTCTTGAGTTGTAGAGTAACACCTTCTGTCCTTCAGTGAACTCCCTTCTTGCTATCTTTTGGTCATGCCACCTTTTTGTGTTCTCTTTGTAGATTTTCGCATTATCATATGCTTGATTTCTAACCTCTTCCAGTTCATTGAGTTGCATTAATCTCTTTTCTCCAGTAGCTTTCTCATCAAAATTTAGTAGTTTTAGAGCCCAGAAGGCTCTGTGCTCCAATTCAACTGGTAAGTGGCAAGCCTTGCCAAATACTAGTTGGTATGGTGACATCCCAATGGGGGTCTTGAAGGCTGTCCTGTAGGCCCATAGAGCATCGCCTAGCTTCTTAGACCAGTCCTTTGCTGAGATTCCAATAGTTTTTTCAAGGATTCATTTTAGTTCTCTGTTAGAAATCTCGGCTTGCCCGTTGGTCCGTGGGTGGTATGGAGTTGCCACTTTGTGTTTGACTCCATATCTGAAAAGGAGTGCTTCCAATTGTTTATTGCAGAAGTGTGACCCTCCATCACTAATGAGAGCTCTGGGAACTACTGCTAAAGATGTTCCTTCTCAACAAGCTTATCACAACCTTGTTGTCATTTGTTGCAGTAGCTATGGCCTCTACCCATCTTGAAACATAATCAACAGCCACTAATATATAGCTATTTAAGTAGGAGGTTGGGAAGGGTCCCATCAAATCTATTCCCCATAAACCAGATCTAGTATGTATTACTGTGGCATCTCATTCCTCTTGGTTAGATTACCAGCTCTTTGACATTCATCACACCTTGACACCATTTCCTTGGCATCCTTAAACACTGTTGGCCAGTAAAATTCGGATTGGAGCACTTCTGCTGCTGTCCTTTCTCCACTGAAGTGACCTCCATATGCTGACCCATGGCATTGCCATTAGACTTCTTGCCCTTCTTCATGGGATATACACCTTCTTAGGACACCATCAGTGCACTTTTTGAATAAATAAGGGTCATCCCAGATGTAGTGTTTGGCATCCTTGATTAGTTTCCTTTTCATGTGCTTATTGATGTTAGTTGGTAGCTCCCCAATAGCCTTGAAGTTAGCTATGTCTGCGAACCAAGGGGCTACTCGAATCATCATCAATTGTTCATTAGGAAAGCTTTCATTTACTGCTACTTGCTGCATTTCTTCTTCTTGTGGGATCCTTGAGAGGTGGTAAGCTACCTTGTTCTCTGCTCCGCTCCTATCCTTAATCTCAATATCAAATTCTTAGAGCATTAGGATCCACCTTATTAGTCTAGACTTAGATTCTTGTTTGGTAATCAAGTACTTGAGTGTTGCATGAACAGTGAACACAATTACTTTTGAGCCAATGAGATATGATCTAAACTTATCAAAAGCAAAAATTATGGCTAAAAGTTCTTTCTCTATGGTGGTATAGTTCCTTTGATTTTCATTAAGGACCTTGCTAGCATAGTAAATAACATGTACTAGCTTGTCTTTCCTCTGTCCTAAAACAACACCAATAGCAAAATCAGATGCATCACACATTAGTTCAAAGGGAAGATCCCAGCTTGGTGGTGCTATAATAGGTGCAGATGAGAGTTTCTTTTTGAGTTCATCAAAGGATACCATGCATTCTCTATCAAAATCAAAGGGAGTATTTGCGACAAGTAAGTTGCTAAAGGGTTTTGCAATCTTTGAAAAGTCTTTAATAAACCTCCTATAGAACCCAGCATGTCCCAAAAAGCTTCTGATTGCTTTGACATTGCAATGTGGTGGTAATTTTTTAGTTACTTCCACTTTTGTCCTGTCTACTTCTATGCCATCTTTTGAAATCTTGTGACCAAGAACCACCCCTTTAGTTACCATAAAATGGCACTTCTCCTAGTTCAAAACTAGGTTGGTTTCTTGACACCATTTTACCACAAGAGAAAGATGGTATAGGCAATCAGAATATGAGTCCCCAAAATGGAGAGCAAATCATCCATAAATACTTCTATGAACTTCTCAATCATATCTGAAAAAATGGAGAGCATGCACCTTTGGAATGTGGCAGGTGCATTGCACAATCCAAAGGGCATCCTCCTATAAGCAAAAATGCCATATGGACAAGTAAATGAAGTATTTTCCTGATCCTTGGGGTCTACAACAATCTGGTTGTAGCCCGAATATCCGTCCGAAAAATAGTAGTACTCATGTCCTGCCAATCCTTCAAGCATTTGGTCCATGAAGGGTAGGGAAAAGTGATCCTTCCGGGTGGCTTCATTAAGTTTTCGGTAGTCAATGGACATAAGCCATCCAGTTACTGTCCTTGTGGGTATCAATTCATTCTTCTCATTTGCCACAACAGTGATTCCTCCCTTCTTAGGAACTACTTGCACTGGGCTTACCCAAGAGCTGTTTGAGATGGGATAGATCACCCCTGCTTGCCACAATTTCAACACCTCTTTCTGAACCACTTCATTCATAGTTGGGTTCAGCCTCCTTTGTTGTTGTCTTGAGGGTTTGGCATCCTCTTCAAGTAAGATTTTATGCATGCACATTGAAGGACTAATCCCCTTTAAGTCTGAAAGTGTCCAGCCTATGGCATTCTTGTGTTGTCTCAGTGGTGGACGAAATTGTGATCATCAACAATGGCACCAAGGACTTGGTGCTCTCAAACATAAATCACACTTTGTCACAATTCCGTACAACTAACCAGCAAGTGCACTGGGTCGTCCAAGTAATAAACCTTACGTGAGTAAGGGTCGATCCCACAGAGATAGTTGGTATGAAGCAAGCTATGGTCACCTTGTAAATCTCTGTCAGGCGGATAATAATTGATTATTGGGTTTTTGAATAATAATAAATAATAAATAGAAAATAAAGATTGAGTTACTCATGTAATTCAATGGTGGAAATTTCAGATAAGTGTATGGAGGTGCTGTGTAACTTCTGAATCTCTGCTTTCCTATTGCTCTCATCCAATCCTTCTTACTCTTGTCCATGGCAAGCTGTATGTAGGGCATCACCGTTGTCAATGGCTACATCCCATCCTCTCAGTGAAAATGGTCCAAATTCTCTATCACAGCATGGCTAATCATCTGTCGGTTCTCGATCATGTTGGAATAGAATCCCTTGATTCTTTTGCGTTTGTCATCACGCCCAATAATCGCGAGTTTGAAGCTCGTCCCAGTCATTCAATCCCAGAATCCTACTCGGAATACCACAGACAAGGTTAAACTTTTTGGATTCCCATGAATGTCGCCATCAATTCTAGCTTATACCACGAAGATTCTGATTAAGGAATCCAAGAGATATGCGCCTGGTCTAAGGTAGAACGGAAGTGGTTGTCAGTCACGCGTTCATAGGTGAGAATGATGATGAGTGTCACGGATCATCACATTCATCATGTTGAAGAGCAAAGAATATCTTAGAATAAGAACAAGCGGAATTGAATAGAAAATAGTAGTAATTGCATTGAAACTTGAGGTACAGCAGAGCTCCACACCCTTAATCTATGGTGTGTAGAAACTCCACCGTTGAAAATACATAAGTGATGAAGGTTCAGGCATGGCCGAATGGCCAGCCCCCCAAACGTGATCAATAGTCTCCTAAGATGAATAATAAAATAAAACTGAGACCAAAGATGTCTAATACAATACTAAAACGTCCTATTTATACTAGACTATCTACTAGGGTTTACAGAAGTAAGTAATTGATGCAGAAATCCACGTCCGGGGCCCACTTGGTGTGTGTTTAGGCTGAGCTTGATCTTTACACGAGCTGAGGCTTCTTTTGGAGTTGAACGTCAAGTTGTAACATGTTTTTGGCGTTCAACTCTGGTTCGTGACGTGTTTCTGGCGTTTGACTCCAAAATGCAGCATGGAACTGGCATTGAGCGCCAGTTTAGGTCATCTAATCTTGAATAAAATATAGACTATTATATATTGCTGGAACGCTCTGGATGTCTACTTTCCAACGCCATTGAGAGCGCGCCATTTAGAGTTCTGTAGCTCCAGAAAATCTATTTTGAGTGTAGGCAGGTCAGAATCCAATAGCATCAGCAGTCCTTTGTTAGCCTTCTTATCAGAGTTTTGCTCAGGTCCCTCAATTTCAGCCAGAAAATACCTGAAATCACAAAAAAACACACAAGCTCATAGTAAAGTCTAGAAATGTGAATTTAGCATAAAAACTAATGAAAACATCCCTAAAAGTAACTAGATCATACTAAAAACTACCTAAAAATAATGGCAAAAAGCGTATAAATTATCCGCTCATCACAACACCAAAACTTAAATTGTTGCTTGTCCCCAAGCAACTGAAAATTAATTAGGATAAAAAAAAAGAAGAGAACATACTATAAATCCCAAAATATCAATGAATATTAATTTTAATTAGATGAGCGGGACTTGTAGCTTTTTGCTTCTTAACAGTTTTGGCATCTCACTTTTTCCTTTGAAGTTTAGAATGATTGGCATCTCTACGAACTTAGAATTTCAGATAGTGTTATTGATTCTCCTAGTTAAGTTTGTTGATTCTTGAACACAGCTACTTTTATGAGTCTTGGCCGTGGCCCTAAGCACTTTGTTTTCCAGTATTACCACCAGATACATAAATCCCACAGACACATGATTGGGTGAACTTTTTAGATTGTGACTCAGCTTTGTTAAAGTCCCCAGTTAGAGGTGTCCAGGGTTCTTAAGCACACTCTTTTTGCTTTGGATCACGACTTTAACCACTCAGTCTCAAGCTTTTCACTTGGACCTCTATGCCACAAGCACATGGTTAGGGACAACTTGATTTAGCCGCTTAGGCCTGGATTTTATTTCCTTGGGACCTCCTATCCATTGATGCTCAAAGCCTTGGATCCTTTTTACCCTTGCCTTTTGGTTTTAATGGTTATTGGCTTTTTCTGCTTGCTTTTTCTTTTTCTTTCTAATTTTTTTTTGCAAGCTTTTGTTATTCATTGCTTTTTCTTACTTCAAGAATCAATTTTCATGATTTTTTAGATTGTCAATAACATTCTCTTTGTTCATCATTCTTTCAAGAGCCAACAATTTTAACATTCATAAACAACAAGATAAAAAATATGCACTGTTCAAGCATTCATTCAGAAAACAAAAAGTATTGTCACCACATCAATATAATTAAACTAAATTCAAGGATAAATTCGAAAATTATGTACTTCTTGTTCTTTTGAATTAGAAACATTTTTCATTTAAGAGAGGTAAAGGATTCATGGAATTATTTATAGCCTTAAGACATAGTTACTACAATCTAATGATCATGAAGTAGAGACACAAAACATAAACACACATATAGCATAGAAAAAGAAAAACAAAAAAATAAGAACAAGGAATGAATCCACCTTAGTGATGGTGGCGTTTTCTTCTTGAAGAACCAATGATGTCCTTGAGTTCTTCTATGTCTCTTCCTTGCCTTTGTTGCTCCTCCCTCATTGCTCTTTGATCTTCTCTAATTTCATGGAGAATGATGGAGTGCGCTTGATGTTCCACCTTAATTGATCCATATTGTAACTCAAATCTTCAAGAGAAGTGTTGAGTTGCTCCCAATAGTTGTTGGGAGGAAAGTGCATCCCTTGAGGCATCTTCGGGATTTCTTGGTGACGAGCTTCCTCATGCGTCTCTTGGGTTCCATGAGTGGGCTCTCTTGATTGCTCCATCCTTTTCTTAGTGATGGGCTTGTCCTCCTCAATGGGGATGTCTCATTCTATGATGACTCCAGGTGAGTAACATAGATGGCAAATAAGATGAGGAAAAGCTAGCCTTGCCAAAGTAGAGGGCTTATCGGCTATTTTTGTAGAATTCAAGGGAGATAACTTCATGAATTTCTACTTCCTCTCCATTCATGATGCTATGAATAATGATGGCCCGATCCACAGTAACTTCAGATCGGTTGCCAGTGGGGATGATGGAGCATTGGATGAACTCCAACCATCCTCTAGCCACAGGCTTGAGGTCCAGTCTTCTTAATTGAACCGGCTTGCCTTTGGAGTCTCTTTTCCATTGAGCTCTTTTAACACATATGTCCATATGGACTTGGTCCAACCTTTGATCAAAGTTGACCCTTCTTGTGTAGGGGTGTGCATCTCCTTGCATCATGGGCAAGTTGAATGCCAACCTCACATTTTCCGGACTAAAATCTAAGTATTTCCCCCGAACCATTGTAAGATAATTCTTTGGATTCAGGTTCATACTTTGATTATGGTTCCTAGTGATCCATGCATTGGCATAGAACTCTTGAACCATTAAGATTCTGACTTGTTGGATGGGGTTGGTTAGAACTTCCCAACCTCTTCTTTGGATCTCATATCGGATCTCTGGATACTCATTTTTCTTGAGCTTGAATGGGACCTCGAGGATCACCTTCTACTTTGCCACAACATCATAGAAATGGTCTTGATGGGCTTTGACCAAACTTAAAATATTGCTCGCCCTCGAGCAAGAGAAGAAAGAAAAGAAGAAGAAGAAGAGAAAAGATGGAGGAGAGTAAGGGAGGTGTATTCGGCCAAGGTGTAGAAGAGGGGGTTGTGTTGTGTGAAAATTAAGGAGAATGGAGGGGTTTATATAGTGAGGGAAGAGGGAGTAGGTTCGGCCATTTAGGGAGGGTTTGGATGGGAAAGAAATTTTGAATTTTGAAGGTAGGCGGGGTTTATGAGGAAGAGTGGATGGATGTGAGTGGTGAAGGGGGTAATTGGGAAGAGAGATTGAGGTGATTGGTGAAGGGTTTTGGGGAAGAGTGTTTATTGGAAAGAGAGGATGAATGTTGAGAAGAGGGGAGAATATGGTAGGTGGGGATCCTGTGGGATCCACAGATCCTGAGATGATCCTGTGGGATCCACAGATCCTGAGGTGTCAAGGATTTACATCTCTGTACCAATTAGGCATGTAAAATGCCTTTGCATGCAATTCTGGCATTTAAACACCAAAGTGATGCATGTTCTGGGCGTTTAACGCCCATGTGTAGCATGTTTCTGGCGTTGAATGCCAGCCAGATGCTTGTTTCTGGCGTTCAGTGCCAGCTCTCCTCAGGGTGCATTCCTGGCATTTGAACGCTAGGATGTTGCTTGTTTCTGGTGTTCAACGTAAGATTCATGCTCTGTTCTGGCATTGAATGCCAGCCAGATGCTCCTTACTGGCGTTTAAACGCCAGTAAGTCCTTCCTCCAGGGTGTGATTTTTCTTTTGCTGTTTTTGATTCTGTTTTTAATTTTAATATTTTTTCGTGACTCCACACGATCATGTACCTAAACAAACATAAAAGAACAATAAAATAAAAAATAAAATTAGATAGATAAATAAAAATTGTATTGCCTCCCAATAAGCGCTCCTTTAATGTCACTAGCTTGACAGTGGGCTCTCATGGAGCCTTACAGAAGTTCAGAGTATGATGAAGGCCTCCCAACACCAAACTTAGAGTTTGAATGTGGGGTCTTCTCAACACCAAACTTAGAGTTTGGTTGTGGCCTCCCAACACCAAACTTAGAGTTTGGTTGTAGGGGCTTTGTTTGACTCTGTATTGAGAGAAGCTTTGCATGCTTACTCTCCCTTGTTACAGAAGGATAGCCGTGTGCCTTAAACACAAGGTAGTCCCTATTCAATTGAAGGACTAATTCTCCTCTGTTAACATCTATCACAGCTTATGCTGTGGCTAGGAAAGGTCTTCCAAGGATGATGCATTCATCCTCCTCCTTCCTAGTGTCTAAGATTATGAAATCAGTAGGAATGTAAAGGCCTTCAACCTTTACCAACATGTCCTCTACTAATCCATAAGCTTGTCTTACTGACTTGTCTGCCAATTGTAATGAGAATAAGGCAGGTTGTACCTCAATGATTCCCAGCTTCTCCATTACAGAGAGTGGCATAAGATTTATGCCTGACCCTAGGTCACACAGAGCTTTCTCTAAGGTCATTGTGCTTATGGTACATGGTATTAAGAATTTCCCAGGATCTTGTTTCTTTTGAGGTAAAGTTTGTTGAACCCATGTATCAAGTTCACTAATGAGCAAGGGAGGTTCACCTTCCCAAGTCTCATTACCAAATAACTTGGCATTCAGCTTCATGATGGCTCCTAGATATTGAGCAACTTGCTCTCCAGTTATATCTTCATCCTCTTTAGAGGAAGAATAATCTTCAGAGCTTATGAATGGCAGAAGGAGATTTAATGGAATCTATATGTTCTCTATATAAGACTCAGATTCCTTTGGATCCTCAATAGGGAATTCCTTCTTGTTTGAGAGACGTCCCATGAGATCTTCCTCATTGGGATTCGCGTCCTCTCCCTCCTTCTTGCATTCGGCCATGTTGAGTATATCAATGGCCTTGCACTCTCTCTTTGGATTTTCTACAGTATTGCTTGGGAGAGTACTAGGAGGGGTTTCAGTGATTTTCTTACTCAGCTGGCCCACTTGTGCCTCCAGATTTCTGATGGAGGACCTTGTTTTATTCTGTTCATAATTCTCTGTCTGTTGCTGAGAATATGATGGATAAGGCTTGATATTGCTGAGCCTATTTCTTCCACCATTATTAAAGCCTTGTTGAGGCTTTTGTTGATCCTTCCATGAGAAATTTAGATGATTTCTCCATGATGAATTATAAGTGTTCCCATGAGGTTCACCCAGATAATTTACCTCTGCTATTACAGGGTTCTTAGGATCATAAGCTTCTTCTTCAGAAGTTGCCTCTTTAGTACTGTTGGATGCATTTTGCCATCCATTCAGACTTTGAGAAATCATGTTGACTTGCTGAGTCAACATTTTGTTCTGAGCCAAAATGGCATTCAGAGCATCAATTTCAAGAACTCCATTCCTTTGAGGCGTCCCATTATTCACGGAATTCCTCTCAGAACTGTACATGAATTGGTTATTTGCAACCATGTCAATGAGTTCCTGAGCTTCTCTAAGCGTTTTCTTTAGGTGAATGGATGATGAGAGGATAATTTGTACGCTTTTTGGCAATGTTTTTAGTATGTTTTTAGTATGTTTTAGTTAGTTTCTAGTATATTTCTATTAGTTTTTAGTTAAAAATTCACTTTTCTAGAATTTACTATGAGTTTGTGTGTTTTTCTGTGATTTCAGGAATTTTTTGGCTGAAATTGAGGGACTTGAGCAAAAATCATATTTAGAGGCTGAAAAAGACTGCAGATGCTGTTGGATTCCGACCTCCCTGCACTCGAAGTGGATTTTCAAGAGCTACAGAAGCCCAATTGGCGCGCCCTCAATGGCGTTGGAAAGTAGACATCCTGGGCTTTCCAGCAATGTATAGTAGTTCATACTTTTCTCGAGATTTGATGGCCCAAACCGGCGTCCCAAATCAGCTCAAAACAGCCCGGCGTTAAACGCCGGAACTGGCACAAGAATGGGAGTTAAACGCCCAAACTGGCACAAAAGCTGGCGTTTAACTCCAAGAGAAGTCTCTACACGAAAATGCTTCAATTCTCAGCCCAAGCACACACCAAGTGGGCCCGGAAGTGGATTTTTATGTCATTTACTCATCTCTGTAAACCCTAGGCTACTAGTTCTCTACAAATAGGACCTTTTGCTATTGTATTTTCATCTTGGGATCAATTTAGATCTTAGGGTCATCTTTTGATCACTTTAGATCTCTAGATCATATTTGGACGTTTAGTTCTTAGATCATGGGGGCTGGCCTTTCGGCCATGCCTAGACCTTGTTCTTATGTATTTTCAACGGTGGGAATCTTCGTGGTATAAGCTAGAATTGATGACTGCATTCAAGAGAATCCGGAAGGTCTAAACTTTGTTTGTGGTATTCTGAGTAGGATTCAATGATTGAATGACTGTGACGAGCTTCAAACTCCTGAAGGCTGGGCGTTAGTGACAGACGCAAAAGAATCAATGGATTCTATTCTAACCTGATTGAGAACCGACAGATGATTAGCCGTGCCGTGACAGGGTGCATTGAATATTTTCACGAGAGGATGGGAGGTAGCCACTGACAACGGTGAAACCCTACATACAGCGTGCCATGGAAAGGAGTAGGAAGGATTGGATGAAGACAGTAGGAAAGCAGAGAGACGGAAGGGACAAAGCATCTCCATTCGCTTATCTGAAATTCTTACCAATGAATTACATAAGTATCTCTATCTTTATTTTATGCTTTATTCGTATATCATCCATAACCATTTGAATCTGCCTGACTGAGATTTACAAGGTGACCATAGCTTGCTTCATACCAACAATCTCCGTGGAATCGACCCTTACTCGCGTAAGGTTTATTACTTGGACGATCCAGTACACCTGCTGGTTAGTTGTGCGAAGTTGTGATAAATAGTTGAGATTACAATTGTGCGTACCATGTTGATGGCGCCATTGATGATCACAATTTCGTGCACCAATGGATCCACCTACAAAATGGTCCAATGACATCTTAGAGAACTCAGATAGACCATAGTAGAATATATCTATCATGGTCCATTCTGAAAACATGTCAGAAGGACATCTTTTGGTCATCTGTTTGTATCTTTCCCAAGCTTCATAGAGGGATTCACCATCTTTTTGTTTGAAGGTCTGAACATCCATTATAAGCTTGCTTAGCTTTTGAGGAGGAAAGAACTTAGCCAAGAAGGCCGTGACCAGCTTATCCCAGGAGTCCAGGCTATCTTTAGGTTGAGAGTCCAACCATTCTCTAGCTCTGTCTCTTACAGCAAAAAGGAAAAGCATGAGCCTGTAGACTTCAGGATCTACTCCATTAGTCTTAACAGTCTCACAGATCTGCAATAACTCAGTTAAGAACTGGTAAGGATCTTCTAATGGAAGTCCATGAAACTTGCAGTTATGTTGCATTAGAGCAACTAATTGAGGTTTCAGCTCAAAATTGTTTGCTCAAATGGCAGGAGTTGAGATGCTTCTTCCATCAAACTTGGAAGTAGGTGTAGTATGATCACCAAGCATCCTCCTTGCATTATTGTTGTTGGGTTCGGCTGCCATCTCTTTTTCTTGTTCAAAAAGTTCAGCAAGGTTGTCTCTGGATTGTTGTAATTTAGCTTCTCTTAGTTTCCTCTTCAGAGTCCTTTCAGGTTCTGGATCAGCTTCAACAAGAATGCCTTTTTCCTTGTTCCTGCTCATATGAAAGAGAAGAGAACAGAAAAAGAAGAGGAATCCATGTCACAGTAAAGAGGTTCCTTATTGTTAATAGAAGAAGAAAGGGAATAAAGAAAGGAGAATCCAAACAGAAGGGTAAGGATAGAGGCATTGATTTGAGATGAAGAAAAGTGTTAGTAAATGAATGAATAAATAGAATAAGATGAGAGAGGGAGAAATTTTCGAAATTAAATTTTGAAAAGGAGTTAAATGATTTTCAAAAATAAAGATAAGAAATAAAATTAAAATTAAAATTTAAAACAATTGATTAATTAAAAAGAATTTTTGAAGAAAGAGGGAGGTATTTTCGAAAATTAGAGAGAAAAAAGTTGTTAGGTGGTTTTGAAAAAGATAAGAAACAAACAAAAGTCAAATAGTTAGTTGAAAAAGATTTGAAAATCAAATTTGAAAAATTAAAAAGATAAGAAGTTAGAAAAGATATTTTAAAATCAAATTTTTGAAAAAGATATGATATAAAAGATAAGATAAGATAGATTTAATTTTTAAAATTAAAATTAATTCTTTAACTAACAAGAAACTAAAAGATAAGATTCTAGAATTTAAAGATTGAACCTTTCTTAACAAGAAAGTAACAACTTCAAATTTTTGAACCAATCACATTAATTGTTAGCATAATTTTCGAAAATAAAGATAAAACTAAGAAAAAGATTTTTGAAAAATAATTTAAAAAAATAAATTTCGAAAATTAATAAAAAATGAAAAAGATTTGATTTTTGAAAAAGTTTTGAAAAGATAAGATTTTTAAAATTGAAAATTTGACTTGACTTGTAAGAAACAACTAATTTTGAAAACTTTTTGACTAAGTCAACTCAAATTTTCGAAAATTATGAGAAAATTAAGGAAAAGATATTTTTTATTTTTGAATTTTTAATTATGAGAGAGAAAAACACAAATATGACCCAAAACATGAAAATTTTGGATCAAAATACTTAATGCATGCAAGAACACTATGAATGTCAAGATGAACATCAAGAACATTTTGAAGATCATGATGAACATCAAGAACATATTTTTGAAAAAAATTTTATATGCAAAGAAAACATGCAAGACACCAAACTTAGAATTATTTAATGTATGGACACTATGAATGCAAAAATGCACATGAAAAACATCATACAACAAAAAACAAGAAAATTTAAAGATCAAACAAGAAGACTTACCAAGAACAACTTGAAGATCATGAAGAACACTATGAATGCATGAATTTTTGAAAATTTCAAGAAAAAATTTTTAAAGCATGCAATTGACACTAAAATTATAAATTGACTCAAGGCTCAAACAAGAAACACAATATATTTTTTATTTTTATAATTTTATGATTTTTTTGTATTTTCTTTTAATTTTTCGAAAAAACATATAGGAAAAGAAATTAAGAGATTCAAAATTTGTAATAAGAATTCCATGGATCTTTCAATGTTAGTCTAAAGCTCCAATCCAAGGGTTGGGCATGGCTTAATAGCCAGCCAGCTTTAGAAGATATAAATCAGGCATGCAACAGCTGATATTTCATCCAACTCTATATACATACCCGTTATGTTGACAAGTGGAAGCCTCAATCCAAAAGGATTTGGATATGGCTTTACAGCCAGTCAGGCTTCAACATGTTACTATGAAACTCTAGAATTCATTCTTAAAAATTTTGGAATAATTTTCGAAAACAAAGGGAAAAAATTTTTTGAAAAATATTTTTGAAAAATTTTTGAAAAGAAAATAAAAAGAAAATTACCTAATCTGAGCAACAAGATGAACCGTCAGTTGTCCAAACTCGAACAATCCCCGGCAATGGCACCAAAAACTTGGTGGACGAAATTGTGATCATCAATAATAGCTCCAAATACTTGGTGCTCTCAAACATAAATCACACTTTGTCACAACTCCGCACAACTAACCAGCAAGTGCACTGGGTCGTCCAAGTAATAAACCTTACGTGAGTAAGGGTCGATCCCACAAAGATTGTTGGTATGAAGTAAGCTATGGTCACCTTGTAAATCTCAGTCAGGCGGATAATAATTGATTATTGGGTTTTTGAATAATAATAAATAATAAACAGAAAATAAAGATAGAGTTACTCATGTAATTCAATGGTTGGAATTTCAGATAAGTGTATGGAGGTGCTGTGTTCCTTCTGAATCTCTGCTTTCCTACTGCTTTCATCCAATCCTTCTTACCCCTTTCCATGGCAAGCTGTATGTAGGGCATCACCGTTGTCAATGGCTACATCCCATCCTCTCAGTGAAAATGGTCAAAATGCTCTGTCACAACACGACTAATCATCTGTCGGTTCTCGATCATGTTGGAATAGAATCCCGTGATTCTTTTGCATTTGTCATCACGCCCAACAATCGCGAGTTTGAAGCTCATCACAGTCATTCAATCCGGGAATCCTACTCGGAATACCACAGACAAAGTTAGACTTTCCGGATTCCCATGAATGCTGCCATCAATTCTAGCTTATACCACGAAGATTCTGATTAAGGAATCCAAGAGATATGCGCCCGGTCTAGGGTAGAACGGAAGTGGTTGTCAGTCACGCGTTCATAGGTGAGAATGATGATGAGTGTCACGGATCATCACATTCATCATGTTGAAGTGCAACGAATATCTTAGAATAAGAACAAGCGGAATTGAATAGAAAATAGTAGTAATTGCATTGAAACTTGAGGTACAGCAGAGCTCCACACCCTTAATCTATGGTGTGTAGAAACTCCACCGTTGAAAATACATAAGTGATGAAGGTTCAAGCATGGCCGAATGGCCAGCCCCCCAAACGTGATCAATAGTCTTCTAAGATGAATAATAAAATAAAACTGAGACCAAAGATGTCTAATACAATAGTAAAACGTCCTATTTATACTAGACTATCTACTAGGGTTTATAGAAGTAAGTAATTGATGCAGAAATCCACTTTCGGGGCCCACTTGGTGTGTGTTTGGGCTGAGCTTGATCTTTACACGAGCTGAGGCTTCTTTTGGAGTTGAACGCCAAGTTGTAACATGTTTTTGGCATTCAATTCTAGTTCGTGACGTGTTTCTGGCATTTGACTCCATAATGCAGCATGGAACTGGCATTGAGTGCCAGTTTACGTCGTCTAATCTCGAATAAAGTATAAACTATTATATATTGCTGGAAAGATCTGGTTGTTTTGTTTCCAACACCGTTGAGAGCGCACCCTGGAGTTCTGTAGCTCCAGAAAATCCATTTCGAGTGCAGGCAAGTCAGAATCCAACAACATCAGCAGTCCTTTGTCAGCCTTCTTATCAGAGTTTTGCTCAGGTCCCTCAATTTCAGCCAGAAAATACCTGAAATCACAGAAAAATATACAAGCTCATAGTAAAGTCCAGAAATTTGAATTTAGCATGAAAACTAATGAAAACATCCCTAAAAATAACTAGATCATACTAAAAACTACCTCAAAACAATGCCAAAAAGCGTATAAATTATCCGCTCATCACTCAGCACTTGGATAAGTTCCTCTTCTTGTTCCTTACTCAGACTTGAATTTATGATTACTAGATAAGTGTTGTTTGCACCCAGATATGCATACTTCAAGCTGGGTGGTAAGGCTTTCAGATCTAGTTTTGGTGACTCTACATCCTTGTTGTCTGTAGTAGTTGGCATGATTGAGTTCCTCATGGTTGCTTGTGGTAATTTTCCATCTGATGCTTGCTCAAACTCAATGCTTTCTCCACATTGTTTTTCTCCCATGACTTCTTGAACTATCTGTTCCATGGTATCTACCAGTATACATTCTCCTATAGGTTCCTTGGGGTAACTTATTACTTTAAAGACATGAAGACCATTTTCTCTTCATGTAATCTCAAGACTAGTTCCCCTTTCTGCACATCAATGATGGCTCCAGTAGTAGCTAGAAATGGTCTTCCTAGAATAATTGACGTGTTGGCCTTTTCTTCCATGTCCATCACAACGAAATCAGCAGGGAAAATGAATTCTCCTACTTTCACTAACAAGTCTTCCACCACCCCATGTGGAAACTTAAATGTACTGGCAACCAATTGGAGTGCCATTCTTGTTGGCTTAGCTTCCTCAATCTTCATCCTTCTCATCATGGTTAGGGACATAAGATTTATGCTAGCTCCCAAATCACACAAAGCTTTCTCAATAGTGATGTCCCTTATGATGCAGGGGATTTGAAAAATTCCTGGGTCTTTCAGCTTTTGAGGCAACTTCTTCTGTATGATGGCGCTGCACTCCTCAGTCAATACTATGGTTTCTTTTGCCTCCCAGTTCCTCTTTTTGTTTATAAGCTCCTTCAAGAACTTGGCATAGAGTGGCATTTGTTCTAATGTCTCAGCAAATAGTATGTTGATTTGGATCTTCTTGAAGATCTCTAGGAACTTAGAGAACTGGCCATCCTTTCTATCTTTTCTCAGTCTTTGTGGGTATGGTGCCCTTGGCACATAGGGCTTCAAGACTGGTTTGGGTGGAGGTGAAGCTGGGATCTCTCCTTCATCCTCGTTTCCATGTTTTGGTGCAACCTCTTCATGATTATCTTTTCTTGGGGCTCCTTCCTCTACAACCTTCCCACTTCTTAGAGTTATGGCCTTGCATTCCCCTCTTGGGTTAGCCATGGTATCACTGGGAAATGTGTGTGTGGAAAGTGGGATTTTCTTGGACAAAATCCCCACTTATGCTTCCAACTTCGAGATTGTTGCACCTTGACTTTTCAGATTTGACCTGTATTCCTCTTTATTAGCATCTATCTTTCTGTCAGTTTGTGCTTGTCTGTCCATGAGGGAGGAGACTGCCCCTGAAATCTGGGATGATAGTTGTGCTATTGCAGCCTCCATCCTCTCAAAGTTGCTCTTGATTTCACATGGTTGCATAGTTGAGGATGGTGCATCTTGATTGAGGTTGTTGTGTATGGGTTGGTTGTTATGGTATGAAGTATTTTGTGAGTTATGGTAGGGTCTATGGTTTCCTGTTTGATGGTTGGGGTTGTGGTTGGGATGCTGATTTGATGGATAAGGCTTGTTGTGGTCCTGGTTGTGGTTTTGTTGATTTTCCCACCCAAAGTTTGGGTGGTTCTTCCAACCTGGATTATATATCTTAGAGTGTGGGTCCTATGGTGCTCTGGATGAATTGTTCACATAATTAGCTTGCTTCCAGTTACCTTTAGAGTCTAATGCATTCCCTTCTTGTTGAGGAGTTTGGTCTTGAATGACTGAGGCTTGGTTGGCCTCCATCCTCTTGGTTAAGGCTGCTATTTGTGCTGCAATTGCCTTGTTCTAAGCTAACAAAGCATCTACATAGTTGAGTTCTAGCACTCCCTTCTTCTGAGTTATTTCTGAGGCATAGAAATACTCCATTTCAGCTACAGTTTCAATGACATCTATGGCCTCTTCAATGGTTTTCTTTTTGTTGAGTTAGCCTCCTAAAGAGTGATCCACTGCCTTCTTTGCTTCATAGGATAGTCCCTCATAAAAGATATGTAGTTGTACCCATTCATTGAACATTTATGGTGGGCATCTTCTTGTCAGATCTTTGAATTTCTCCCAGGCCTCATAGAGTGTTTCTCCATCTTGTTGTCTGAAAGTTTGCACCTCAGCTCTCAACCTATTAATTCTTTGTGGATGGTAAAATCTTGCAAGGAATCCGTTCACAACCTCCTCCCATGTAGTTAGGCTATCCTTTGGGGAATGATTCCAACCACTTTGCTGCCTTATCTCTGAGTGAGAAAGGGAACAAGAGTAGTTTGTAGATGTCATGGTGTACCCCGTTGGACTTTACAGTATCACATATCCTCAAGAATGTGCTGAGATGTTGATTAGGATCTTCTTGGGCACTTCCTCCATATAAGCAATTTGTCTGATCAAGTGTGATGAGCTGAGGCTTCAGCTAAAAGTTATTGGCATAAATTGTTGGCTTTAGGATGCTGTTGCCACAATTCCCTGGATTTGGGTTGATGTAGGAGCCTAAGACTCTCCTTTCCTACCCATCATGATTGACTGGGCCTCCTCTGGCATGGTTATAAACTTCTTCCTCATGATGATTATCCATATTCTCCTCCATGTTTGTTTCAAAATACGCTTCCTCTTCCTCAGCACCAACGACTCTCTTTCCTCTTGCTTCCCTCCTTAATCTAAGGAAGGTCCTCTTAGGTTCAGAATCAAAGGAAGTATAAGCTCCGCTTAGGTTCAGAATCAAAGGAAGTATAAGCTCCGCTTCTCCTACCTGTCATACAACCAATCAAGGAAAAAAAAAACAAGAAAGAAAGTGGATGAAGGAATTACTTGTGTTAAAGTGGTTGTTAGTATGAGTGATGCAATTGATCAAACAGTTAGAAGAGTGGAATTATGGATAATCAAAGAAGAAGGAAATAGAGCTCAAAATAAAATAAAAATGCTAAATAAAAGAAAATTAAAATAACAAGGAAATTAAATTGCTTAATCTATCTCTCCAATCAATTTAATCACTGTCAAATTTAAGCCAATCCCCAACAGCGGCGCCATAAAACTTGATGTCTAAAGTTTCATACCCCGTCCAAAATTTAGTGAATTAGTTCTTTTGGCAAGTGCACCAAAATTATCGCCAAGTAATAACCCACAGTAGAGTGGGATCGTATCCACAGAGACCGGCAAATCCAAGTAGTTTTAATTGATTGATGAATTAGTCAAGCAGATTAATAAGATTGTGAAGTGCAGAATTGTAAATGACATAAATGTAAATGACTAGAATGTAAAGAAAAGCAATAGAGTGCATAAATAGAAATTGCTCAATGTAAAGTGCTGAATCATAAATGACTTGAATGTAAATGGGGATGGGGAATTGCAGAATGTAAAATTAAGCTATAAAGAAATGGATAGGTGAGAATGGGGAAATTCATTGAGATTCGGAGATGTTGTCTCTTTGAATCAAATATAGCTTATATCCTCTTCAATCATGCAACTCATTGACCTCTTGCCAATCATGATTGATTGAGCCCCAATCCCTTGGTGACTCAATCTCTCAGATCTTGATCAATAGCCAATTCCTTGGTCTACTTTCTCATGAAGAGAGATATGCTTGGTACCTGATTATACCACACACCCTTGTAGAGCTAGGTAGAGGGGGGATTATATGTCACATATCCCATCACCAAAACCCAGATTCTATTCAAGTGTGAGAAGGGATTTCAAGCATGGTTTCATGTTTCTTTTCCCAAGGTTCCCATGAAACCCAATTGCATTCAATCTCTTTCCCAAGATAATTGAACACTAAGCATTAAGAACGAAATTCCTTCTAGCAAATCAAAGAGAAGATGAAGAGAAGAAGGATTTCACTATTATCAATCCATCAAGTACAACAGAGCTCCCTCTCTCAATGAGAGGGAAGTTAGCTACTCATAGCTTGAAAAGTACTCAAAAGTGGAATGGAAAAGTGGATATAGAACTAAATGCTTAACCCCTCTTCAGTACTCCTTGGTGGTATTTATACTACTCCTAGTAAAAATAAAAGAATTACAAAAGTGAAAAAGGGAAAATTACATTTTGGAGGGAAAGAAAACACTCAATAAGCGTGACTCATTAGCTGGCGTGTGACTAGCGCATCACCGGCGTGTCACGTGCCCTTCAAAATTGCTTGGCGTGCCACGCTCGAGCCTTCAAGTGGCACGCTCGTCCCTTATTGACCTTGGCATGCCACGTCTTTGAACTCAAGTGGCACGCCATAGTGGAATTCTTGTGTTGGCGTGCCACGCCTTCGAGCTCAAGTGGCACGCCCTTTGATTTTTCCACTCTCCTTTGCTTCTGGAAACTTGAACTAGCGTGGCACGCCCAGGGTCTGGCGTGCCACACCCTTGTTGTGTGCTTGGCTAGCTCTTCTGGAAAGTTGCACTAGCGTGGTACACCCAGGGTCTGGCGTACCACGCCCTTTTGTGAGTGAGTGGTTCCTCTGTTTGGCGTGCCACGCCACGAACTCAAGTGGCACGCCCTAATGCTTCTTTGGCCTCTGAATGACACTAGCGTGCCACGCCTGGTTGCTCAAGTGGCACGCCTAAGTGAAGAATAGTGACTGGAATTCCACGCCTTCGATACCAAGTGGCACGCCCCATGTAATTTGCTTCTTACATCTTCTCTGGAAACTTATACCAGCGTGCCACGCCTAAAGGTTCGCATGCCACACTCATGATCTTGTCTCGTTCCAGTAAGTGGCGTGCCACGCCTCGGCCTTTAAATGGCACGCCAAAGTGACTTTTTGGAGCTGGCGTGCCACGCCTTCGATACCAAGTGGCACGCCCAGTCCTTGCTCATGTTGTCTTGTGCATTGGCGTGCCACACCTGGTTGCTCAAGTGGCACGCCGAAGTGAGGTTGAGAGGTTGGCGTGCCACGCCTTCGACTTCAAGTCGCACGCCCAGTCTTCAATTTTCTTCAGCCCCTTCTCTGGATTATTGTACCAGCGTGCCACGCCGTGCTGCTCAAGTGGCACGCCCATGTATTTGTGCATTCTTCAAGCTTGGCGTGCCATGCCTGGGTCATCAAGTGGCACGCCAAAGTGACTTTTTGGAGCTAGCGTGCCACACGTTTGACACTAAGTGGCACGCCCATAATAGTTGATGGGTCAGGCATGCCACGCCCCTTTTGTGTCCTCCATTTTGCATTCTAAAATTTTGTACTAGCATGCCACGCCCATTTCCTGGCGTGCCATGCCGTCATGCATGCTTGGATCTCCCTTCTGGAATTTAGTACTGGCGTGCCATGCTTAGCTCCTAGCGTGCCACGCCAGTGCATTTTTATGGCATTTGCTCTTAAGTGGCACGCCCGTTTCACACGCCCAGCTTCTTGTTTGTCTTCTTCCAATTTTTGATGTCCTTTTTCACCTGAAAATCAGCACAACTCGTCTCAAAGTAGTGTACCATAATATTCATCAAATAATGCATGAATTGTACTGATCAAATGAGATTTATGCTCCTTTATGGTCTTCTTTATGCAAGAAAGAAGGGTAGATGATGCAAGTCATCAGATCACCGTTGTCGATGGCTATCATCCATCCTTTCAGTGAAAATGTTCCTCAACGGTTTTCCGCATGGCTAATCATCTGTCGGTTCTCAATCGTGTCAGAATAAGATCCATTGATCCTTCTGCGCACTGTCACTGCGCCCCACAGTTGCGAGTTTGTATCTAGTCACAGTCATCCCATCCTAGATCCTACTCGGAATACCACAGACAAGGTTTAGACTTTCCGGATCTCAAGAATGCAACCCATTTGATTATAGCTTATCCCACGAAGACTCTGATCACACGGAATGGAAGCTCTATCGTCAGGAGAGGCAACCATGCATCGTGAACTAGGAGGCCAGGAGATTCACACTCAAGCTCTAGTAGATAGAATAGAAGTGGTTGTCAGGCACACGTTCATAAGGGAGGATGATGATGGGTGTTACGGATCATCACATCCAACAGGTTGAAGTACGAGTGAATATCTTAGAACAAGAATAAGCTTGAATTGAATAAAAAATAGTAGTAATTGCATTAATTCATGAGGAACAGCAGAGCTCCACAACTTAATCTATGGTGTGTAGAAACTCCACTGTTAAAAATACATAAGAACAAGGTCTAGACATGGCCGAATGGCCATGCCTCCCAAATAACATGCAACAATTGAAAAAGGGTTCAAAGGCCTGATCCCAAGATCATAGATGATCAAAAGATCAAAATACAATAGTAAAAGGTCTTATTTCAAGTGAACTAGTAACTTAGGGTTTACAGAAATAAGTAAATGATGCGAAAATCCACTTTCGGGGCCCACTTGGTGTGTGCATGGGCTGAGCATTGAAGCTTTCATGTGCAAAGGCTTTTCTTGGAGTTAAACGCCAGCTTTGGTGCCAGTTTGGGCGTTTAACTCCAATTCTGGTGCCAGTTTGGGCGTTTTACGCCAGAATTTTTATGTTGACTTGGAACGCCAGTTTGGGCCATCAAAGCTCAGAAAAAGTATGGACTATTATGCATTGCTGGAAAGCCTAAGATGTCTAATCTCCAACACAATTGAGAGCGCACCAATTGGGCTTCTGCAGCTCCAGAAAATCTATTTCGAGTGCAGGGAGGTCAGAATCCAACAGCATCTCCAGTCCTTTTTCAGCCTCTGAATCAGATTTTTGCTCAGGTCCCTCAATTTCAGCCAGAAAATACCTGAAATCATAGAAAAACACAAAAATTCAATAGTAAAGTCTAGAAATGTGAATTTAGCATGAAAACTGATAATTATATACTAAAAACTACCTAAAAACAATGCCAAAAAGCGTATAAATTATCCGCTCATCACAACACCAAACTTAAATTATGGCTTGTCCAGAAGCAACTGAAAACAAAATAGGATTAAAAAAAGAGAATATACAATGAATCTCACAATATCAATGAATCTCACAGTTTTGGCATCTCACTTTATCCTTTGAAATTCAGAATGATTGGCATCTATAGGAACTCAAAATTTTGGATAGTGTTATTGATTCTCCAAGTTCAGTATGTTGATTCTTGAACACAACTACTTTATGTGTCTTGGCCATGACCCTAAGCACTTTATCTTCCAGTATTACCACCGGATACATAAATGCCATAGACACATAACTGGGTGAACCTTTTCAGATTGTAACTCAGCTTTGCTAAAGTTCCCAGTTAGAGGTGTCCAGAGTTCTTAAGCACAATCTTTCTGCTTTAGATCATGACTTTAACCACTCAGTCTCAAGTTTTTCACTTGGACCTTCATGCCACAAGCACATGGTTAGGGACAGCTTGATTTAGCTACTTAGGCCAGGATGGTATTCCTTTGGGCCCTCCTATCTATTAATACTCAAAGCCTTGGATCCTCTTTATCCTTGTCTTTTAGTTTAAAGGGCTATTGGCTTTTTCTGCTTGCTTTTTCTTTCTTTTCTCTCTTTTTGCCGCCATTTTTTCTTTTTTTCACTGCTTTTTCTTGCTTCAAGAATCAATTTCATGATTTTTCAGATTATTATTATAAAAAATATGCAATGTTCAAGCATTCATTCAGAAAACAAAAAGTATTGCCACCATATCAAAATAATTAAACTAATTTCAAGATAAAATTTGAAATCCAAGTACTTATTGTTCTTTTGTAATTAGGCACATTTTTCATTTAAGAAAGGTGAAGTATTCATGGAATTATTCATAGCTTTAAGACATAGACACTAGACACTAATGATCATGTATTGAAGACACAAACATGGATAACACATAAAGCATAAAAATCAAAAAACAGAAAGATAAGACCAAGGAAATCAAAGAACGGGTCCACCTTAGTGATGGCGGCTAGTTCTTCCTCTTGAAGATCCAATGGAACGCCTGAGCTGCTCTATCTCTCTTCCTTTCTTTGGTTGTTGTTCCCTTATGGCTATTTGATCCTCTCTAATTTCATGGAGAATAATGGAGTGCTCTTGGTGCTCCATCCTTAGTTGCTCTATATTGGAACTCAAATCTCCCAAAGAGGTGTTGAGTTGCTCCCAATAGTTGTGTGGAGGAAATTGCATCCCTTGAGGCATCTCAGTGATTTCTTGATGAGGGACTTCCTCATGCTCTTGTTGAGGTCCATGTGTGGGCTCTCTTATTTTCTCCATCCTCTTTTTGGTGATGGGCTTGTCCTCATCAATAAGGATGTCTTCCTCTATGACAATTCCAGCTAAATTGCATTGGTGATAGATGAGATGATGGAAGGCTAACCTTGCTAAAGTGGAAGGTTTGTCAGCAACCTTGTATAGTTCTAGAGGTATAATCTCATGAACTTCCACTCCCTCTCCAATCATGATTCTATGGATCATGATGGCCCAATCCACAGTTACTTTGGATCGGTTGCTAGTAGGAATGATAGAACGTTGGATGAATTCCAACCATCCTCTAGCCATGGGTTTGAGGTCATGCCTTCTCAATTGAACCGGCTTACCTTTGGAATCTCTTTTCCATTGAGCTCCTTCCACACATATGTCCATGAGGACTTGGTCCAACCTTTGATCAAAGTTGACCCTTCTAGTGTAGGGGCGTGCATCTCCTTGCATCATAGGCAAGTTGAATGCCAACCTTACATTTTCCGGACTGAAATCTAAGTATTTCCCCCAAACCATTGTGAGCCAATTCTTTACTCTGCAATAAACAACTTTACTCTGCTTTGGTTCGTTATGGAGTTAGCCACAGGGTAGCTACTCCATATCATCCACAGACTAATGGGCAAGCTGAAGTCTCAAATAGAGAACTCAAAAGAATCCTGGAACGGACTGTAATTAACCGAAGAAGGGATTGGGCAAGAAGTTTGGATGATGCTCTGTGGGCATACAGAACAGCATTCAAGACCCCTATAGGGACCTCTCCATACCAGCTTGTGTATGGAAAGGCATGTCACTTGCCAGTGGAACTGGAACACAAGGCCTACTGGGAAACCAGATTCCTGAACCTTGATGCCAAGTTAGCTAGAGAAAAACGATTGCTCCAGTTAAATGAGCTAGAGGAATTTAGACTCAATGCTTTCGAGAATGCAAAAATTTACAAGGAGAAAGCTAAAAGATAGCATGATAAGAAATTGTCATCCAGAGTCTTTGAGCCAGGGCAGAAAGTTCTGCTATTTAATTCTAGGCTCAAATTATTCCCCGAGAAATTAAAATCCCGGTGGAGAGGTCCATATGTGATTACAAGTGTATCACCATATGGATACGTAGAGCTTCAGGATAATGAATCTAAAAAAAAGTTCATTGTTAATGGACAGAGAGTTAAACATTATCTTGAAAGCAATTTTGAGCAAGAATGCTCAAAACTGAGACTTGACTAAAAGCTCAGTAATAGTCCAGCTAATGACATTAAAGAAGCGCTTGCTGGGAGGCAACCCAGCCATTCACAAAATTTAATTTTATTTGTTTTTGCTAATTAATTGATTTTTACAGGTATATGTCAAAGTATCTTCAAAAGGTAAAATAGCAATTGATTGAATTCACAGAGTTACAGGGAAAGTTGGAAGCTCACTGGCGTGAGAAAGCCAGTAAGAAACATTTTGGGCGTTGAACGCCCAAAAGAAGCACCCACTGGGCGTTCAACGCCAGTAAGGGTAGCCATCTAGGCGTTAAACGCCAGAAAGAAGCATCTTATGGGCGTTGAACGCCAGAAAGAAGCACCTTCTGGGCGTTTAACGCCAGATTGACAGCATCCTGAGCCTTGAGAAAAACGCCCAGTGACAAAGGACTTCCTGGCGTTCAACGCCAGAAAGAAGCAACAGCTGGGCGTTGAATGCCCAGGAGAAGCAACAATTGGGCATTAAATGCCCAAAACATGCAGCAATTGAGCGTTTAACTCCAGGATGGTGGGGAGGAGGTCAAATTCGTTTTTCTTTACAAATTTTCTAATTTTTTATGTTTCAATTCATGATTTCTTGCATCTAAAATCTCTAATTTCTGAAATCCCTATTTCAAAGATTTTACATGCATCTTAATCCATATAAACCTTTTTTTTTCAATCCAATCCAACTCTTTTTACAATTCTTTTTTCAAACTTAATTATCTTTTAAAATCTTTTTTTTAAAATTAAAAATTCAAATTTATTTTTAAAATATCATCCTTATCTTTTTAAATTATATCTTTTTTCTTATCATATCTATCTTTTATCTTATCTCTTTTTTTTCTTATTTTCGAAAAACCCACCCCCTCCCTTTATATCCACTTTCGGCGCCCCTCTCATCATCCACCATTCCACACTTGCTCTCCTCCTATCCCTCTTCTCTCTTTTCTTTTGCTTGAGAACAAGCAAACTTCTAAGTTTGGTGTGCTTATCCGTGATCACAAAAACATACTTACTTTGATCATGGCCCCTAAAGGAAAACAACCAAACCCAAGAGGCAAGAAAGAGAATACTCCAAAGCCACTTTGGAATCAAGGGAAGTTCTTAACTAAAGAACATTCAGACCATTACTACAAAATAACGAGTCTAAGATCAGTGATCCCGGAAGTCAAGTTTGATCTGAAAGAAGATGAATATCTGGAGATTCAAGAACAAATTTGAAACAGGAACTGGGAAATCCTAGCTAATCCTGAAACGAAAGTGGGAAGGAACATGGTTCAGGAGTTCTATGCTAATCTATGGCAGACAGATAGGCAAAGAATAATTGGAGCTGCCCTCTATGACCATCGGACCTTAGTCAGAGGAAAGATTGTTCATACTCATCCTGACAAAATCAGGGAGATCTTTAAGCTTCCTCAACTGAAAGATGACCCAGACTCCTTCAATAGGAGAATGATGAGGGTACATAAAGGCTTGGACAAGATTCTAGAGGATATATGCATCTCTGAAGCCAGGTGGACCACCAGCACAACTGGCATTCCAAATCAACTCAAAAGAGAAGATCTCAAACCAGCAGCCAGAGGCTGGCTGGATTTCATTGGGCGTTCTATATTGCCCACCATCAACTGTTCTGAAGTTACTATTAAAAGAGCAGTGATGACTCACTGCATCATGTTGGGAAAAGAAGTAGAAGTCCATAAACTGATCTCGTGTGAACTATACAAAATAGCAAACAAGAATTCCAAGGATGCCAGATTGGCCTATCCAAGCTTAATTTCTATGCTCTGCAGAGATGCCGGGGTGAAGATGGGAATAACAGAGTATATCTCAGTTGAGAGGCCAATCACTAGAATATCAATGGACGTACAACAGTTGCAGGATGATCCAATCAAGAGGAGAGCACAGGAAGTCCTCCTAGAACTTCCTCAATTTGAATATTGGGGACATCTTGAGGCATCTATTTCCAAATTGCAAGAAGTTATGAACCAATTAAAGGAAGAACAGAACAATCAAAGTAGCATCCTTTGCAAACTGCTTAAGGAACAAGAAGAGTAAGGGCGTGATTTAAGGGAGCTGAAGCGCCATAAATTAACCCTTGAAGGACCAAGCACCCCATAGATCAGAGGAACATCTACTTCTCAAAACACAGGTTGTTGAGTTCTAATTTTAGCTTTAACTCTGTGATAGTGTTATTATAGGAATTTACCTTAGAAGTTATATAGTAGTAGTAGTAATTAGTATATCTATTCTGGTTTTATTTCCAATTAAGTTATAATTTATTTTTCTCATCATCATCAGACATGAATAAAGTTGTAGATAATTATAATAAGAAGTAAGTTATTTTTTTCGAGTTCTTAATAATAAAAATTATAATTAATTATATCTGGTGGCAATACCTTTTGTTCCCTGAATGAATGCTTGAACAGTGCATAATTTTTATCTTGAATTTTATGAATATTGGCTCCTGAAAGAATGAGGAACACGAAAAATATTATTGATGATCTGAAAAATCATGAAATTGATTCTTGAAGCAAGAAAAAGCAGTGAAAAAATTTTTTACAAGGAATCAGTGGATCAAGAAAAAGAACAAAAGCCAATAGCCCTTAAAACCAAAAGGCAAGGGTGAAAAGGATCCAAGGCTTTGAGCATCAGTGGATAGGAGGGCCCAAGGAAGTAATTTCAGGCCTAAGCGGCTAAATCAAGCTGTCCCTAACCATGTGCTTGTGGCATGCAGTTCCAAGAAAACTTGAGACTGAGTGGTTAAAGTCGTGATCCAAAGCAAAAAGAGTGTGCTTAAGAGCTCTGGACACCTCTAACTGGGGACTTTAGCAAAGCTGAGTCACAATCTGAAAAGGTTCACCCAGTCATGTATCTGTGGCATTTATGTATCCGGTGGTAATATTGGAAAACAAAATGCTTAGGGCCACGGCCAAGACTCATAAAGTAACTGTGTTCAAGAATCAACATACTACACTAGGAGAATAAATAATACTATCTGAATTCTGAGTTCCATTGGATGCCAATCATTCTGAATTTCAAAGGATAAAAGGAGATCCCAATATTGTTCAGAAACAAAAAGCTACAAGCCCCGCTCATCTAATAAGAATTTGAGCTCCATTTAAAAACTCTGAGATATTATTACTTCTTAATTTCTTGTTATCCTTTTTTATTTTTACCACTAACATTGAGGAGAAACGTTATTGGAGTTCACATTTATCATTAACGTGGAGTCCTCTTGTTCTTCTACGTTAAGTACCACGTTAACTTAGTTAATGTGGTTCTTAACGTAAGCTATGAACTTGATACGTAAAAATTTGATTTCACGTATTTACCGGCAAGTATACCGGGTCGTATCAAGTAGTAAAACTCACTTAGGGTGAGGTCGATCCCACGAGGATTAATGGATTAAGCAAGCAATAGTTAATTAATTGTTCTAGTTAGACGATTCATGTTTGAGTGATAAGCAACAAGAAATGTAAATGACTTGAAATTAAATAAAAGCAATAAAGTGCAAGGAAAGTAAATGACAAGAAATTAAAGTGCTAAAAATTAAAGTGCGAGAATGTAAATTGCAAGGAATAGAAAGTATAAGAAAGTAAAGTGCAAGAAAGTAAATGACTAGAAAGTAAAACCAAGTGAAGTATTTCTACAAACACTTGGAAGGCATAAATGTGCCAAAGTAAAGAAAGCCATAAATGTGCATAAGTAAATGACAAGAATTTAAAGAGAACAATTAAATGACAAGAATTAAAGACAAGAAGTAAATAACAAGAATTAAGAATGAAATTAACATTGGGATCAAGAGATATTGCATTCTCAAGATCAACAATTCTCATCTCCACTTCAATCATTCAATCATTGATCTCTTGGCAAATCATAAGTAATCAAACCCCAATCTCTTGGTGATTTGATTTCTCTTAACTTGATCAATTGCCAATCTCTTGATCTAATTGCTCATGAGAAGAGATGAAGAATGGTCTCTAATTGCCACACAACCCTCAAGATTTCAATTCAAAGTGATTACATCTCACATATCAAGCTAAGAATTATCAATCAAGAGAGTTGTGAGAGAAGAGCCTCAAACTAAATTCTATGACTCCTTTCTCAAGTTCATCATAGAATTTAAATAGATCTAATCCCTCTCTCGATAGTAATTAGATCTTTGAAGCACAAAGACTCTCTCTAAAGAAACAATGAAAGAAGAATTGAAGATGAAGAATGAAAATAAATTAACCCATTAAATTGCAATAGAGCTCTCTTTCCCAAATGTTGGAAATTAGAAACTCATCATAACAAAAATATTTACTAAAGTGTGAATGAAAGAAAATGGAAGAAGAGAAGAGAATGAGAGTGAAAGGGGAGTGGAGTCACCTCCACCCCTCCATGGTGTCTCCAAAATGATGAATCTAAGGCCCTATTTATAAGCTAACTAAATTACAAATTCAAATGAAATTACAATCAAATGCAAATTTCCTAATTACTTCTAGATGATTCTTGTGGCCTTGATTGATTGTTACTTGTGGCTTGACTTGGGCTTGTGAACTTTTAACTCCCTTCATAGAAGCTTGAAACATTGAAGAATAAATGAAGGGATTGGAGTATTTGGAAGTGGCCCAATGTGGAGTGTCATTGAAGTGGCATTTTGGGCTTTTGAAGGTTTGGAAAAACCTTACACGCTGAAGTATTGGTCTGTTTGGGTCTCCAAATTGAATGTCCACTATATACTATTATATATCTTTGGAAAGCCCTAGATCTCAGCTTTCCAACGCCGCTGGAAGCATGTCAATTGGACTTCTCTAGCCCAGGTTATGATCTTTTGAAGGTGAAGAGGTCAGTCTGGCGAACTGCAGGGACTTGTTTTACGCTGAAATTGTGAAGCTAAACGAATAGCAATTTGTCCCCTCAAATCAGTGTCAACTATAAAGTGTTATATATGGTTGGAAAGCTCTAGAAGTCTACTTTCTAATGACACTGAGATCACTTCATTTGGAGCTTTGTAGCTCGAGTTATTCTTGTTGGAGTGTGAAGAGGTCAGGGTTGCAAATCCTCTTTGCTTCTCTTTGAGTTTGTTTCCAACTTTTTGCCACCTTGGGAGTGTGCTTCCTCTATTAGTGCTTTTATTGCTTCATTTTCCATAATTTCCTACAAAATTTATTAACTCAAGCAATCAAAGCAATATTCAATTTAATCACCAAAACACTCCCATAATTAAGCATTATGAATTGATTTTTATATGAAAAAGCATAGAAAAACATAACATGATGCGTAGTCATCACAACACCAAACTTAAACTTTGCTTGTCCTCAAGCAAACAAAGAATCATTCAATAAAGATTGACAATCCAAGGTGAGAAGAATAGCAATTAAATGTTCATGGTTGGCTAGTTTATTATGCATGCTACAATCTCAAAAGAAATTCAAATGATTGATGCTTCTATCTAGCTCATTTTATGAAATATTTTTCTTTATGTTCCTTACTTGAAACAAGCTTTTCATCTTTTTCTTAGCTTAGCTTCTTGGGTGCTTTGCACCATTAGTTAAAAGCTTTGACTCTAAATGCTTTGTTTTCAAGTATTACCACTTGATACATAAGCACCACAAGCATTTAATTAGAGGACTTTTTAAGCTCATTTATTCCTTTTCTTTACTTTCCTTCTAATCATTGGTGCTTAGAGCCTTGAGCTTTGAGGGAGTGCTTTGCACTTGAGCCTAGTCTTGACTCTAAGTGTTTTGTTTTCAAGCTTTTTGCTTGATACATAAACACCACAAGTACTTGACTAATGAAATGTCATTGGTACTCAGAGTCTTCAACTTTCTCATTTTTCCCTTTTTCTTTCTTACTCTTTTAATTGATTTGCTTGTTCAAGGTTTTCAATATTTCAAACATTTCATAAAATGTCCTAGATGAAAACTTCAATTAAACAAATTCAAATGTAATTGAGCAACAATAGTCATGCTAGCCTTCCAATACTTATATGCTCATGCTAGATTCTTCTATAATTACCTTGTTTGTTTATGATCATGATACTTAATTACTTTGACTCACAAAATTCAAAATGGTAGTTATGATGTAAAAGCAACATGTTGCAATTCAAATATCAAGCTATGCTTTTCCAAAAAGAAGAACACGCATGCATATAAAAGAAATGGAAGACAATCATGCAATTGAAAGTATAGAAGATAAATAAGAGGAAAAAGAACTTAACCACCTTGTAGATCTTCATCTTTGTTATTGTCATTTTCCTCCTACTCCTTCCTTCCCCAACACCAAACTTAGAATGATTGCTTGTCCTCAAGCAACAAATAAAATAATGGTGGTGGAATTTATGATTAATCATGAATGTCTTCAAGAAAGAGATGTAAGTAATGCATGTGTTTGAGCAAGCAAAAATTAAAGATGACAATCAAGGCACAAAGAAAAGAGACAATATGATTGCATCAATAAGTGAGTTGTGCATGGTACTATGCATGAAAGGTAAGTGGCAACACCAAACTTAGTGTGACACTTTCATTTTAGAATGATGCAAGTACCCACTAAAGATTGAAGATCAAATTGTTGCATGCAACACCAAACTTAGAATGCAATCATATGCCAAATTATTGAAAGTAAACTAAGCAAGGAAAGAAAATGTTACCAACAGTTGGGTTGCCTCCCAACAAGCGCTCTTTTAATGTCATTAGCTTGACATGTGGTTCTTAATTTTCTTCCTCTTCTTCCAATTGGTTAAAAGAAATGACTTCAAGGGAGAAGAAGAGAAAATTGATGCCCCTTGATTTGATTGTCTCCTAACAAGCCTTCTTTTGTTGTTATTAGCTTGATTCCTCTTGCTTGTTGGGGTGGGGGTTGGATTGCTTTTTGTTGACCTTCTCTTTTTCATGGATGTTGTCTTTTGTTTCTTGGTCACAATCCTTCTTTGAATGTTTTTATTGATTGCCTTCACTTCCTTGATTTCAAGACTTAGGTGTTGTGTGATGGTTGGAGTGTCCTCTTCATCAAGAACCTCTTGGATTGATGGTTCAATTAAATCATCTTCCATACAACTTTCTACTTCATTGGAGTGTGGACTCCTTTGGTTGTTTTCCTCCCTTACAACCTCATTCTTCATTGGGATTTTTCTTGGTATAGGGGCCTCTTTTTCTTGCTCTTCCAATTCCTCTTTTACACTAAACATTTGCTTTAATAGCTCTTTCATGGAAGAGGTTTGTTGTTCTTCCCAAGATTTTTTCATCTCCTCTTCATATCTTTCAATCATAGATTCAATTGTTGAGCCTTTTTGTTTCAGGGAAGTTTGAGAGATTTGTGAGTTTTCATGTTCCATTGTTACTTCAACTAACCTCTGTGGACATGGAATCCTTGGCTCATGTTCCTCATCCTTCATTGCACTTTCACTTGACACAGGGACCTTTTGTTCTTCTTTTTCCACTTCCTCACCCACAAATTGGTCTTCATCCTCACTGCTTGGCAACCCGAAGTGTTTTCTTATTTGCTCTAAGTGCCCATCTATTTTCTTGCAGAGGATTTCTTGTTCTTTCCAAGATTCTAATATTTCTCTAGACCATTGAAGGTGATCCTCAACTATTAGCTCCAAAGATGAAGGTTGGGAGTAATTTTGTGGATATGGATGTGTTGTGGTGAAGTCATTTTGGGGAATATGAAAGGAGTTTTGTGAGTTGTGAAATGAATTTTGTGGTTGATGAATTGAATTGTATGGATTTTGGAAAGAATTTTGTGTTGAGGCAAACTCAAGTGGTGAAGAATTTTGATATGAAAAATTTGGAGATGAGGTTGGATAATTAAGAGGTGAGGGCTCTTGATGGATGGGATAGGAAATATTGAATTCTCTTTGGTTTTGTCCTTCCCAATCACAATTTGGATAGTTGTCCCATTCATAGGAGTATGAATCATTTTGTGTTCTTGGGAAGTATCCCATTTGGTTTGATTGCTCAAACCCCATCATTCCTTGATCTTGATTTTCCCAACCACAATTAGTATAGTAACTTGAATCATTTTATGGTGGTGAAAAATACCCCATGTAACTTGCTTGATCATTGTGTGACCTAGGGGCATGTCCCATTTGGGTTGATTGCTCATGATCCATCATTTCTTGTTGATATTCCCATCCACCATGAGGATAATGACATGAATCATTTTGTGGTGGTGGGCAATATCCCATGTAATATGATTGATCAACATGTGAGGTAACCCTCGGAACACCTACCATTGGAGCAAATAATTTTGAGCTGAAACCTCAATTAGTTGCTCTAATGCAACAAAACTGCAAGTTCCATGGACTTTCATTAGAAGATCCCTACTAGTTTTTAACTGAGTTCTTGCAGATCTGTGAGACTGTTAAGACTAATGGAGTAGATCCTGAAGTCTACAGGCTCATGCTTTTCCCTTTTGCTGTAAGAGACAGAGCTAGAACATGGTTGGACTCACAGCCTAAAGATAGCCTGGACTCATGGGATAAGCTGGTCACGGCCTTCTTAGCTAAGTTCTTTCCTCCTCAAAAGCTGAGCAAGCTTAGAGTGGGTGTTCAGACCTTCAAACAAAAATATGGTAAATCTCTCTATGAAGCTTGGGAAAGATACAAGCAGATGACCAAAAGGTGTCCTTCTGACATGCTTTCAGAGTGGACCATTTTGGATATATTCTATTATGGTCTATCTAAGTTCTCTAAGATGTCACTGGACCATTCTGCAGGTGGATCCATTCACCTAAAAAAAACGCCTGTAGAAGCTCAAGAACTTATTGACATGGTTGCAAATAACCAGTTCATGTACACTTCTGAGAGGAATTCCGTGAATAATGAGACGCCTCAGAGGAAGGGAGTTCTTGAGATTGATGCTTTGAATGCCATATTGGCTCAGAAAAAAATGTTGACTCAGCAAGTCAACATGATTTCTCAAAGTCTGAATGGATGGCAAAATGCATCCAACAGTACTAAAGAGGCATCTTCTGAAGAAGAAGCTTATGATCCTGGGAATCCTGCAATAGTAGAGGTAAATTACATGGGTGAACCTTATGGAAATACCTATAATTCATCATGGAGAAATCATCCAAATTTCTCATGGAAGGATCAACAAAAGCCTCAACAACGCTTTAATAATGGTGGAAGAAACAGCCTCAGTAATAGCAAGCCTTTTCCATTATCTTCTCAGCAACAGACAGAGAATTCTGAGCAGAGCAGCTCTAAGGCCACTTTAAGTTTCATGAGTGAAACAATGTCCTCCATCAGAAATTTGGAGGCAAAAGTGGGCCAGCTGAGTAAGAAAGTCACTGAAACTCCTCCTAGTACTCTTCCAAGCAATACTGAATAGAATCCAAAAAGAGAGTGCAAGGCCATTGACACAATCAACATGGCCGAACCTAGGGAGGATGGAGATGACGTGAATCCCAATGAGGAAAACCTCATGGAACGTTTCTCAAGTAAGAAGGAGTCCCCTATTGAGGACCTAAAAGATTCTGAGGCTCATATAGAGACCATAGAGATTCCATTAAACCTCCTTCTACCATTCATGAGCTCTGAGAACTATTCTTCCTCTAAAGAGGATGAAGATGTAACTGGAGAGCAAGTTACTCAATATCTAGGAGCCATCATGAAGCTGAATGCCAAGTTGTTTGGTAATGAGACTTGGGAAGGTGAACCTCCCTTGCTCATTAATGAACTAGATACATGGGTTCAGCAAACTTTACCTCAAAAGAGACAAGATCCTGGCAAATTCTTAATACCCTGTACCATAGGCACTATGACCTTTGAGAAGGCTCTGTGTGACCTAGGGTCAGGCATAAATCTTATGCCACTCTCTGTAATAGAGAAGCTGGGGATTATTGAGGTACAGCCTGCCATATTCTCATTACAAATGGTAGACAAGTCAGTAAGACAAGCTTATGGGTTGGTAGAGGACGTGTTAGTGAAGGTTGAAAGCCTTTACATCCCTGCTGATTTTATAATCTTAAACACTAGGAAGGAGGAGGATGAATGCATCATCCTTGGAAGACCTTTCCTAGCCACAGCAGGAGTTGTGATAGATGTTAACAGAGGAGAATTAGTCCTTCAATTGAATGGGCACTACTTTGTGTTTAAGATCCAAGGGTGTTCTTCTGTATACATGGAGAGGAAGCATGAAAAGCTTCTCTTAGTACAGAGTCAAACAAAGCCCCCACAATTAAACTCTAAGTTTGGTGTTGGGAGGCCTCAGCCAAACTCTAAGTTTGGTGTTGAATCCCCACATCCAAACTCTAAGTTTGGTGTTGGGAGTCTACAACATTGTCCTGATCACCTGTGAGGCTCCATGAGAGCCCACTATCAAGAGCGCTTATTGAGAGGCAACCTAATTTTTATTTATCTAATTTTATTTTTTATTTTATTGTTCTTTTATGTTTTACTAGGATCATGATCATGTGGAGTCACAAAATAAATACTAAAATTAAAAACAGAATAAAAAACAGCAGAAGAAACAGCACACCCTGGAGGAAGGGCTTACAGGCGTTTAAACGCCAGTAAGGAGCATCTGGCTGGCGTTCAATGCCAGAACAGAGCATGGATCTGGCGTTGAACGCCAGAAACAAGCAGTATCCTGTCATTTAAACGCTAGGAATACACCCTGAGGAGAGCTGGCGCTGAACGCCAGAAACAATCATGGAACTGGCGTTCAACGCCAGAAACATGCTGCAGACTGGCGTTGAACGCCCAAAACAAGCATGGAACTGGCGTTTAACGTCAGAAACAAGCATTAACCTGGCATTAAACTCCAGGATTTCATGCAGAGGGCATTTTACATGCCTAATTGGTGCAGGGATGATAAATCCTTGACACCTCAGGATCTGTGGACCCGACAGGATCACCTCAGGATCTGTAGATCCCACAGAATCCCCACCTACCTCAACTCACCTTCTATCTTCTTCACCAATCACCTCAATCTCTCTTCCCCATCACCTTTTCACCACTCACATCCATCCATCCTTCCCCACCCAATCCCACCCATATGGCCGAAGCATACCCTTTTCTCCCTCTTCTCCATATCTTTTTCTTCTTCTATTCTTTCTTCTTTTGCTCAAGGGCGAGCAACATTCTAAGTTTGGTGTGGTAAAAGCATAGCTTTTTTGTTTTTCCATAACCATTGATGGCACCTAAGGCCAGAGAAACCTTAAGAAAGAGGAAAGGGAAGGCAATTGCTTCCACCTCTGAGTCATGGGAGATGGAGAGATTCATCTCAAGTGTCCATAGCTCAATAGTACAATATTTGACTGCAAATCAAGAGAACCCACTCATGGACCTCAACAAGAGCATGAGGAATTCCCTCATCAAGAAATCCCTGAGATACCTCAAGGGATACATTTTTCTCCACACAACTATTGGGAGCAACTAAGGATAAGAGCACCAAAATCACTAGGGATGAAGCAACAAAAGCAAGGAAGAGACATAGAGGAGCTCAGAAGAAGGCGCCACCATCACTAAGGTGGACTCATTCCTTAACTTCCTTGTTCTTAATTTTCTGTTTTTTTTTATTTTATGCTATATGTTTGTCTATGTTTGTGTCTTCATTACATAATCATTAGTATTTAGTAACTATGTCTTGAGGCTATGAATAATTCCATGAATCCTGCACCTTCTTAAATGAAAAATGTTTTTAATACAAAGGAACAAGAAGTACATGAATTTTGAAATTGCCCTTGAAATTAGTTTAATTATATTGATATGGTGACAATACTTTTTGTTTTCTGAATGAATGCTTGAACAGTGCATACTTTTGATCTTATTGTTTATGAATGTTAAAATTGTTGGCTTTTGAAAGAATGATGAACAAAGAGAAATGTTACTGATAATCTGAAAAATCATGAATTTAATTCTTGAAGCAAGAAAAAGTAGTGAATAACAAAAGCTTGCAAAAAAAAGTGGCGAAAAAAAAGAAAGAAAAAGAAGAAGCAAGCAGAAAAAGCCAATAGCCCTTAAAACCAAAAGGCAAGGGTAAAAAGGATCCAAGGCTTTGAGCATTAATGGATAGGAGGGCCCAAGGAAATAAAATCTNTAACTGGGGACTCTAGCAAAGCTGAGTCATAATCTGAAAAGGTTCACCCAGTCATGTGTCTGTGGCATTTATGTATCCGGTAGAAATACTGGAAAACAAAATGCTTAGGGTCACGGCCAAGACTCACAAAAGTAGATGTGTTCAAGAATCAACATACTTAACTAGGAGAATCAATAACACTATCTGAAATTCTAAGTTCCTATAGATGCCAATCATTCTAAACTTCAAAGGATAAAGTGAGATGCAAAAACTATTTAGAAGCAAAAAGCTACAAGTCCCGCTCATCTAATTAGAACTAATATTCATTGATATTTTGGGATTTATAGTATATTCTCTTCTTTTTATCCTATTTGATTATCAGTTGCTTGGGGGCAAGCAACAATTTAAGTTTGGTGTTTTGACGAGCGGATAATTTATACGCTTTTTGGCATTGTTTTTAGTTAGTTTTTAGTAGGATCTAGCTACTTTTAGGGATGTTTTCATTAGTTTTTATGCTAAATTTCAATTTCTGGACTTTACTATGAGTTTGTGTGTTTTTCTATGATTTTAGGTATTTTCTGATTGAAATTGAGGGACCTGAACAAAACTCTGATAAAAGGATGACAAAGGACTGCTGATGCTGTTGGATTCTGACCTCTTTGCACTCGAAATGGATTTTCTGGAGCTACAGAACTTCAAACGGCGCGCTCTTAACGGAGTTGGAAAGTAGACATCCAGAGCTTTCCAGCAATATATAATAGTTCATACTTTATTCGAGATTAGATGACGTAAACTGGTGCTCAACGCCAGTTCCATGCTGTATTCTGGAGTCAAACGCCAGAAACACGTCACAAACCAGAGTTAATCGCCAAAAACATGTTACAACTTGGCGTTTAACTCCAAAAGAAGCCTCTGCACGTGTAAAGCTCAAGCTCAGCCCAAGCACACACCAAGTGGGCCCCGGAAGTGGATTTCTGCACTAATTACTTACTTATGTAAACCCTAGTAGCTAGTCTAGTATAAATAGAACAATTTATTATTGTATTAGACATCTTTGGACATTTAGTTCCTAGATCTTGGGGGCTGGCCATTTGGCCATGCCTGGACCATCACTTATGTATTTTCAACGGTGGAATTTCTACACACCATAGATTATGGGAAGAGGCGTTGAAACGACGAGTGCCCTCCAGATACAACCAAAAGGTAATACAACGGGCCTTTGTTGAGGACGACCTCATCTTAATCTGAAACGACATCAGAAAAACATGACTGGGAGAAGGAAAGCTGGCAGCAAACTGAAAAGGACCTTACCGAGTCATAGAAGTGCTGGGAAAGGACTACTACAGGTTTTCCGAACTCGACGGGCGAGAGCTTTCTAGGTCATAGCACGCCTGCAACCTAAGAAGGTACCATAGTTAGGGATGATAAAGGGCCTTGGATAAGGCGCACTCTTTTTCTTGAAAAGGTTTTTTTAAAGAGGCACCAAGCCAAGACCTACAAATCACCCGATTTAGGAAAATAAACCCCCGCATGTATATATTTGCATTTTCTTTTAATAAAATCTGTCCATATTTTGTACAAACGCTCAAGCCGCATTATTCTGAAAAATTCATCGTTCGATTATAAAGTTACAGATCGACAGAAAGTGAAAATCAAATTCACTGCGCGATCGCGATAAAGACCAAAGAGAAAAACCAAATTCATGAAAAGGTCTGCCAAACGAGGGTTAAAAACCCAAATTCTACAAAATCGGCAAAGATGAAAATAGAATAATGCAAGAAGTTATAGAAAGTGATCCATAGAAAGGACCTGACGAGGTCCTAATAAAATGGATTACTATAAAAGAGGTCTAACCAACCCTATAAAAGAGAATTACTATAACTTAGAAGACCCCGACATGATGAAGTCGGACTCCTACATAAAAGTTACAAAGGTAATCCCTGAAAGAGACCTAAAGAAGGTCCAAGAAAGAGGCTTACCAAGTAACTCGACAGGGCCCGACATGACGAAGTCGGCCCAAAATATAAAGTTACAAAGATAATCCCTGAAAGAGACCTGAACAAGGTCCAAGAAAGAGGATTATCAAGTAACTCGTCAGGGCCCGACATGACAAAGTCGGCACAAAAAATAAAGTTACAAAGATAAACCCTAAAAGAGACCTGAAAAATGTCCAAGAAAGAGGATTTTCAAGTAACTCGATAGGGCCCGACATGATGAAGTCGGCCCAAAATATAAAGGTACAAAGGTAATCCCTGAAAGAGACCTAAACAAGGTCCAAGAAAGAGAATTTTCAAGTAACTTGACAGGGCCCGACATGATGAAGTCGGCCCAAAATATAAATGTACAAAGGTAATCCCTGAAAGAGACCTGAACAAGGTCCAAGAAAGAGGATTATCAAGTAACTCGACAAGGCCCGACATGACGAAGTCGCCCCGAAATATAAAGTTACAAAGGTAATTCCTGAAAGAGACCTAAACAAGGTCCAAGAAAGAGGATTACCAAGTAACGCGATGGGACCCAACATGACGAAGTTGGCCCAAAGTATATAAGTTATAAAAGTAATCCCTAAAAGATATCTAAACAAGGTCCAAGAAAGAGGATTACAAAATAACTTAGGAGGATTCAACATGATAGAGCTACCCCCGAAAGAGACCTAAATGTGGTCCAAAAAAGAGGGCTTCAAACAAACAACTCGGACAAAAACTGAGTTAAAGAAATTGGCAGTCTCAGCATTATAATTCCTAACAAAAACGCATTATGATTCCTAACAAAGACCTGAACAAGGTTCAAATTGTAGAAAGCAGCTTCAGGCAAAGGAATCAAGCTGATCATGTCAGACAAAGTCCTAACACTCTCAAAGCCTATGAAGGTACCAAGGCAAGCGTAGACAGATAAGATATGAAAATAAAAGTTATAATAATAAGGCAGCTCCAGAGGCTAACAAATTCAGCCCACAAAGCCTGGAAACTACTTTGTTTATCAAAATAAAGTTGCTGAACAAGCAACTAGAAAAGCGTCAATACATTATCCACAAAATAAAGAGTTTTAAAAATAAAGCCCACAAGCCGGGCAATCTACAAACAAGCCAGAAGGAAATTCAGTTAACATCCGAAGGCTTCTCAGCAGCATCAACTCGGGGTGAAGGAGGACGAGTCTGAAGAGGCATCGCATCCACTGTCCCATCATCCTGGTTCAAGATTTGACAATCCGGTTCCCCCTGGGTGATTAATCTCCGCAGCGAAAGTCGGAGAAGTCGGCGAACCAGAAGTCTTGGTAGTAGGCAGTGAAGGACGATCATCATCATCATCATCATCAGGATCGTCAGAGACAATCTTACCATCCTTAACAATGTTGTCCAGACTAATGAGGGAAAGGTCGAGATCTGGCGCAAGAACTCGAAATTGCTCCTTTAGATTCTCATATGCAGCAGTAATACTGCATACAAGATGACTCTGAAGTTTGGTATAATCGGCCCGGACAGATTCCATGCTACCCCTGAGCTGCATCATCTCTCTATAAGTAGTAACATAGCTATCCTTATGTTTCAATGCCGTATCCTCGGCCAGTTGCACAGCAGCCGCCAGACCAACAGCCCGAGCCTTTCCCCTCTTCAGCTCATTTTCCAGCTCGGCTACTTTCACCTCGAGCTCCTCCTTCAAACCCTTAATTCGGTCAAACTCTAATTTTGCCTCCTCCATAAAGGCCTTGGTAGCATGAATAGGAAGATCTTGAGCAGTTCGGTATAAAGCTGCTCCCATGTGTGCAAGTGTAATACCACTCCGAGTAATGAAGTCTAAATGACGAAGAATGGATACATCGTCAGTAAGCATGACACCATAGGCAGCAATCTATTGATCTACAAACCCAACAGCATCAAAATCAGGAGCACCAAGATTAAAAAGCTCGACAGTCTGGGGTCTTTTTGGAGGAGGAGCAGCAGAAGGAGAGGAGGTATCAACAGAAGTTTGCGACAGATCGACCAAACGAACCCGGGGAGTAGGGATCATCCTCCTCGGCCCAAGAGAGCTCAGGACAGACGGCTTTGACAAAACTTGGGAGGATCCTTCCCCGACTACCTTGGCCGGGACGTTCTGAGCCGCGGTAGCCTTCCTCGCCTTCTTAAAGGCCTTTAGTGAGTCATTATTTTTCGACATCTCTGAAAAATTCAAAAAATACAGCAACTTACAAGCCAGAAAAGAAAGCAGAAAACAAAATAAATTGGGACACAGTTTATAATACCCAGCACGGTGTGGATCAAGGATGGATCCCCCAGAAATTTCTTGGTCTCAAGATGGGGAGGTTCCCCCCAAATATCCTCCAAAGCAGCAACAAAAGCCTGCTCAACCTCGTCTAACATCTCCCAGGTATACCTAGACACAACTACATTCCTCTGCCATTCTAAAGGAAAACGAGGCTCGCCATTCTCATCTAGAAAGAAAGGACGAGCTCCTTCAACAGCTCGGATCTTAAAAAAGTAATTCTTATAATCTTGGAAAGACTGATCATACATGGAAAAAACCTTATGTCCCTGGGCTGACCTAAAAGAAATCCAAGAAGCTTTCTTTTTGGTAGTTCCAGGCTTGGTCAACACAAACAGATACAGAAAAAAAGTTAAAGAGGGCTTAACACCGAATTCATGATAAACCAGCTGAAAAATCTTAATAAAACCCCAAGAATTTGGATGAAGCTGAGATGGGGCTACATTACAAGACCACCACAGGTCGGTCTCATCTGGCTAAAGAAGAAATCATATGCATAAAAGAAAGGACGCTCCCCCTGGGTCGGAACAGGAAAGTAGACCCTATCATAAGAATCGGGTGCCACCAACTCATAGTTGCATTCTTGATTGTCACTACTACATATCCGATGGTATTTTCTAAGCTCCGCACAGAACTCCGAATTAGCCAGAGACACACATAGTAACCCAAGGGAGTCCAACCAATCGGACATCCCCTCGGGAACCTTAGAAGACGCCTCGATAATATTTTTGCGAGAAGACATGGTTAACTATTCCAACAAGAAGAAAAGAAGATTGGATTACTCAAAAACATCTCGGAACACTAATCAAACAACTCAGGCATAAATAGAGACAACTCGAAACTAAAGCAAGAAGCTAGGCAAAGCAACAAAAGGAAACCCCAGGACCCAGTCCAAAAAAGTTCCAGGGGCATCCTTTGGAGGCAGAATAAGGACTCAGGGAAGCCTACAAGCCTACATCTCTACACGTCCTAACAAGAATATAAAGTCTCTATTTCAACAAGAATGACACTCAGAAAGGTCACAAACCAAATAAAGCCATCAAAATCAGGCGCCTCTCGAAAATACGATTTCAATCTACCCAACAGCAATAACATGCCAAGTGGAAAAACTATCAAAGGAACAATCTTTCTTCAAAATCAAACAAGCCACTTATACAGAAATAGGCAGCAACATGTAAAACCCTAAAAGCTTCAACCATTCAGGAAATGCTAGAAAAGAAGAAACCAGAAATCACAGTGACAAAAAGCATAGAAATGCAAAAAGGTTCAAACTTCCCAAAATTTACTCAAATAAAAACCCTACTATACCAGGAAAACAAAACAAATGCAAGCAAAAGAGAAGACAAACCAACCTGAGAAAAGGGGAAGTGTACAGAGGAAAGGTTGAAGACAAAGCAGAGAGGGCACCTACGATCACCAAGCAATGTTGCAAAGAGAAGACGCAAAAGAGCGGAACACAGGCGAAAATAGAAAAGTGAGAAAGAAAAGGGAAAGTTACAGAAAAGAGAAAAAACCGATTCTGTGTGTGAAAGTTCAAAATAAAAGAAAAGAAACAGGGCATTGAAAACCAATTAATGAGGGCATTAAAACCCTCGTGCATTCTCGAGGCAAGGACGCTAAAAAACGCGCGCTCTTAGAGGAAACGAAATGTTCTGTATTAAAAAAACTCTACAAGGATAAAATTGACAAAATGCTCAAGTTCATCTTCACCTGAGAAGGTTTGAAGTCCTAAAACTAAGATTCGACCTCCGAATAAAGATCAAGCTCGAGCAGGGGCACTATTCATACCCTGGGTCGAGTTGTCTGACCCGGGATGTTCTACTGACAAGTCGACCGACCTCTTTAGGTCAAAACAATCCGACCTTTTCTCAAAGAGCTCGGCCAAACTACTAGGAAAGCCCAATAAAGGGCCCAAACAGAGGAACACGACCCAAATCCTAAGGCAACCTAAGCCTATAGAGATAAGGGCGATTCCCTTGAAGATAAGATGATCTCATTCGAAGATAAAGATAAAATAAGATAACTAACTTATCTTATCTAAGAAGGTCACTCTACACCATTATAAATACACTGGAGCACCCAGGTATAACTCATACACTGATTCTATATAAAACCTGCTTAATACCCTTGCTAACTTAAGCATCGGAGTCCCTTGCAGGTACCCCCACCCTCTGGGGATGAAGGATCAGCACCACCACCAAGTCCAACAAGTCAGACACGGTGGCTCCACCCACCATCATCAAATCAGACACAACAGCTCCGACCAGTACAGAAGATCTCGTCCGATATTGACCTACAGTTTCAGGTTACCCTCAGAACAGGATCTTTCTGGTCCAAGCTTTCTATGCCTCTGCTGTACTGGCCAAGATCCTGGATATACTGCCAGTTTGTGGCACATTAGCTTGGGGTCTATGCCCGGCATGTCTGTAGCCTTCCATGCAAAGAGGTCGTTATTATCCTTTAAGAACTGTGTGAGGGACTTTTTTACATCTCCCTTTAGAATTGCGCCAATATTGGTCATTTTATCTAGGACGTCTCCTATCTGGACTTTTTTTATCTTGCCTTCAGGCTGTGGACAGAGTTCTTCCTGACATCGAATTCCCCCAAGTTCGATGGTGTTGATTTCTTCTCATTTTTCTGGGCTCATCTGTCTTATTTCCTAGGTATCAATCCAGTCTCCCTTCTCTTACCAATTTCTCTATGACATTCTTTAAGTCAAAGCATTCATTGGTAGGATGTCCATAGATTCGATGATATTTGCAGTATTCTGTCCGATTTCCTCCCCCCTTTTTGCTTTTAAGTGGGCGAGGTGGTGGGATTTTTTTAGTGTGGCATACTTCTCGGTATACTTCTACGAGAGACACCCGGAGAAGGGTGTAGTTGTGGTATTTCTTGATCTTCTCTCCATGTAGTTCTTCTTTTTTCTTGGACTCTTTATCTTTATCTCAGGAGGAGTAAAAGGATCTGGATTTTGAGGTCTCTCCTAGTCGAGAGTCTTCCTCCATGTTGATGTACTTTTCTGCTTGTTCTTGTACTTCGTTCAAGGATGTAGGATGTTTCTTTGATATGGAATGACCGAAAGGTCCCTCTCGTAGGCCATTGATGAGACCCATGATGGCTGCTTCGGTTGGCAGGCTTTGTATGTCCAGACATGCTTTGTTGAATCTTTCTATGTAGCTACGAAGACTTTCTCGATCTCCTTGCTTGATCCCTAATAAGCTTGGGGCGTGCTTGGGATGGACTTTAGGGATAGGCTGTCAAACCACTTGATTGCTGTTTTAGTTAAGGTAGTTGGGAAAGCTTTGCACCGAATTGCGTCCGAGTCATCGGTGAGATACATTCTGCTTCTAAAATTACTGAGATGATGGCTTGGATTTGATGTGCCATCGTACGGGGTCATCTCTAGGACTTTAAAGTCTTTTGGAACTTTGGCTTTCATAATTTCTTTGGTGAATGGGTCTTGATCCTTGTGGGGATTATCCTTGTGATTGGACCGAGTAGCCTTTTTTAAATCTGCTTTAAGCTGTAATAGTTTTTCTTCCAGCTCTTTGCGTCGCCTAGTTTCCCGTCTGAGGTCTTTCTCAGTTTCTCGTTGATACTTGGCCTCTTTTTTGAGTTGTTTGAGACGTTCTTGTTGAGCCTGAAGTGCCTCTAGGATTTCTGCATTTGGTGGGCTCTTATCCTTGTTTTGTTGAGGAGTATCCTTTGGTGTGACATCCGCATTCTTGTGCGGCGTCCTGTCCTCTAGATCAAAGTCGTGGTTGTTGTTAAGGTCTTCTGCCATGATGATGGGATGACTTCCAAGTTCCCCAGCAACGACGCCAAGGTTTCGAGGGTTACCTGAAATTGTAGGTCGATCTTGGATGAGATCTTCTGTACGGGTCGGAGCTGATGTGTCCGACTTGATGGACTTGATGATGGTGCTGATCCTTCGTCACCGGAGGGTGGTGGTACTTACAAGGGACTCCGTTGCTTAAGTTAGCAAAGGTATTAAGCAGGTTTTTCGTAGAATCAGAGTATGAGTTATACCTGGGTGCTCCAGTGTATTTATAATAGCGTGGAGTGACCTTTTTGGAGATAAGATAGTTATCTTATCTTATCTTTGAGTGAAGTTATCTTATCTTTAAGGGAACCTCCTTTATCTCTTTAGGCTTCGGGCTGCCTTTAGATTTGGGTTGTGTTCCTCTTTTTTGGGCCTTCTTGGGCCTCTGTAGTGATTTGGCCGACCTTTTTTCATAAAGAGGTCAGGTAGTCCTGATCTGAACAGGTCGGTCGGTTTGTCGTTGATCCGCCCAGGTCATACAGCTCGACCCAGGGCATGAACAGGGGGTGAGAACCAAACCACATGTTCTCAGTAGAGGTTGAGAATGCCGTTAAAGTAAAGAATAAAGTGCAAATAGTTAATTTTGTTCAGAGACATCTAAAAAAACCAACCTTCTTTAAAAGCATTAGTTAGTTATTCAAAATCCTATACCCATATTTTTCTTTATAATACGCAAAATACCTTGCTTAAGTCAGGGTATTTCTACTAGAAAGAACATTACGTAATCTTTTCTATTATTAATAACCTGACTTAAGCAAGGTATTTTGCTGGACGGGACGTTACACGAGCCATCAGCGGCTACGCGTTCATCTTGGAATTCTATACAAAAGTCACCCAACAATATGGTAAGGAGATTCTGATTTCGTGCCCAGTTCTCCCCTCTTCAATTCGTGATTTTTGGGTTTTGGATGTTGAGAGTTTTGGTGTTTTGATGGTTTAGGTGAACTCTAGCAGTGGGTAATCACCAGATTTTGTCCATTTGACTCGTGGGTAATGGTAAGGAAACCCTAACCCTTGTCAAATTACTGAATTTATGAATCCTAAGGTAATTCTAGTGTTATTTTATGAAAATTTAGATTGAATTATGTATTTGGAAACAATTTGGTAATACTGGAGGCAAATTGGAAAAGTTGAGAGCTTGAGCTTGAACTTTGGGGCTGTGGATATTTGTTAACGGATGATACTTGATGCGTTCCAAGCTTAGGGAGGAATCGATCAAGTTATGGTTTCGGTTTATCATAACTAAAATATAATGTGTCACAAAAACTTAGGTTAGTTGACCGTAAGATAAGAATGGAATTATTGATGATGTAATGATTAAGATTGGTTAGTATGTATGTTGGTAAGTAAGTTTGAGATTGTGATTGATGCTGTTATGAGTGATGTGTTTAATATTGTATGTGACTATTGGTAAATAATAATGTTGATGTTGTTAATGAATTGGGATTTGGAAGGTATTTATGAGACTTAGTGATTTGCTATTGTTGTTGGTGAAATAACATAATCTTGTGGAACTTGATGATATATATATATGAAAGTTGATGATGTTGTTTGATATTGTCTTTGTGTTAAATTATCGAGCAAACTAATTATAATTGTGGATTGATGTATTGAGAGGTGTTATGATGTTGTTGAGGCTAGTTTGGAGCTTTTGTGGTAAGGTTTGAGTTGGTTTCAAAAGCTTTGAAGTGTGTATGTTTTCAAAGTTGAGGTTTGTGAATTTTAATGAAAATCTATGATTTTTGTACAACTTTGATGGTGCATAACTTGGGTTCCAGAACTCCAAATTTTTTCAAACTTGTATTGAAAGAAAATTTGGTTCGAGAGATCTACACTATTTGATAAACGGATGAAAAATGTTTTAAAACGAGAAAGTTATGTGCGATCAAACTTTGGTGTGCAAAATAGGGATTCTGGAGTTAGCAGCTTTTGAAACTTCTACTATGCATGCGTACGCAAGGAACACACGCGACGCGACCAACTTTTTCAGGTTTGGCATCTCGCGTACGCTGGCAAGATGCTTGCGGACGCGAGCAAGGTTCTTGCGTACGCGAGACAAGAAAAAATACGCACCCACACGTACGCGTGGTCCACGCATATGCGGGATCCCTGTTTTCAGCAAAGTGAATTATGTGTTTTTAAACCATTCCTCTGGCTTTCAAAAGCTTTATAACTCTTATTTAACGGCTGGCAGTAGGTTTTTTGGCTGTGGAGTGCGGGTAAACTTATTGGTTGAATTAATTTGATGTTGAGGGAGGTTGTAAAGCTGAGATTTGTTATTGAAGGGTGCTGAAAATGTTGAATGTGAGAATAATGATAATTGATTAAGGTTAAACAAATGTATGTTTGCAATACCTGGGTAGTAGCAAGGATGATGGTTCGTCCCGGTTGCTCCAGGTCAATGCTTGAGAGTTGATAATAATGGTGTTTGATTAAGACTGAATGAATGTATGTTTAAGATACCTGGGCAGTAGCAAGGATTGTGGTTCATTTCGCTTGCTCCAGGTTAGTGATTGAGATACCTAGGCAGTAGCAAGAATTGTGGTTCATCCCGGTTGCTCCAGTTCAATGATTGTGACGACTGGGTAGTAGCAGTATCAGTGGATTATTCCACTTGCTCCAGGTTGAGCTTTTAAACCTTTGCATGGGTAGTAGCAGTAGTAGTGGTTCTTCCACTCACTCTGGGTTAAGCGGGTAGTAGCAAGGGGGTTGTAGCTCAAACTCACTTGCTCCGCAATAGGTGTTTCTATCCATGGTTAGCTACCAAGACATTGTGGGTTGGCTATATATCCGACAGATGATATCATCAGACATAGGATAGGCATGCATCATATGCATCTATGTGTTTGTTTAGTGTTCTTTGTTGATAATATCTAATTGATCATAAGAATTACTTGCTACTTGTTTATCTACTGCATATGATTTCTACTTGTGATTTCTTTGCATGTAATACCTGTATTTGAAAAAAATGATTCCAATGGCAGTTGGGAGGTTCGGAAGGGTTGGAAACGGGAGTGTTAGACTAGAAGGAAGATCCGTAGTTAGTTGCCTAATTTACTTTTGGTTTAGTTATGTTTTATAAGATTAAATCAGATGTTGGAAGTTCTAGGATTGCCTTTGATTTTCCCAGGACCTTATATGTTAGTTATGTGGGGACCATTACCATGGTGAGAATGTCTGGTTCTCATTCCATACGTGTTGTTGTTTTTCAAATGCAGGTTGAAAAGCATCACACTGTATATTCTGGAAACTCTGAGGAAGCGAAGAACTCTTAGGACTCAGTGTTGTATTTTAATTGTATTTATATATATGTATATAGAATCTCCACCTTGTATTTTATGTTTTTCCCTTTTAGAGGTTGACTCGGAGAAACATGTTATCGGTTTTCTGTTTGGGGTTACTTTGGGGTGTATATATATGTATATGTAAACTCTGATTTTCCGAGCCTAGCCTAGAGCTATATTTTTGAAACTCTGATTTTATACATAAATTATCTTTTCCGTTCAATCTTATCTACCTTTCTACTTTTATCCGATCGTGAGTGTTACGTTATTCTATTTGTATTTTGTTCAATAACTTTTTTCAAGGCTCCTAGATAAAACCTCACTTTTTAACTATATTATTATATATGATTTTATTTTTAGAGGTCATAATACCTCGCCACCTCTGTTTTATGACTTAAGCATAAGACTCTGTGTGGTAGGGTGTTATATTATGGTATCAGAGCAGTTCACTTCTGTAGAGCCTAAGGGACATACTGATTATGCTTCTGAGCATACTCTGGCTCTCTATATAGGCTATTTAGGATATCTGCTTGACATGTATAGCATAAATGTTCATGAGCATCACCTTTGGATATTTAAAGCACTAGACTCGAGATATTAAGACTGATCACCATAATATCGATTGTTCGGTGTGGACAAGACCCAAAGGGCATCTCGTGGACGCGAGTGAGAAGATACGACTGAAAGCGATAGAGGGAGTTACTTAGGATATTTTGATGGAGGCGGTGATGGATTAGGTTGAGATACTACTGATGAGCGGATAATTTAGACGCTTTTTGGCATTGTTTTTAGGTATTTTTAGTAGGATCTGGCTATTTTTTGGGATGTTTTTATTAGTTTTTATGCAAAATTCATATTTCTGGACTTTACTATGACTTTTTGCATTTTTTTTGTGAATTCAGGAATTTTCTGGCTGAAATTGAGGGACTTGAGGAAAAATCTGATTCAAAGGCTGACAAAGGACTGCTGATGCTGTTGGATTCTGACCTCCCTGCACTCGAAGTGGATTTTCTGGAGCTACAGAACTCAAAATGGCATGCTCTTAATTGCGTTGGAAAGTAGACATCCAAGGATTTCCAGAAATATATAATAGTTTATACTTTGCGTGAGTTTTGACGACGTAAAATGGCGTCAAATCGCCAGGTCTCTGCTATTTTCTGGCGTCAAAGCGGCAGAACTGGCATAAAAGTTGGAGTTAAATGCCCAAACTAGCACCAAAGCTGGTGTTTAACTCCAAGGAAGACCTCTACACGTCTAAAGCTCAATGCTCAGCCCAAGCACACACCAAGTGGGCCCGGAAGTGGATTTCTGCATCATTTACCTATTTTTGTAAACCCTAGTAGCTAGTTTCATTATAAATAGGACCTTTTACTATTGTATTTTCATCTTCGGATCATAGAGATATTTTGGATGTTATATTTTCATATTTGGGGAGGCTGGCCATTCGGCCATTCCTGGACCTCCAAACCACTTATGTATTTTCAATGGTGGAGCTTCTACAGACCATAGATTAAGGGTGTGGAGTTCTGCTGTTCCTCGAGTATTAATGCAATTACTACTATTTTCTGTTCAATTCATGCTTATTCTTGTTCTAAGATATTCACTCGCACTTCAACCTGATGAATGTGATGATCCGTGACACTCATCATCATTCTCACCTATGAACGTGTGACTGACAACCACTTCCGTTCTACTTAAGATTGAGCGTGTATCTCTTAGCCTCCATTCCGAAAGATCAGAGTCTTTGTGGTATAAGCTAGAATTATTGGTGGCCATTCCTGAGATCCAGAAAGTCTAAACCTTGTATGTGGTATTCCGAGTAGGATTTGGGAAGGGATGACTGTGATGAGCTTCAAACTAGCGAGTGTTCTGGATAGTGACAGACGCAAAAGGATCACTGGATTATATTCTAACATGATTGAGAACTGAAAAATGATTAGCCGTGCGGTGACAGCGCATTTGGACCATTTTCACTGAGAGGACGGGAAGTAGCCATTAACAACGGTGATGCCTGGTGCACGAAATTGTGATCAATACTTTTCACAACTCAAATAATCCCCGGTGATGAATCCAAAAACTTGGTATTCAATACCATGGCATAAACACAACTTCGCACAACTAACCAACAAGTGTACTGGGTCGTCCAAGTAATAAACCTTACGCGAGTAAGGGTCAATCCCACAGAGATTGTTGGCATGAAGCAAGCTATGGTCACCTTGTAAATCTTAGTCAGGAAAACTCAAATGATTATGAATGATGAATAGAACATAAAGATAAAGATAGAGATACTTATGTATTTCATTGGTGGGAATTTCAGACAAGCGTATGGAGATGCTGCGTTCCTTCCGTCTCTCTGCTTTCCTACAGTCTTCATCCAATCATTCTTACTCCTTTCCATGGCAAGCTGTATGCAAGGGTTTCACCGTTGTCAGTGGCTACCTCCCATCCTCTCAGTGAAAATTTTCAACGCACCCTGTCACGGCACGGCTATTCATCTGTCAGTTCTCAATCAGGTTGGAATAGAATCCAGTGATTCTTTTGCGTCTGTCACTAACGCCCAGCCTTCAGGAGTTTGAAGCTCGTAACAGTCATTCAATCATTGAATCCTACTCAGAATACCACGGACAAGGTTTAGACCTTCCAGATTCTCTTGAATGCCACCATCAATTCTAGCTTATACCACGAAGATTCCGATTAAAGAATCCAAGAGATATCCACCCAATCTAAGGTAGAACGGAGGTGGTTGTCAGTCACACGTTCATATGTGAGAATGATGATGAGTGTCACGGATCATCACATTCATCAAGTTGAAGAACAGGTGATATCTTAGAACAAGAACAAGCGGAATTGAATAGAAGAACAATAGTAATTGCATTAATACTCGAGGTAGAGCAGAGCTCCACACCTTAATCTATGGTGTGTAGAAACTCCACCTTTGAAAATACATAAGAACAAGGTCTAGGCATGGCCGAATGGCCAGCCTCCCAATGATCTAAGATAGCATAAAAATAAAGATAGCTACCAAGATGAAAATACAATAGTAAAAGGTCCTATATATAGAGAACTAGTAGCCTAGGGTTTACAGAGATGAGTAAATGACATAAAAATCCACTTCCAGGCCCACTTGGTGTGTGCTTGGGCTGAGCATTGAAGCATTTTCGTGTAGAGACTCTTCTTGGAGTTAAACACCAGCTTTGGTGCCAGTTTGGGCGTTTAACTCCCATCCTTGTGCCAGTTCCGGCGTTTAACGCTGGGAATTCTGATGGTGGCTTTGAACGCCGGTTTGGGCCATCAAATCTTGGGCAAAGTATGGACTATCATATATTGCTGGAAAGCCCACCATGTCTACTTTCCAACGCCATTGAGAACGTGCCAATTGGGCTTCTGTAGCTCCAGAAAAGCCGCTTCGAGTGCAGGGAGGTCAGAATCCAACAGCATCTGCAGTCCTTTTCAGTCTCTGAATCAGATTTTTGCTCAAGTCCCTCAATTTCAGCCAGAAAATACCTAAAATCACAGAAAAACACACAAACTCATAGTAAAGCCCAGAAAAGTGAATTTTAACTAAAAACTAATAAAAATATACTAAAAACTAACTAGATCATACTAAAAACATACTAAAAACAATGCCAAAAAGCGTACAAATTATCCGCTCATCA
>NC_029781.3:32644734-32645621 GCF_000817695.3 Arachis duranensis
AGCTTTGCTAGAGTCCCCAATTAGAGGTGTCCAGGGTTCTTAAGCACACTCTTTTTGCCTTGGATCACAACTTTATTTCTTTCTTTTTCTTTCTTTTTCTTTCTTTTTCTCTTTCTTTTTCTCTTTTTTTCGAATTTTTTTTTGTATTCACTGCTTTTTCTTGCTTCAAGAATCATTTTTATGATTTTTCAGATCCTCAGTAACATGTCTCCTTTTTCATCATTCTTTCAAGAGCCAACATTCATGAACCACAAATTCAAGATACATATGCACTGTTTAAGTATACATTCAGAAAACAAAAGTATTGCCACCACATTAAAATAATTAATCTGTTATAAAATTCAAAATTCATGCAATTCTTCTTTTTTCAATTAAGAACATTTTTCATTCAAGAAAGGTGATGGATTCATAGGACATTCATAACTTTAAGGCATAGACACTAAGACACTAATGATCACAAGACACAAACATAGATAAACATAAGCATGATTTTTTTTTCGAAAAACAGAAGAATAAAGAACAAGGAAATTAAAGAACGGGTCCACCTTAGTGATGGCGGCTTGTTCTTCCTCTTGAAGATCCTATGGAGTGCTTGAGCTCCTCAATGTCTCTTCCTTGTCTTTGTTGCTCCTCTCTCATGATTCTTTGATCTTCTTTAATTTCATGGAGGAGAATGGAATGTTCTTGGTGCTCCACCCTTAGTTGTCCCATGTTGGAACTCAATTCTCCTAGGGAGGTGTTCAGTTGCTCCCAATAGTTTTGTGGAGGAAAATGCATCCCTTGAGGCATCTCAGGGATTTTATGAGGAGGAATTTCCTCATGCTTGCTCCATCCTTTTCTTAGTGATGGGCTTGAGGTCATGCCTTCTCAGTTGAACCGGCTTCCCT
>NC_029781.3:32646040-32646569 GCF_000817695.3 Arachis duranensis
AAGCTTTTGCCTTCCCTTTCCTCTTTCTAGAGGTTTCTCCGGCCTTGGATGCCATAAATGGTTATGGAAAAACAAAAAGCAATGCTTTTACCACACCAAACTTAAAAGGTTTGCTCGTCCTCGAGCAAAAGAAAAAAGAAGAGAGTAGTGGTGGGGTAGGTGGGGATCCTGTGGGGTCCAGAGATCCTGAAGTGTCAAGGAAAAGTCATCCCTGCACCAAGTGGCGAGCAAAATTGCTCCCTGTGCCAATTCTGGCTCTAAACGCCGGGCTGGTGCCCATTTCTGGCGTTTAATGCCAAGTTCTTGCCCTTTACTGGCGTTTAACGCCAGTCTGGTGCCCCTTTCTGGCGTTAAACGCCCAGAATGGTGCCAGACTGGGCGTTAAACGCCCATCTGCTAGCCTTACTGGCGTTTAAACGCCAACAAGATTTTCCTCTAGGGTGTGCTGTTTTTCTTTCTATTTTTGCTTTTTCAATTGATTTTGTAACTTCTCATGATCATCAACCTACAGAAAACATAAAATAACAAA
>NC_029781.3:32646788-32647697 GCF_000817695.3 Arachis duranensis
TTGGTTGTGGCCTCCCAACACCAAACTTAGAGTTTGACTGTGGGGGCTCTGTTTGGCTCTGTTTTGAGAGAAGCTCTTCATGCTTCCTCTCCATGATGACAGAGGGATATCCTTGAGCCTCAAACACAAAGCATTCTTCATTCACTTGAATGATCAATTCTCCTCTATCAACATCAATCACAATCTTTGCTGTGGCTAGGAAGGGTCTGCCAAGGATGATGGATTCATCCATGCACTTCCCAGTCTCTAGGACTATGAAATCAGCAGGGATGTAATGGTCTTCAACTTTTACCAGAACATCCTCTACAAGTCCATAAGCTTGTTTTCTTGAGTTGTCTGCCATCTCTAGTGAGATTTTTATAGCTTGCACCTCAAAGATCCCTAGCTTCTCCATTACAGAGAGAGGCATGAGGTTTACACTTGACCCTAGGTCACACAATGCCTTCTTGAAGGTCATGGTGCCTATGGCACAAGGTATTGAAAACTTCCCAGGATCCTGTCACTTTTGAGGCAGTTTCTGCCTAGACAAGTCATCCAGTTCTTTGGTGAGCAGAGGAGGTTCATCCTCCCAAGTCTCATTTCCAAATAACTTGTCATTTAGCTTCATGATTGCTCCAAGGTATTTAGCAACTTGCTCTTCAGTGACATACTCATCTTCTTCAGAGGAAGAATACTCATCAGAGCTCATGAATGGCAGAAGTAAGTCCAATGGGATCTCTATGGTCTCTTTTTGAGCCTCAAATTCCCATGGTTCCTCATTGGGGAACTCATTGGAGGCCAGTGGACGTCCATGGAGGTCTTCCTCAGTAGCGTTCACTGCCTCTTCCTCCTCTCCAAATTCGGCCATGTTGATGGCTTTGCACTCTCCTTTTCGAGTTTCTTCTGTATTGCTTGGAAGAGTACTAGGAA
>NC_029781.3:32647910-32648302 GCF_000817695.3 Arachis duranensis
GCTATTGCTAAACCTGTTTCTTCCACCATTATTGTTGTTGAAACCTTGTTGAGGTCTCTGTTGATCATTCCATGAGAGATTCGGATGATTTCTCCATGAAGGATTATAGGTGTTTCCATAGGGTTCTCCCATGTAATTCACCTCTTCCATTGAAGGGTTCTCAGGATCATAAGCTTCTTCTTCAGATGAAGCCTCCTTAGTACTAACTGGTGCATTTTGCATTCCAGACAGACTTTGAGAAATCATATTGACTTACTGAGTCAATATTTTGTTCTGAGCCAATATGGCATTCAGAGTGTCAATCTCAAGAACTCCTTTCTTCTGATTTGTCCCATTGTTCACAGGATTCCTTTCAGACGTGTACATGAATTGGTTATTTGCAACCATTTCAC
>NC_029781.3:32648426-32649119 GCF_000817695.3 Arachis duranensis
CTAGCTCTGTCTCTTACAGCAAAAGGGAATAGCATAAGTCTGTAGACCTCAGGGTCAACCCCATTAGTCTTGACAGTGTCACAGATTTACAAGAATTCAGCTAAAAACTGATGAGGATCTTCCAATGGAAGTCCATGGAACTTGCAATTCTGTTGCATTAGAGAAGCTAATTGAGGCTTAAGCTCAAAGTTGTTTGCTCCAATGGCAGGGATAGAGATGCTTCTCCCATAGAAGTCGGGAATAGGTGCAGTAAAGTCACCCAGCACCTTCCTTGCATTGTTGGCATTGTTGTTGTTTTCGGCTGCCATGGGTTCTTCTTCTTTGAAGATTTCTGTTAGGTCCTCTACAGAGAGTTGTGCCTTAGCTTCTCTCAGCTTTCGCTTCAATGTCTTTTCAGGTTCAGGGTCAGCCTCAACAAGAATGCTTTTGTCTTTGGTCATGCTCATATGAAAGAGAAGAAAACAAGGAAATATGGAATCCTCTATGTCACAGTATAAAGATTCCTTGAGGTGTCAGAGGAAAAGAAAAATAGAAGGCAGAGGTAGAAAATTCGAACTTATCAAGAAAGATGGAGTTTGAATTGTGCATTAAGGAATAGTGTTAGTCCATAAATAGAAGGATGTGAGAAGATGGGAAGAAATTTTCGAAAATAATTTAAAAAGATTTTAAAAACATTTTGAAAAACTTTAATTA
>NC_029781.3:32649270-32660821 GCF_000817695.3 Arachis duranensis
GGTTTTAAAAAGATGTGATTGAGAAGATATGATTTGAAAAACATTTTTAAAAAGATTTGATTTTAAAAATTAATAACTTGGTTAACAAGGAAAGATATGATTCAAACATTAAACCTTTCTCAACAGAAAAGGCAACATACTTGAAATGTTGAATCAAATCATTAATTGATAGCAAGTATCTTTGAAAATGGAAAGAAATTGATTTTGAAAAAGGTTTGATTGAAAAGATATGATTTGAAAAAGATTTGATTTTGAAAAATATTGAAAACTTGAAAAAAAATTGAATTGAAAACAGAATCTTCCCTCTTGTCCCATCCTGGCGTTAAACGCCCAGAATGGTGCACATTCTGGCGTTTAACGCCCAAACTACTACCCTTTTGGGCGTTAAACGCCCAGCCAGGCACCCTGGCTGGTGTTTAAACGCCAGTTTGCCCTTCTTCACTGGGCGTTTTGAACGCCCAGCTTTTTCTATGTAATTCCTCTTCAGTATGTTCTAAATCTTCAATTCTCTGTATTATTGACTTGAAAAGACACAAATTAAAATTTTTTTTGGATTTTTGATAATGAGTAATAATCAAAATGCAACTAAAATCAAATAAACTATGCATGCAAGACACCAAACTTAGTAGTTTGTATACTACTGACACTAACAAAATGAGAATACACATGAGAAACAACAAAACACTCAAGTCAAGAGAATTCAAGGGTCAGAGCAAGGAAATCATCAAGAACAACTTGAAGATTAATGAAGACAGATGCATGAGTTCGAAAAATGCAAGAAGAATAGAAACATGCAATTGACACCAAACTTAAAATGAGACTCTAGACTCAAACAAGAAATTTTTGGATTTTATGATTTTGTAATTTTTTTGTGCTTTTTCAAAAATTCGGTGGAAAAGAAAATAAAGATATCAAAATTCTTAATGAGAATTCCAAGAATCATGCAATGTTAGTCTAAAGCTTCAGTCTAAAGAGATTAGACATGGCTAGCCAAGCTTCAGCAGAACATTGCATTCAAGAGCTAAATTGATGAAAATCAATCAGCTTTGGTGATGATAAGAACATCACCTTGAAACACTAGAATTCATTCTTAAGAACTCTGAAGAAAAAATACCTAATCTAAGCAACAAGATGAACCGTCAGTTGTCCAAACTCAACAATCCCCGACAACGGCGCCAAAAATTTGGTGCACGAAAATCCCCGGTGATGAATCCAAAAACTTGGTATTCAATACCATGGCATAAACACAACTTCGCACAACTAACCAGCAAGTGTATTGGGTCGTCCAAGTAATAAACCTTACGTGAGTAAGGGTCGATCCCACAGAGATTGTTGGTATGAAGCAAGCTATGGTCACCTTGTAAATCTTAGTCAGGCAAACTCAAATGATTATGAATGATGAATAGAACATAAAGATAAAGATAGAGATACTTATGTAATTCATTGGTGGGAATTTCAGACAAGCGTATGGAGATGCTGCGTTCCTTCCATCTCTCTGCTTTCCTACAGTCTTCATCCAATCCTTCTTACTCCTTTCCATGGCAAGCTGTATGCAAGGGTTTCACCATTGTCAGTGGCTACCTCCCATCCTCTCAGTGAAAATGTTCAACGCACCCTGTCACGGCACGGCTATTCATCTGTCAGTTCTCAATCAGGTTGGAATAGAATCCAGTGATTCTTTTGCGTCTATCACTAACGCCCAGCCTTCAGGAGTTTGAAGCTCATCACAGTCATTCAATCATTGAATCATACTCAGAATACCACAGACAAGGTTTAGACCTTCCGGATTCTCTTGAATGCCGCCATCAATTCTAGCTTATACCACGAAGATTCCGATTAAAGAATCCAAGAGATATCCACCCAATCTAAGGTAGAACGGAGATGGTTGTCAGGCACACGTTCATAGGTGAGAATGATGATGAGTGTCATGGATCATCACATTCATCAAGTTGAAGAACAAGAACACGCGGAATTGAATAGAAGAACAATAGTAATTGCATTAATACTCGAGGTACAGCAGAGCTCCACACCTTAATCTATGGTGTGTAGAAACTCCACCGTTGAAAATACATAAGAACAAGGTCTAGGCATGGCGGAATTGCCAGCCTCCCATGATCTAAGATAGCATAAGAATAAAGATAGCTACCAAGATGAAAATACAATAGTAAAAGGTCCTATATATAGAGAACTAGTAGCCTAGGGTTTACAGAGATGAGTAAATGACATAAAAATCCACTTCCGGGCCCACTTGGTGTGTGCTTGGGCTGAGCATTGAAGAATTTTCGTGTAGAGACTCTTCTTGGAGTTAAGCGCCAGCTTTGGTGCCAGTTTGGGCGTTTAACTCCCATCCTTGTGCCAGTTCCGGCGTTTAACGCTGGGAATTCTGATGGTGACTTTGAACGCCGGTTTGGGCCATCAAATCTTGGGCAAAGTATGGACTATCATATATTGCTAGAAAGCCCAGGATGTCTACTTTCTAACACCGTTGAGAGCGTGCAATTGGGCTTCTGTAGCTCCAAAAAATCCACTTCGAGTGCAGAGAGGTCAGAATCCAACAGCATCTGCAGTCCTTTTTAGTCTCTGAATCAGATTTTTGCTCAGGTCCCTCAATTTCAGCCAGAAAATACCTGAAATCACAGAAAAACACACAAACTCATAGTAAAGTCTAGAAAAGTGAATTTTAACTAAAAACTAATAAAAATATACTAAAAACATACTAAAAGCAATGCCAAAAAGCGTACAAATTATCCGCTCATCAATGCCCAACATACATCTTGCCGTGGAGAGGAGTATGATGGATTGGATGAAGGCAATAGGAAAGCAGAGATTCAACAGGAACAAAGCATCTCTATGCACTTATCTAAAATTCACACCAATGAATTACATAAGTATCTCTATCTTTACTTTTTGTTTTATTTATCTTTTTAATTATTAAAACTTCAAAACCATTTGAATCTGCCTGACTGAGATTTACAAGGTGACCATAGCTTTCTTCAAGCCGACAATCTCCATGGGATCGACCCTTACTCACTTAAGGTTTATTACTTGGATGACCTAGTGCACTTACTGGTTAGTTGTGCGAAGTTGTGAAAAAGAGTTGAGATTATGATTAGCGGATAATTTATACGCTTTTTGGCATTGTTTTTAGGTAGTTTTTAGTAGGATCTAGCTACTTTTTGGGATGTTTTTATTAGTTTTATGCAAAATTCATATTTCTGGACTTTACTATGAGTTTGTGTATTTTTCTGTGATTTCAGGTATTTTCTGGCTGAAATTGAGGGATCTGAGCAAAAATCTGATTCAGAGGCTGACAAAGAACTGCAGATGCTGTTGGATTCTGACCTTCCTGCACTCGAAGTGAATTTTTTGGAGCTACAGAACTTCAAATGGCGCGCTCTTAACTACGTTGGAAAGTAGACATCCAGGGCTTTCCAGAAATATATAATAGTCCATACTTTGCACGAGTTTTGATGACGTAAAATGGCGTCAAAACGCCAGCTCTCTGCCCTATTCTGAAGTTAAAACGCCAGAGCTGGCATAAAAGTTGGAGTTAAACGCCCAAACGGGCATAAAAGCTGGCGTTTAACTCCAAGAGAAGCCTCTGCACGTGTGAAGCTCAATGCTCAGCCCAAGCACACACCAAGTGGGCCCGGAAGTGGATTTCTGCATCATTCACTTAATTCTGTAAACCCTAGTAGCTAGTTTCATTATAAATAGGACCTTTGACTATTGTATTATCATCTTGGAATCTTGAGAACCATTGTTCACATTTTGCGAGGCTGGCCATTTGCCCATGCCTACCCTATTTTTACTTATGTATTTTCAACGGTGGAGTTTTGATGATCGAATTTTTGACGGTTTAGGGTTTCACTAATGAATTCTCGTTGTAAAGTATAGTTTCTAAACCAATCACTAATCCTTTCATACAAAAAGTTGTTTGTCACTAAAACAAACCCCTAAATTTATAAACCGAAGTATTGGAACCTTGGGTCGTTCTCCCTAGGAATTACAATAAAGTGTTTTGTTATTGGTTGTGAGTTATTTTGGGGTTTTTGAGATTATAGACAAGAATTATAAATGGCAAAGGAAATAAACTAACAACTAACAAAGCTCTTGGCAAGATATGAGAACTAGAAGTCCTATCCTAGTTATCCTTCTCAATTGTGATGAGAATTGTGTATTGCTCCCACTTAGTTAACCTCTAACCATGGAGGAAAGTCAAGTGGATGAATCAATTTGATTCCTCAAGTCCTAATCAACTCCTAAAGGAAAGACTAGCTTTAGAGGCATTCAAATCAATTAGCAACTTCTAATTAAAAGAAACACATTTATTATGAATTACCTTGATTGAATTGAAAGAGAGTAGAAGAAACAAAAGTAGATCTACAACAAAATGCAAGAACAACATAAAAGAGATTACAACAAAAGAATGGATGAAGAATGAATGTAACTACAAGGAGTTGAGAACATAGAAGTAGAAGAAGATGAATTAAAATCTAGATCTAAGAACTAAACCTAATCCTAATCCTAATCCTAGAGAGAAGTGAGAGCTTCTCTCTCTAGAAACTACTTCTAAAACTAAAATATGACTAATGGTCAAAAGTATGTTGATTCCTCTTCAATCCTTGGCTTAAATAGCATCAGAAATGAGTTGGATTGGGCTCACAAGGCTTCTAAAATCGCTGGCCACGTGTTGCATTTAGTGGGTCATGTGCCACCATCAGCGCGTCCGCGTACCATGCGCGTGCGCGCCCCTATGCGCAATGCAACTATGGCAAATCTTATATCATTTCGAAGCCCCGGATGTTAGCTTTCTAACCTAACTAGAACCGTATCATTTGGACCTCTGTAGCTCAAGTTATGGTCGATTAAGTGTGAAGAGGTCAGCTTGACAGCTTTCCGGTTCTTTCATTTCTTCATTAGTTCTCCAACTTTTCATGCTTTCTTTCTTCATTCCCTTGATCCAATCTTTGCCTCCTAAACCTTAAATCACTTAACAAACATATCAAGGCATCTAATGGAATCAAGGTGAATTAAATTTATTTATTTTAAGACCTAAAAAGCATGTTTTCACTCTTAAGCACAATTAAAGGAGAAGTTATAAAACCATGCTATTTCAATGGATAAATGTGGGTAAAAGGTTATAAAATCCCCTAAATTAAGCACAAGATAAACCCTAAAGATGGGGTTTGTCAAGTTTCTACATACCATAGATTAAGGTGTGGAGCTCTGTTGTTCCTTGAGTATTAATGCAATTACTATTGTTCTTCTAGTCAATTCATGCTTATTCTTGACAACGGTGAAACCCGAACATACAGCTTGCCATGGAAAGGAGTATGAAGGATTGGATGAAGGCAGTAGGAAAGCAGAGATTCAACAGGAACAAAACATCTCCATACATTTATCTGAAATTCTCACCAATGAATTACATAAGTATCTCTATCTTTACTTTATGTTTTATTTATCTTTTTAATTATTAAAACTTCATAACCATTTGAATTCGCCTGACTGAGATTTGAATTCATAGGGCAAGTATTGGATGGAAGAAATGAGGAGAAAAGCATGCAAAGAGGAGAATGCATGAAGAAACAAAGATTTGGAATGCACCAATGGACGCGCACGCGTACAAGGCGTGCACGCGCAAAAGTGGTTTTCCATAAGGACGCGCACGCGTACATACCACTTACGCGTGGATTGGGAATTTTCCAGCGACGCACACGCGCACATGCCGCGCGCGCGCCGATACTCTTACATAGCCCACTTAAAGGCAAGTCGCTGGGGGCGATTTCTGAGCTGCCCAGGCCCAAATCCAACTTGTTTCTGAGTGTATTTCATGCAGAATTGAAGTCCAAGCAAAGGGGGAGCAATTAGTTGTAGGTATAGCAACATGTAGCTTAGTTTCTAGAGAGAGAAGCTCCCTCTTCTCTCTAGAATTAGGATAGAATTAGGTTAATCTTTAATAGTTCCATGTTAATTTCATGTTTTCATCTTGTCTCCTCTATGATCTCTTGTTTCTACTACTTGACTCTCTTAGTTTCCATGTTAATTTACCTTTTATGCTTTCTTATGTTCAAGGATGCTCATGTTGAATTTGATTTACAATTAATGCACTTTGATGTTTGATGTTTCTTTTATTGACAATTTGAGTTGTGGATTTACTTTTCTTGCTATTTGTGGTTGCTAGGTTTCCATTTCTTGCACTTTTGGTAAGCTTTTCTTTGTTACCCACCAAGTGTTTGACAAAATGCTTGGTTGGGCTTTAGAGTAGATTTCGAGCATTCTTGGCTTGGAAAGAGTAATTAGGCAATCTTGAGTCATGAAAACCCTAACGTATGTTGATGATCTAGAATTGTTAGTTAGTATTGTTTCCATTGATGCTAATCTTTTGCTAATTTAATTAGTAAGTTGGTTAGGACTTTTGGATTGAGATTAGCTAGTCTCATTAGACTTTCTCTCATGGAGGATAATATGATACCTTATTCCAATGTTGGAGATGACGTAATGAGATAAATTCTTGTTTATATTTGTAATATGATTGATTATCTTGTTTGACTTTCTCCCGATTTGTGAGTTAACTAAATAAGGTGAATTAATCATTGCATGACTAGGATAGAAAGCCTATGATCTCAATTCAATGCCATGAATGTCTCTCTTCTTTAATTGCTTCCTTAAATTGTTTGCTTGATTTACTTTCCTTGCACATTTAAATTCCTTGCCCGATCACCAATCAAACCTCTTCTTTTACCCCTTCATAGCCAATATGCATGCACTCCATTGTTTCCTAGGGAGACGACCCGGAGTCCAAATACTCTGGTTATAAACTCATTTGGGGTTTGTTATTCGTGAGAACACCAATATGTTTGATTGAGAGGAATCTTTGTTGGTGTAGAACTATACTTTGCAACGAGAATTCATTCATTTAAGGAAAATTCTATACCACACAAAAGTTCATCTCATTATCAAAATGGCGCCGTTGCCAGGGAGCCAATGGTGCTATGTTATTGGCTATTGTAAATATTGTGAATAGCTTTATCTTGGGTTTATTTGTTGATTTTTGCTAGTTTTAGGATCTAGTCTTCTTCATTTTTTATTGCTCTTTATTTTTTTTTATTATTTTCTATTTCGCTATGAATTCTCACTTTGGCTATGAGTGTGGCTCAAACTATGTTGTAGGAAATGAAAGCTTCAATGAGGATGTGCATCAAGGAATTGGAGATCAAAGGTGGGAGGAGCCTCAGACATTTGATCAACCTCCATGGCAACAGCCTCCACCAATGCACTATGAAGAAGAGCCGTTCTATGATGCATATCGATCCAATGGCTATGGTGAATTTCCTTGTGACTTCCAAGAACCACCACCATATGCCTATGAGTCATATCCTCAATATAGCCACACGTCATACTCACAGGCCTCCTACCACCATTCACTTTCGTATGACAATAACCCATCACACTATATCAACCACCATTAGAATCACATGTAGAACAACCACCATCCCAATACCAATACTCTCAAGAACCACAAATTCCACATACACCACCTCAAGAACTCCACCAATATAAACCACCTTTCGATTACAACAATCTTCCCCTAACTGATGAATTTTCTCTTCCAACACCATCTCCTGATGAAGCCTTCATGTTAGAACTTAGAGACCTTGAATCTCATATTTTAATGCGACAAGAGGAGGATGAAACCAAGTTCAAGGAGTTAAGAGTAAGGGTGGCCGGCATAGTAGAAGCCGTGATTCACCTAACATCTCACCTAAGCTCATGCGCCATAAGTACTCCCATTGTTGAATGTGGAGAAACCACCAAGGAGCTTAGTGAGGATATAAACTTGGAACTCCATGGTGAGGAAGGAGAATTGAAGCAAGAAGCGCAACAAGAGGAGAAGATGGAAATTAGCGAACAAAAGGAAGTAGTGGGCGGATGTTTAGGATATGTTAAGTACATAAAGGAATCTCTAGTTGAGGAATCCTCTTCCAAAGAGTGTGGAGGGAATATCAAAGAGAAGAGCAATGTTGCGGGAGTAGACAATGAGTTAAAGGAGATTGATCGAGAAGTGGATTCCATCACTAGTGATTTTTTGCCCACCTTGATCAATTTCTTTGACGATCCTGTTAAACCTTCCCCAGTAGATTGGAAAGCAAGGGTGAGGAAGACGTGCAACCTCCAAGGCCTAGTGCGAGTGAAGAACTGGAAGAAGTGTTCCAAGCAACAAACTCTCCTACCTATGATGACTCCGAATCAACATATGATCCTTTTGAGTTCGAAGAGTCCTTCCCCAAATTGCTTAGACTTGATGATGAGGTAGACTTTACTAGACCTCCTGTCTACGATGAGAGTGATGGGGAAAAAATAGAAGAAATTGGTAAAGAGGAATGTAAACTTGGGGGAGCTTAGCATGAGGAGGAACTTGAAGAACCTCGCCAAGTGGTGGAAACCTCTAGAAGGGGATGGACGGGAGTAGAACATGCTTTATCACGACCTTTGGGAACTCCTCCACCTAGTTCGTCATCCAATCTTCCGTTTAAGTGGGTAAAACTTCTAACTCTCAGTTTTATTATCCCACTTGAGTATGGTTTGCTTGAAACAGATGGCCAACCTAGAGCGCTTTGTGGAATTAAGCGGAAAAGGAGGATGTTTAGTGGTTGGTGATGGTGTTTTTGTGGAAAAACGAATTTCCAACACACAAATCCAACCGGCAAGTGTACCGGGTCGCATCAAGTAGTAATAACTCACAAGAGTGAGGTCGATCCCACAGGGATTGATGGATCAAGCAACTTTAGTGGGTGATTAGTTTAGTCAAGCTATCATTGAAGTGAAATTGGATGAAATCGTAGCCAACAAAAAGTAAATTGCAGGAATGATAAAGTTGCAGAATGTAAATGGCAGGAAACTTAAAGAGCAAGAAAGTAAAAGAGCTAAAACTTAAATTGCAAGAAAAGTAAATTGCATCAAATGTAAAGGGGGATGGAGTGCTGGAAATTAAAGAGAGCAGTAAAGCAAAGCATAGAACAATTGCAGGGAGATTAAAGTGCTTGAAAGTAAATTGGAAGCAATAGGAACAGAAGGGTAAAAAATGCAGATGAAATAAAAGCAGCAGATGTAAACAGCAAGGCAAAATTTCTTGAAGGAGCAGAACATAAATGAACTCAGCTCAATTGCAAAATTTAAAAAGACAAGTAAAGATCTCAGGGAATCAATGAGACTAGAGAACAAGTCTAGATCTCAATCCCTTCCTTGATCTTACAGCAAACAAGATGCAGGAAAATTAAAGATGAAAGCAATGAAGAAAACATTGATTCAAATCACAATTCACTTGAAAGTTTGCAGAAGAAGAACCATGAGAGATCTTAGACCGAGAGGGAAACAGAATTCCTTCACTTCTCAATCCAAGATTTAAATTCAAAGAAAGAAAAACTAAGAGAGTGAGAGAGCTCTCTACCACTACTACTCCCCAATGGAGCTAGTCTTTCTAATTCAACTCTGAATTAGAGCCAACCCTCCCCTCTGAAATGAGAGTCATGCCCTTTTATATAGCCTTTTTACAAAATGAAAATAAAATGAAATTGAAATTAAAAATAAATTCACAAAATGAAATTCCTAATCTAGCTTGTTCTTGTGCCTTTGAGTGATGATATGGGCTTTGCTTGCTTTGGATTTGAGGAGAAATGGGTTTAGTTGGCCTTGATTCAATTTGGAGAGGAATTGAATTTAAATGAGATTTTGGTTGAATTTTGGCTCATGATGCTCCCAGGAGGCTGCTCTGCTCTTGTGGAGAGCAGAGCAGTGAAGCCTTGTATGGGGATCCTGCTCGTGTGTGTTGTACGCACCAAGCCCCTTGATCGTGCCAAATTGTGCGTGACATGCTTCCCTGGGCCGTGTCATGGTGCGTGCCTTACCCCCAAGGAATGTTGCTCTGCCCTCCTTGTGGGCAGCGCAATGGTGCTTCCAAGAGGAGTTCCCAAGTTCAAGCCTTGGTGAAAGCACTCCACTCAAATTTTCTTACATTTTCGTTGGGAGAGAGCACGATACTACCCTCCAAGAGAGCAGTCTGCTTTCCTTGAGAGCAGCATTTCCTTGGCTTCCTTGTGTCTCCCTCTTCAAGCCTTGGTGGAAGCATTTTGGTTTATTTTCGCTTATTTTTTGCCCTTAAAGATACCTTTCACTTATGCCTCAATTTTACGCCAAATATGGATTGCTATATATCGTTAGAAATCTCTGAATGTCAGCTTTCTAACGCAACTGGAAGCACATCAATCGGACATCTGTAGCTCAAGTTATAGCCCTTTTAAGGAGGCATGGTCATGTTGTGAGCGCCCAGATTTTAACTTAGCGAAAATTTGCTTCCAACCTCACTTTGCATCACGATATTGCCCTGCTCTCCGCAAGGGCAGAGCAATGTGCGTGCTGGTTGCTTCCTCCTTTGATTTGGTCATGGGCCACGCTTTTAAAAGCGTGGCCTGAGGCTCCAAAGCGTGCTCCAACTTCAAAGTGTTCCCCAAAGCTCTTTTTTTCTCCTTTTTAGCTTATTTTGTGCTTCTTTGCTTCTTTTTCTTCTTAATTCCTACAAGATTTATAAAATTAAAAGATCAAGAAAATATATCATTTAAGCACAAAAGCATTCAATATTTAAGCACTAATCATCAATTTATTGTATGAAAAAGCATGGAAAAATAGGTATATGATAACTTGTCATCACAACACCAAACTTAAACCTTGCTTGTCCCCAAGCAAGAAAAGAATCATGCAATAAAGATTGACAATCCAAGGTAAGAAGAGTAGCAAGTTAATGTTCATGGCAAGCTAGTTTTCTATGCATGCTACAATCACAAAAGAGATGTAATTGATTGATGCTTCTATCTAGCTCATTTTATGAAATCTTTTTCTTATAATTCTTCCTTGAAGCAAGCTTTTGATTTTTTTTTATTAGCTTCTTCTTTTGGGTGCTTTGCCCCATGAGTTGATAACAAAGCTACGACTTCTAAATGCTTTGTTTTCAAGTATTACCACTTGATACATAAGCACCACAAGCATTTAATTAGAGGACTTCATTAAGCTTATCAATTTTTTTTTTGATTCTCTAATCATTGATGCCCAGAGCCTTGAGCTTTGAGGGAGTGCTTTTGCACTTGAGCCTAGCCTTGACTTCTAAGTGTTTTGTTTTCAAGCATTTGGCTTGATACATAAACACCACAAGCACTTAGCAAATAAATTGCCATTGGTACTCAGAGCCTTCAGCTTTCTCATTCTTTCCCTTTTTCTTTTCTTGCTTTAATTGTATTTGCTTCTTCAAGGTTTTCATGATTTCAAAAGATTTCACAAAATGTACTAGATGACAAACTTCAATTAAATAAAATCCAATGCAATTGAGCAACAATAAATCATACTAGCTTTCCAATACTTGTATGCACATGCTAAATTCTTCTTTAATTCCTTATTTGTTTATGATCATGATGTTTTATTGCTTTTGAACTCACAAAACTCAAGTTGGTAGTCATAATGCCACAGCAACATGTTACAAATCAAGATTCAAACTATGCTT